>NW_015090865.1:1576063-1672976 GCF_001431845.1 Calidris pugnax | reverse complement strand
TGGTTTTGTTTGTTTGGGTTTTGTTGGTTTTTTTTTTTTTTTTTTTTGGCTTTTTTTTTTTTTTTTTAGTATGGAAAACTGTTGTTGAGATGCTGAGGACTCTCCATTTGCCCTATCTCCAGTAATGCATTTAGAAGGTGAGGCAAGCCAGATGGTTAGAGAACACAAGGCAGGAATAAAAATGCCTTGTTTCAGTTCATGCAAAAATTCCCAGGAACTGCAGCAGTAAGTCACATTATAAAAGCCCAACACAAGCAGCTCGGCTCCTGGGGGAATTCAGTTACCAGTACAACGAATATTCTGCGTCCTGCAGACCTCGGTGGCACGTTGTATGTATAAAATGGGGCTAAGAGCAGTGCCCTACCTCAAAGCATCACGGCCAGAACAAGTCAATTAAAGCCTGTGAGCCCAGAGTGCTACTGGATAGCCCTGTGGCTCCTCCCTATTCACTCGCAATGCAAACCCCCGGAGCGGAAATTTAGTCCAAGAGAGCACAGCGGAGCCTTTTTATACATTAACCACTATACTGCTCCATAACTTCACCTGGCACTTCCCAGAGATTAAAAATGACGACGTAGCCCCTGTCCTGGAGAGTGTTGATCTTGGCAGGGCTGGAGCGGCGCAGGTGCAGGACCCAAACTCCCAAGCCAAGGGCTGCAATGAAGTTGTGCTGCTGGTGGCAAAAGCACACTCCCTCTAACAATAAATACTTCATCTGCTTTCTTTATTTTTAATAAAATATGGAAATTGTTACAACTTATGACAGGATAATGGCTTGATAGATTCCTTATTTTAAACAGCAGCTCGTCCTGGTCTGCGGTTAAAGCCAGCACTTCATCGCTGCAGAAAGCTCTAGACCTTACACATGAAGCCCCAGGGAAGAACACATTTTTTTGGCCTTGGTTAATTTTTTTCCCCTTGAATTTAAGATTTTCTACAAAAAAAAGACTTGGAGACCCTCATCTATGCTGTTACAGTGCAGGTTGCTTTGGCACTGGCTATCCAAGTTTAATTAATTAAAAATACAAATGCAATCAAGCTTACTTGAGACAATGGAATTGCTCCAAACTGGTTTCAAGTCCTGCCAACATAATTTTCTCTGCTTGTCAGCTGTCTTTTTTAAAATAAACAATATTTAATCTCTTGATCATCGAACATCTAATGTAATTATTCAGATGCAGACAGTGTTTTCTTTGTATAACTTTCCTTATTTCCACTCTTTTCATGGTGTTAGGGTACAGGGATAAAATCCACACATGACAGCAGCATTACACTGAAGATGGAAACAGTCCAAACCTTAGAGTTGGACCAATATGGGAAAAAATGTTTGGAGAACATTGTAAGAAATTTGCAGTGAAATGCACTTTGGTGATATATATGGATCTTCCCATTTGTTTTTTGAAAGCAGCTGTATTGAAGCTTCGCTCATGGAATTTTATTTGAAAGTCAAATCCCACAAACAGTTGCATAAATATGTTTGCAGGAGCACTTGAACCAGAACGGCCTATGTGGCTTTGTTGATCTTGGACAAAGATTTTGGCAGGAGGGATAACAACCCACCCACCCTTTTCATAGCTGCAGCAGGAGGATCAAATGAGATCCTGTGAGCCCAATATAGTCACTGCACAGAAAAACACGAGTGGGGTCCGGAGCCTGGGGAGGGACCCTCAGCTGTCTCAGGGGAGACATTTGGTCATCAGCCTTGTGCCAGGAGCGCAGTCAAATGGCAAAGAGCAAATGCTCTGCCCTGAGACCAGGCTATTCGCCAGGGGAAGGCAAATTCTCATCCTAACAAAATGTGAGTTACTCTGCTGAGTTATTCCAGCCCTCCTCCAACAATTCTGGTATCTTCTAAAAGTCACTCATTCAGGCAACTGCATCCTTCCCATGTGGGTCACTGATGACGCCCGGAGTTCAAACGTGGACTGCAGATACTGCAGGGTCATGAGAAGGTTTAGCTTGAGAAGATGGAACCTACCATTAATGTTTGAGACCCCTTAAATCATAGAAGCAAAAATAGATATGGTTGCATGAAGTTCAAGGTGCAGGGAAAGACAACAAATAATTCTTAAAAATAATGAAGGTGATATAATAATGAAATATTCCCACCAATTTCGGTGGGTCTTTGATCAAGCTCAGTTTTCCCACCTCTGTCAAGCACAATTTACATGAATAAAACACTCAGTCTGTCCCTCAGCTCCACAGTCACCCTCAGCAGGAGAGTGGAAACGCACGCACCGTGATTTATCCTCAGGAAATCTGGATTGTAAATGTGCAACGGGAATGTTTTAAAATCTTTTTTTAACTGAAGTTATTAGGTAGTATGCTCTTAAACACATTCTTTCTTTTGCATTTGGTTACCCACTAGAATAACAGTGCAAAGAAAGGGAACAAAAAAGCAAAAAAGAGCAGGGAGATGGACTGACTGGCTGATAGACAGATGGACAGGTACGTTACACTTCTGATAGTTCAGAAATTCCAATGACCAGTAGCAAGCACATGCCCCTGGATCGATGCCTTTGATGAGGTTTCCTGAGCACAGTGTCTGAACTGTTGTCTTCATGGCTGGTCACAAAGCTATTCGGGACACGTTGGACTTCCAAACTGCTTCACATTGATCACAGAAGATGCACCATCACCAAAATTTCCCAGCACTTGAATGTGGTGTTTGTTCTGAGGCCCCAGGGGAAGGGCTGCCCACACCATAACCGTGACCACCACCCTGACTAGAAAAGGAGTTTGTCTTTATCTTCTTAAATGACTTTCAACAATGTCTCTGCCGCAAGGCCAGAGGAATGGAAAAAATCCCCCAAATAAATATGAAAGCTCACCTCAGAAGTGCCCTGGGAAATTTGGGGAACAAACACTTGGTTGTTCTCATTTTGTTCTGCTTTGGATTGGGATGACAGAACTGGATGATTTGTCCTCAAAGAAGGTAGCTACTGAGATATTTTTATTATTTTGACTTTTATGTCCAGTCTTAAAGATTTTAACTGAAAAACCGAACTTATTTTCTTTCTAGTGCTGTTATTTAGACTCCTGCCTGGTGATATTCTGAGTAATACGTGCTGAAAGAAAATTTCAGTAAAAGTTGTAATTTGAATGTTTAAGGTTATGAAATCTACAGAACTGTTGCTGTTGTACATAGCACAAAATAAACATCTCGATTCCAGGAAACTAAAGGAGACATCTTGTGAATCGCTTTCTTAAGACGAAAAGACTTCTGCAAAACTACTCTCTGGCTTCTAAACCAGCCTGGGTAGAAACCGAAGCAGCCGTCAAGATTAAACCTTTACCAGGTGAATAAAATGGCAGAGTGCATAAAGGCACCGGCACAGTCACTCCACGAACGCATATTTAAGCAGCAGACGTTGCTGACAGGCACATAATAAAACTATTCACGGGGATTACTAGCTCTGCATGCCATTCAGTAGTCACTGCAAGTTCTCAGCCATTTTATTAGTGACCTTTAACAAACTACTAGATGCTGTTAGTTGTTACTTTATTGCTAAATTAACTTTTTTTTTTCCCCTTTCAATTTTTCTCCTGATGTTTTGAAACTCCAGACTTGAAGTACAACAAAACTCCACAATCCTACACTGGTAAGTTATTTTTCTAAGTGTTTGCCAATGCCAACCTTTAAAAAATTGCAAAATAAGCTCAATCTAAATAATCAAAGAGGTAATAATACACTGCAAAAAAAAAATAATCGACCCTTACCAATTTTAAAGGGTATCGGTGACCTTTGACAACACTGCTAAATTACCACTTAACTGCATCTTTGGCCCAAGTACAAGTGGTCTACTTGTAATAATACGGACACTGACTTTGACTTGGTTTATATTCACAGGCTGATTTAACTGCCTGCTGAATGACAGGCCCTCTGAGTGGGTGTGAAGGAACTGAGCTGCTGAGTAAAATGGATACAAATACTGGAAAAGAGATTCTAAAGTCATTTAGAAACCCCAAATACACTAAAATGAACTTGTGCAAGAGGGGGATTGCCAACGGAAAGTATTTTTTTCTCCTTCTTCACAGAAGTCTACAGTACCACGGGTCTCTTTGTTCCAAATTATTGAGATGGATGAGCGTGGCACCTGTCCAGACAGAAGAACCATGAACGGCCTTACTCAGGTCTACAAAAAAGAATGCAATTTTAGAGGCAACTTCCTCTTCATTCTTATGAAAACCAGGTTGTCAAAGGGAAACTAAGTGAGCACTTTTGTAATCTTGAACGTTATTCTAGCATTTGTATTTTTTTCAGTTTATCTTCTTTCATTCCTTTCTGTCATTTCTTGGTTTCGTTTCACACTGTAAAGTGGATAATGTCTCACCCTTACAAAGTGTTTTTTCCCATAACATTTTGGTTCCTAAATTTCAACATGCAACCACAAATGTTCAGCAGCACAAAATAATCGTGTTCAGATCTGCAGAACAAGAAGCCCAGACTATCACCTCCAAAGCTACTGAAAGAATTTCAGCAGACAGAAGACAAAATTAACAAGAATTTCAACAAGGGCTGCCTACCTCAGAATTAGTGCTACGGTATTTAGATACTGAAAACACATTTAGACGTTGTACTTCTCACTTGGAAGATGATACTTCAACATCGCTTTGTGCTACATGTTAGATCTGAAGAAATACATCAATAACTGAGATCCTAATGCATGTCTGAAGTGTTCTCCAGCACCCTTTTAGCCAAGTGCTGACCCACTCAGACACCGCTTCACTCAAGCATATCAGCAGGAGGCCTGCACACACTGCTTGGTAAAATAAGCAGAGTATTAAAGAATTCACTGAAATCTAATTCGGTTTTCTCATAAACTTCTATATGAGACTGACACATAAGGAATAACACTGGTGTGGTAAGAGCTGCATTACAAGCAGATGTTATTAGTTACTTCAGAAACCTGTTCCCAAGTTATTCTGGTCAAGAACAGACAGGAAGGTGGGGTGAATCAGGCTAGAAATAAGCATGGGCTTATTTCCACCTGTGGGAACTCCACAACTGCTCACGCTGCCTTTTATCAGTTGGGTGACACCACTTTCTCTCCATGTGAAACATCAGCTCTGTGTCCATAAAGGTGAAGTGATGAGCTGAAGTGCTCTTTGGACCCTTTTCCTGGGGAAAAGGATCACTATAGGGCAGCTACTTAGATTATTTTCAATTCTGCCACCAAAAAGAGTAGCTCCCTGTGCTTGTACCTTCATGATGACCTCCAGAATGAGTAGGGTAGATGCTGTATATGGCTTTTTGGTGCTTGGATTTTTAGAGCAAGTTGTTGCTTCACCAGCAGTATTCCATGGCCCACCTGCATGGTTAGACTGCTCCTGTTACTTCATTAGTGAGTGGAACGTTTGCTGGGAGGAGTTCACAAAATATGGAAGTCCAGAATACCCTGGAAAATCACACCCTTAAAGATATACAGATTTTCCTGAGAGTGAGATATGGGAACACTGAGTTAAGGGAGCTAGGCTGGAAGAGAACCACCAGCTAAGGGTTAACACCCACATTCCCAGGACTGAGGTGCACTGTCTTTTGAGTCCTCAGGTGAGCCCAGGAATTGCACAGAAGACAGGGATTTCCTCTTCAGCAGACACATAAAATGTACTTCTATGAAAGGAAAAGGGAAAAAAGGGATGGAAAAGAAGAGCCATGTGGACGATCTGAAAGGAAAGCATGTTTGCAATGACACTGAAACATTAGAGACATTGTTCGAGTGCAGTTCATCCTTGCAAAAATATTATCCTCGTCGCGATGCCAAGGTTGGTGAAAGTATGGGCTACCTGCCATGGAAGTGCTGGGTATTTAGGCTAGACCTGTCATGGGGCTTATTTACTCTCTGCGCCCAACATTTCAGACACACTCAAGCGTAGTGTTCATGTCTTGGCAGGAACTTCTCATTCATGCATTTTCTCCTGGTCCCCTTTGAGGAGTCTTCCTCCTCCGACATTGCAGCGGTTGAAATTTCTTTGCTGGCTGAGAAAACCAACACTGATTAATTTCATCCTACTTGCATGGAAGAGGTAAAGTATGCAGGTCTCTAGCCAGGGACAAGGAAATCCCTGCTGCTTACATGCCACATTGAATAAGCAGCCCATGGTTGAGGCCATTGGACTTCAACAGTCTCCATTCCACCCGCAGGAAAGCGGCAATTAACCGTAGCAGCATGGGAAGCAAACAGGAAGCAACGCAACACATTCACTTTTGATTAGAGAGTTGGGTTTGTTTTTTCATAAGACATAATATTCCACAAGGAAGAATTCAGCTGTAGCATTACATGGAGACACCCCAAATTATTAAAGGAACGTGATTGAGGTTGCAAAGTGAAGCCTCAAAACCTAGGAAAAACCGAAATTAATGTTGCCCTTGTAGCCTGAATGCCATTCCTCACTGCGTGCGCCTTCTGCTTCAGTCTTTAATTACATCACTGCAAACTGTTTTTCCCACAGGACCTTTGCCTCATTCAACGCACAGAACGGACAGTGCTTACTTAATGAGCAGCTATTCAGCATTTCGTTTTCTCCTCTGGTTTCAATGTGTGGCCCTAGACTTTATTTACTGCACACCAGTCAGGCCCGCTCTGAAGACAGAGTGATTCATTTCCCCATGGACCTTTCTGTGGCATTCTCCACTGTAGCCTTTGAATACTTCACAAGTATTCATGGATCTATTTTCACACCACCTCTGGGAGATGAAGAGGATGTCATTAGTCCAATTTACAGATGGGGAACTTAAACATATGGAGATTAAGGTAAAAAATATCCAATGATTGGTGCAACTTGATTTTCCGTGTATTTAACCTGATACGCTGTTCTCTCTGTTCACAACCAACCTTCCATTTGCTTCAGATGCAGATGTCACTACTGAGACCCAAAAATCTCAAGGCAGCTACTCAGAAAATGAAAAATGGACAATTAGAGGCCAACTGTGAAAAACTCATCTTAAGTGACTTGCCAGTCATCACACAAAACCTAGTTTGACCAGAGTGTATCCCTGCCCAGTCCCCCAGTGTGTTATTCAACTGCTTTGGCCATCAGACAATCTCCTTTGATGCTGCAAATCCCTATTTAAATTTATCACACACCTTTTACATCATGCAGTAAATGAGGCAGTCATTCTATCCTCCTTTATTAGACAACCCAGTTTCATCCCCAGCCTAACTCAGTCTTTTGAACTGACTGCATTAGGGCTCCCGGGGAAGAAAATTAAGCATGTGATACATTCAGAGATATGAATTTAAGCTGCATAGGCAGCCTTAATTCAAAATCCATTTTAGGTGTTCATCATTTTAACACATATTTTTGCATGTTTAATTTCCTAAGCTTTAAAGGAACTGGAAAACTGGAGAAAAAAATAAATTCTGTGGAGCAGCAGAGAAGCCCTTGCTCATTAGGAAGAGCTCACACAAAAGGCTGGGAACTTTCTTCTTGGCAACTTGAAGAATGTTCTTTTATCACAGCTTTTCCTGAGCTCTTTCCTAAGTTTCCTTCAAAACGGAAACTTTGTCACGTTGACACCCATCTGATACCCACACCAGCAGAGCTGAAACAGGGGTGTCACTGTATCCACTTGTGCTGCTGGGAGCTGGGAAAGGAGCTGTAAATTGTGTTAGCTGATCATCGTCAGCTCTAGGGTCTCTCTGGACCACGATTCCCCATTTTTTTTCTTTCACCTTTCCTCCCTAACTTCTCACCATCTTTCCCAGCAGCACTGCTTCTCCATCCTAGTCCCCTGAGATGGGCAAGTTCCCTCCACTTCTACATTCAGTCTCAATCTTTCTAGATAACGGATGCCAAATCTCCCCCCATCTCATTCCAGGACTTGTTCTACACCAGCAAGATAGTACCCAGCAGTACCAGTGGGATATGACTGCATACCAGCAGCTCTGCAACAGCTCTCCAAGTACACATCCTTTGGGAGACATCTGCTAAGACTTTGCATCTCAATATGAAGTAGCTGGTTTCTTTCACTGGAGGGAAAAGCATTCAGAGATCCTCAAGATGGGATCCTTCCCTGAAATGCACCCTAGATGGTCTCTTTCCTTTTTGACTTAGAAGATGTGTAGGTAGATGAGTTGCAGCAAAATAGTTAATGTTTGTGAACTCCCTCAGCAATATGCAGTGTAACTAAACTCATCTGGAAGTGGAATAAACTATCTTTCACTTAGCCTGAATATTTAAGGGAATAACTATAGTGATGTTCATTCACCAGTGCTCATTCCCCCTGTGGACTGATGCTGTTTTTTTGTCTTTCTGATCAATCCTGGCTCCTACTTTCAGCCTGTTGTTTTTCAATTAAAAAAAAAAAAAAAAAGAAAAAATATAGCACTGAAAACACCCGGCATGGAAAATTTCAGCTACATAACTGGCAAAATCTTAATTTTACAATGTATAATATTAGGTAACCTTAATAATGGATGGTGCTACACAGGTCACTAGTAACAGCAACCCTTACTCAAAAGGTTTGGCTTTGGGAGGAGCGTCTTTATTATTTATGATGTGTTACAGGGCCAGTTCTGTCCTGCCTGCTGGTGTTTTAGGACCTTGACCTGTGAGTAGTTTCACTGAATTCAGAAGACTTGACTGGAAAATTCAAAGAGGATGCTATCTGTGAGAGTTATATGGGAATCAAAACAGAAGCAACTTCTTTTCCAGATTTTTTTTTTCAGCCTAAATGGATAAACATAAAACAGCAGAATGTGAAGAAAAAGAAGAGAGACTTCATAAGATTTTTGCAAAGCTTTGTGTAATTTTATGATTTGTAATAATTGAGCATCTCTATCTGCTTATCAGGGATTAATATTACCTTACTTTCCTTGAACTCCATTTAGTTCTTACATTATGCATATTCTGCATGAGCTCTCTCTTCTCTCAATATTTCTGGCACAAATATGAGCCTCTTTGGTGACGACTCATAAGGTTATGAATGTCTGGACAGCCTCAGTAATGAAAGGCCATTTGGGGCCGAACCATTGACCACAGCTTTAACTTGCCAGGAAGGATAAAACATAAAACGTAAATTAGGTACTAATAACCCATTTTCCTTCTAAATCCTTGGTACAGATACACAGCATGAAGCACAGATTATGTTTTGAGAGAGATTTCAGAATAATTTGCAGTTAAAAATATTGTATGGGACCTTGTGTTGTGGCCTCAGAAGAGACTGAATTGCGAGTTGTTACTGCTGCCCTTGAACCCACTTCAGTCAATGGAAAGTTTCATTGGCACCTGGATTTGTTGCTCTGGGTAGCTGCCTAGCTACCAGCAAAACCCAGCACATAATACTGTCAGCAGGGAAAGAGGAATGTGCAGTCCAGCAAGCAGGACATGCATGGAAAAGTACATTTCTCCCAGCATGTTTTGCAATCTCCACGCTATTCCCTCCCCATCTTCCTTTCCACTGATCTCATCTGTGGAGATGAAGTCAAGAAGAAAAAGGAGGAAGTAGCACTTGCGGGGCAAGATCAGTTTACTGCCTGTTGCATGACCAGCATCAGCCTTAACATAGCCCTGACCCTCCTAATGGGGCCATCCCCTTGCAAAAAACAGACTTTCAGCTCTACTGTTTGCCAGTCCAGGGACACAAAGGCAAGCTGAGGTTGGCAGGGTGTGTTTCCTTCACACAATGAATTTGGTATTAGTGCTGTGGTGTTGCATTCTGCTAGTAATAGTGTGCACTAAGCTGACGGGAAACAGTCACGTGTTGTGCAAGTTACAACACAATATTTCTGTTGTGTTGCTCTCAGAAGACATATAAAGCCGGGTTCCTCATGTGTGAGTTCCAGCCTCCAGTCTCATTATGTAAGATGGTTGGAGTCTTCAGTTTCCCCCTTGGAAACTATTGTTCTCATTCTCTTTGCTGCAACCCAACTATGAGGAAACGCCAAGTTTTCCTTTTCTCGCCTGGGCCCAGGGCTACCTATAAATATAACCTGCAGAACTAGCTTCTTGAATTAATTATGTTCCAGGTAAAAATAAACCTGAAATATAAAATGGCATGCCCATGTACTTGGCCTTAATGAGATCTATAACTGCTTCTCCACCCCATGGCACACGTCTCTTTTAGGTGACACCCAGAATCTTGCTACCTTTCAATAGCTCAGTATGCCTGACGTGGCTGATTCAAGCCACCATTCCACAGCTCAGTCATTTCTACCATTCTTTGCACTTAGAAAATATGGTAATTCAATCAATAGTTTTAAAAATGAAATAAATGCCTGGTTTCAACCTGCAAAGAGGGAAAAATGTCAGCAAAGCAGGCTGTGTAGGGGAAGAACTCTGTGATTCATCAGAGAATAGTTTGGGTTATCTATCAGCCTTAAGGAGGAAACTCCAGTGGAGTTTCGAGCACCCCTACAGATACATTTTAATATTGAAAGTAGCGTGAGCAGGGGGTACAGCGTACTGGGTACCCACTCAGCCTCCTGACAAGGGGAAATCAGTGCCTACTTCCCTGATACAGGACTTAGAAGAGAGGAGCAGACCTCTGCTCCATCCTTGCAGAATGGCCTTGCTGGAACAGAGATCTGCCCAACAACTCTCCCTGAGGACCAAAGCAGGGAAAGCCGAGTCCTGCCTCCTCGTTCACCCTTCCTGTTATTAATTTGTAATGTTATTACTAATAAAGATTATTTTACTGTCCTAGCACCTAATCACGGCACAGGGTCAGGATCATACGAGGGGGAGCACGGTGCTAGGCACTGAATAAACACAGAAAAACAAGGCAGTCCTGCCCCGGCGAGTGGAAAGGTTTAGAGAATACGAATAACTATTCATTGCTTTTGGATGCCAGTCGGAGACACCTTCCAAGTCTTCTCAGGTTCAACTGCTACTATTGATGTAGCAAAAGAGAATCATGATTTATTTGGATAAAGGAGGAGACTCCCTAAAAACACACGTTCTGGCAAAAGAGAAACAGACTAAACAAGCCTCTTGAAGAAATACACATTTGAGAAACTGCCCTGATTTAAAAGATGTGGTTTTTATCCTTCACCCATTATGGGGAGCCATGACACGGCAGCAGGCTGGAGATACGTCATGTGATAATTCAGGGACACTAACGCTGTAGAAAAATTAGCGATACTGCAAGAGTAAGCAAATAAACCTTGAGATTACAAAGAAAAAAATACCAACAAAATTCACAAGGTCTGGCACATGCTATCATTATTAACGTGAATCGCAAATTCATGGTCCTCAGAAGCGAGCTGATGTGCCTCCCCATAAAGCAGATGTTGGGGGCATATTCATTACTAGCAAAGGACAAGCACCACATTTTGCTCTCATATAACCATCCAACAGTGGCATTTAAGGGAGCAGAATATAAACATCCGGGCTGGAATTTGGCCAGGACACTCCATTTAACATCCTATCGTTAATAAGAAATGCCATGTATACTGCCATGTCCAAGCAGAGCAGACACAAGCCTAAGCAAAAGGTCTCATCTCATAGTCCCCCACATGGCAAACTGCATAGACCAGAATTCACAGCCCTGGGCAACACCAAGTGTTGAGTTGACTCTGGCTGCAACTACCAAATGTGGCGTAGCACTCGGAGAACATTTGTTGGGGATAAAAGCAAGTGTATTTTGCCTTGGAGGGTCACAGCTATGTTCCACAGAAAAAAAAAATAATAATTGTCTGCAAAAGGCCTCTCTTCCTCCCTGTTCCGTTGGCCACACCTTGTGTGTACCATCGTGCTCTCAGATGAACTCACTCATAACGTGACGACAGCCTCCCTATTTTTTGGATGCCAGACTTTAAATGAAAGGAAATTAGGGTGTTTGGAAGGTTGTCACCTTATCCTCTGCCAAAGACCAGGAGAATTTTCTTTCCCTTTTTTTTTGTTTTTAGGAGCAGCCAAACCACTTTCGAAACACATAGTCAACATGGCGAGTATGGCTGGCTCGCCTTAAAACAAAACTAAACACATTTACTGAATTTCATAATTGTCTATTATTTTTACTTTTTCTACCCACTCTTTTCTTCTGCTGTCTTTCTGTACTATCACTTTACATGCTCAGGACATACATTTTCTAGTCTTGTCTACTTATCTGCCTGTCTCTGACTTTACTTTTCTAGCATGCTACTCTCTCCTCCTCTAATCTAATCTAGTCTAATCCAATCTCTCCTCTTTCTTCCTTTACTTATATTTCCTTTTCATATTTCCTATCCAAATAAGAATACAGGTTGGCCACTTCCAACCTCAAAGTTATAATCCTAGTGTGCCTTATGGCAATTCACTAACCAACCTTTTCATATTTCCTATCCAAATAAGAATACAGGTTGGCCACTTCCAACCTCAAAGTTATAATCCTAGTGTGCCTTATGGCACACTAGAGAGACAATACGATACTTAAGAAGATACAAATTGAATGTTGGGCTCATCATGGCATTTAGTTCAATTTTGTTGGTCTAATTCCACTGAATTCAGCAGAGTTGCAATGACTGGAAAAACGTGATAACCGAACAGGCTTTGGGGCTTTCTCTTATTCTGTGTGACCTCCGTTATTCCAGACAGAACCCCACAGGCATTTGCAAACTAGTGCAGACAAGCCTTGTGTGTGCCTGTTTTCACTCATACCATGATATTCCCATCCTGTCCTATCTATAAAAGCAGAGATAGTAGCCAAACTGTTTATTTTCCATTGATAACCGCTGAAGGACTTGAACAAAAATTCTATTGCTATCCTGAATGTCACTATCTGAAATTAGCTATAAATCTCTTGTGCTGCTTAAGCTCAAGGAAGTTCACTGATCTTGAAGTTTGGTATCTAGACAAAAATCTTCCTTAAATAGCCCATCCACAGATACAAGCTAAACACAAATGGAATAGATTTGAAAAACCTTGCAGAAATGACTTCAAGACACTCTGCAGGCAAGGTCAGTGACTCTGCCATATCATTGACATATTTACTTTTAATTCTCATAAGAATATTAAAATATTAATCATCACAATAATAATGAAGCAGTTAGTAGAAAAGAGTCCTTTAAGTTCTGCCTGCCATAGCTCATAGCAATACTGGTAGCCAAACAGATGTAGCACTAGATTGTACAAGGGAATGTTCAGTTTATCAGTAAAGTTGGAATGGAAAATATTAAGAGCATCTGGAGACACTATTCCACATCTGCTGAGGTTAGACTTGGAATTGTACCTAATGGAGAAACTCATAAGAAATATATCATTTTCTTGTAAGTATTAGCAATCTACATTTAAATCTCCTATTAAAAATGTGTAGGCTATATAATTAATTTGTTACTGTTGAGAATAACACACAATTTAGACTGTTACTACTCATAGGCTCGTCAGGGCCCTCCAAAGTCAGTAAGTCCAACCCCCAGTTATTTCAGGCCACCATTATCAGAAGACACCTTAGAAGAAGAATTAAAAATGCAACTAAATACTCTTGGTATGTTTCTCTATTAGACACAATGACATCAAACAGCACTTTCAATAAGTACAGTGCTTATAATGCTTAAATATCAACAGAAGAAGTAGTGAGATTTTGTGTAGATGGAAGAAATGTGCAATATTCACTATGACCAATGCCTTGGAAAATAAAAATATCTGAATCGTGGAGTAAGAATTGAAGGCACCGAAGTGTATCAAGCCTATGTATCCAATACTCTTAATGTCAAAGGACTGGTTCTTGGAGAAAGAAAGGCAAATTGTCATATCCTGGACTAAATTATTTTATAGTATTCATTCCTGCGCGATGCATCAGTTTTGCAATGGTGGGGTGTTAGGAAGCAAAAAACAGCTGAAGTGTTATCAACACTCCAACTGCTTTCTGTCATACACTGAATTAGCAAACAAAATGTGTTTGAAAAGGCTGTCAGTAGAGCAAAACCAGAAAGCAACAATGGACAAGGTTAGATGCTGGTCAGCATCCGACAGTCACTCAGGATACATGTAGATGCATTCTACACTATTTACATTTAGGTATCAATATATTTTGCTTCTTCAAGAAAAGTTAAGTAGATTTAACACTTAGAAAAACTAGAATTCAAATAATAAGCTTGAATCAGTACAAGAGATTGTGTGAAAAAAAGGTGGTGGAGAGTATTTACGGAACAGTCTTCAAGGGTGCTTCCTATCTGACTGCTGCTTGCCGACCAAAAAGATTATGGAAATATAGCTTCAGAAGTCAAATATAAGTAAAATATTTAAATATGCATTTACATTTTCACTTATTTAAAGTGAGGAACGGAAGAGTTGTAAGTAGTAAACTCTTGGGTTTGCTGACACATGTTCAAGGGGAAAAAAGTCATCAATGTGACTACATCTAATTGCTGCCGCTACATTCATCACTAGTTATTTGGCTTCACAGTCCATCAGGCAAACAGGTGAATTAAGATGACAATTCATCACACGGCTATGGCTGAATGCTTCACTTGAGTTAAGGTCCCTTAATGTGTATCCCAAGATACTCCAAGAATTCATACAAAATTCACTGATTTCATTGCAAAGAGTAATACTATATAGTTCTCCAGATCAGAAAGTTCATGTAATTTGAATGGTTTGCTTCTCTTTTTTCACAATTCAGCATTCTCATGTGGCATTTTAACTTGCGATCTACATGAGTTTCTTATCAGATTTTCCTTCATTCTTCATTCCAGACTTCACATAATTTTCTGATTAAATAACTAAAATCACCTGAAATAGACCATGTCTTCAGCCTGTACTCAGAGGGGCCCAAGATTTCTAAAAGCAAGGCCATGGCTTTGCTTGCTAAGCTTTAAATTTCCCATGTAGGTATCCACATTTCAGTTGAAATGTATCTGG
The DNA here is from genome assembly GCF_001431845.1 of Calidris pugnax. Lineage (NCBI taxonomy): Eukaryota > Metazoa > Chordata > Aves > Charadriiformes > Scolopacidae > Calidris > Calidris pugnax. The sequence continues at coordinate 1,658,192 of NW_015090865.1, read as the reverse complement.
GTTCCTCAAATCAAGGGAAGGCAAGAATTCACTGATTACAAACTCTGAGTTTCTCAGTTCTCAACGTTAAGATAGAACCTCCTTTTTATTACTTGTGCCCAGTATCACATCAGAGCCACAGAGCTCTATGTCAGCCCAGCTACACTGAAGGCACTGACTTCATTTTTGGATCCCACGATTCTCGGTGTCATGAGTAGTTGGCAGCTGAGTTCTGTGTAAGAGTAGCAATTTCAAAGAGTTACAGTAGGTCATTCATAACAAAAATGCCTGAAATGAAGCCTTAAGATACCCTTTCTCTAAAATTAATAGGGGCATAAGTTACACTTGGCACAAATTAGAGACCAAGAGGTCCAAGTATGATCTACTTTGTAGCACTCTGTTTAAGTAGAATAGAGCGACCCCATGAAATGACAGTGCAAGAACACTTTGAGACAGCAAACGCCTACGAGGTTATCCCAGCTGCAACGGGCAACAGCATGAAACACCACAGCATGTTCATCATCACTTTGGGTGAAACCCTTCAGAAACATCAGTTGCTCCTGCTGCTTCTCAATGAGCCCATGCTGCCACTCTCTTCTGGCTGTTCCCAAATGGCTTCTGTTTATCTAATCAAGAGATCACAAGAGCTTCCACCAGTACAAAACCGGAGTGCCTGTTGTGGTGCTGGTTTTGTTCTTGATTTGGTTTTGCCTTTTGATGATGCGTTTCCATGGTGGCATTAATTTTTTACTGCTCATCTCCGCCTTGTGCTGCCCGAGAGATTACAGTTTTGGATGCACTTTTCATTGCCAGGAGTTAGAGCCCGACCCGTTACCACGGCCATAGCTCTGTCGTTCTCAGACTCTTTAACCCTGATCTGTTTGGTTCTAGCTCTGAATATGACCCAGAGGCCACATTCTTTGTATTGACTGATAACCTCCTCTAGGCCACAGATAACTATGTGTCCAGAGCAGTCCTTTCAGATGGGTCAGCTATATTTATTACAGCACATTGACCACATGGCCTTCCCCTTCTTCAGCCACAGAGGCTGCAGAGCAATGCCAAGCACTGATTCTCTGACCCCAGGGATCTCCATGGGAGCTCCATGTCATTCCTAGCTCTCTTTCACATTCAGAGCTTTGATGGGACAGAAGGTTCCTCACATTTGGGCAGCACTGGATATGCTCTAGGGCTGGTGAGTGAGAGGCCAGTCCGGCATGATTGAGGGACACAACTGGAGCTTGTAAACCTGGGGTAAGAAATAAAACTGATTTACTTTAATGTAATGAAAAAGCCAGCATTTATGAGCGGCCAAGGTGAAGGAGGGCTGTTTTGTCATTCAGGTTCAGGGCCGGGCTGGATTTGCCAAGTGGTTTTCTCCTTACGACTGATGAGAAAACTGTGGGTTTGACATGTGAATATGGACCTCTCTCCAGTGATTCATGCCCCTACCAGCTTCCCGCGTGTCATCTCCCCTTTCAAGTGACTGAGAGCAGCACGATGCTCTTCAATGGATTTTTCTTCCCGGGTGCCCTGGTGGAGAATTGTGCTGCGCAGGGTCCCCGTGACTGTCATTAGCTAACTGTTGAGTTCCAGCTCGAGTGGAAAACACCGAGCCATAACAACCTAAATACCAGACATCTGCTGTCTCCGTGCCCCAGGCCATGTCACTTGCAATCACTTGAAGAGCTCAGTATCAGCTCAGCGGTGTGGGCTGGAGAGCAGCCCGAGCTGCAGACACTCCTGGTGGAAGGGTTGTCTCCTCTGGAATGCACTTCCCCACTTCAGTTCTGACAGCCTGAATTTCATGCCCTCCAGGTCATCCTGAAGGGTCCATCTGCTTTCCCAGGCTCCGAAGGGGGAGGAGAAATTTGGGAAATTATAAGGCTACTCTAGGAAATGCTTAGTGGCAGCATGGCAGGAAGAGCTTGTGCCTTGAGACATTGACTCAGTGGGTAGAAATCTTACTGAGACAGAGTAAATCTGCCCAGAAAGCAGAACGGGGAACTGTTACTGAGCTGAAGAAACAAACACTTATTGACTTTGTGGGACAGAAGATAGAGGATTTTTATAATCTGATAAGTAAAATTGCCCCGACTAATGTTTTAAGGTCTATAAATAAAATTTTAAAAAAGAGAAAACGAGCAGGAAACATAGATCTTACAGTTGTAAAAGCGAGGGAGGAGAAAAAATTCCATTAAGGGATTGTTCCAAGAGCCCACTTAAAATATTTAACACTGATCCCTTTGCCTTCTAGCTCTTTAAAAGAAATCACCTCTTACATCACACCATTCAAAATGAATTATGCTTTCAATTTTCCTTCTTTCCTGCTATATTCGTACTAAACTATTACACCGTATGCAGGAGAGAATCCAGGAAAAGCAACTCATCTTGCTGTATGCTAGGAATGGTTTTCTTCAGGTGGCTTTAATGTTGAAGACAAAGGTCAGTAATTTACCCCAAACAAAGCACATGGAATTTAATCTTTCCTCTGCTTGCGAGCAGCGTGCTTCCACAGCCTTCACAGCCTTCTTCAATTACATTCCTACTGGAAAGCAGAGCTTTAAAAAACCCTCTATAAAGGCTGTTCAGGTTTTTTTTTTTTTTTTTTCCTGAGAGACTTGAAGCTGTGAATACTGTATTAGGGAGCTGCCAAGTTATCTGCAGAGGTCCTCTACCATTTTACCTCTTTCAGAGACGCGTGTTTAATTAACGCATTCCACAAGCTGTAGGGCTTCTCGCAGATGAGGGTTTCTTCCTCTCCAATGCAGGATCATGCTGGAGGATGAGGGCACGGGCAGCTGGTGTCAAATCTCACAGCCCCCCGACCACACGGACCTGCAGCCTGGAGAGGCATCTCAGAGCTGCACACGAAGCCAAGAAACCCTGCTTTGGAATTGGGGAGGAAGGAGAAGACAGCTGGAAATGTGCATTATTTAAAATGCTGTAGGATGAGAAACAGAGGCTGGCAGGGCATGTGTGGAGGGGCGAGTTACACAGCTTCTGCCGGCAGTTGGCAAGCTCAACTGGTACCAGACCCACAGCTGTGCCAAACCCACCGCCACAACTGGCAGCCAGGCTCTCGGAGCCAGCCAGGAGCCAGCAATCACGGGCACTGAAATATTCTCTCTTTTGCCATTGTACCTCCACCCTGGCAGGGGCCAGAGCAGAGCGAGGGAAATCAGACTGCACCTGTCTGGGAGATAAACACATTCCCCTTTCGAGGGCTATCCGTGTATTACCCGTCACTGGGACTTAAACGCACTTAAACAAAGGGAAAAACAGGAGGAAGAGAAGTAAAGGGGTGTATTTGCTCTCGAATTCAAGTCTTGATGACCCAAATCTCACAGGCAGAGCCTCCAGCTGCACTCCCAGTGCCTCCTCTGCTCCGAGGCAGTCGAAGGAAAGGGTTTCTGAGCCCTCCCCGACGCATGTTGTAAGTGGGTGAGCTGGCAGCAAGACGAGATTCCCTTCCTTATTGCTGCCTACCAAAAAGGGAAACCCTGGAAAAGTGCCAGATCTGGGGACTTGTTAGGGAAATACTCGTTTGCTGATGGGAGGAAAAAACCAGATGAGGCAGAATTCCACATAATTCTGCCAGCTAAAATATTGTTTTGACTTCCATCAGTAGAAGGAAGCTATCAGCTAATTTACCCAAAGGATAAAGGCTTGGGGGGAGATGTGATTTAGCATCATCACTGCCCAGCAACTAGTGAGACAGAAGGCTAAAATCACTGGGGCTCAGGAAAAAAACATAATCTCCCCTTGGGGATGGAAAAGGACAGGTTTTCAAATGGTCTTATATAGGAGAAAAAAGAAAATAAAGGAATATCCTACCTACGCTATGAGTTACAGTGAGCAATTATGGAGATCTTTAGAGATTTCAAGCAGTCTATGGGTGCTTACTAGCAATTGATTGTGGGTGATGGTTACTTTCCATGTAGTTCAACAGTGCTATTGAGAATAAAATCCTATCCCTTTTTTTGAACCAGGATGGCAGGTCTCCATCAGAGCTCCTTCAGGATTTGGAACAGCGGTCAGTGCCAGAAAACTTGCGAAAACCACAGGACTACAGGGTGGATCCATGTCTTCCCTCTCTCTGTGCTGGCCCTGTTGTAATCCCAGTCTGTACTAATGCACCGAGCCCATTGCAGCACGCAGTGGGAGTAACCACAACCTTGTGTGACCTTTGCGTTGGCAGCTCCTCTGCAGAGTTTGAAACTTCGCGTTGCCGCCTTCCACTCCTTAAGATCTTACCTAAACAAGTTGATTTTTAACTCATAAGAAAGGCTCTGGCCCCCAAGGAGACTTTGAAGTAGAGTCTAAAAAAGACATTAGCCCTAGTCATAGGACTAGGGGTTGTCCATGGCAAAGAACAGGGAGAAAAGGCTGTAATTCTCCCTCGCAGCTCTGACCACTGATTCATAGTCACACTGGCATAGACAATACTGGCATAGACAATATTTTTAGAAGGGTTTTTTTATTTTTTCCATAGAAGATAATGAGGTTATGGCGCCCCATGGACACCCACAGTCTCCTGGGCAGGGATGAAAGCAGTCTCAGAAGGGAAGAGTCTCTACCTTGGAGGAAGAAAGTCTCCATGGAGCTAAGGACAGTCATGAGGTCCACTCCCAACACAAGGGCTGCTTAATAGTTGCTCTTTTCATGCTGGCTTTTTTCTCCTCTGCCAAGCAGTACAACCTCAGGAATACTGTCTACACAAAAGGGATGGAACTGTATTTCACTTACAGAGTTTACCCACCTAGCCCACCAACTCTCCTGTCTTCTATTCTCCATCATCCTTGCCAATAGACTTGGCATGCAGAGGCCTCCAGAGCACGCAATGCTGGCCTGTTCCCACCCCAGGGACAGGTTAGCTCCCTCCCATGTGGGACCTAACCCGTCACCATCACAGAAGATATCCCACCTAGTTACTCCTGCTCAGGCTGAGCAGATTCTGCCAAAGAGATCTGAAAAGGATCTTGCTTGAAGTGGCATGGTTGCTAGTTGGCTTCGGCTGTCGGAGAGCTGATCAGCCTGAACATGTCATACTTTGCTACATTAAATTAAGTATATCATGCTATTCAGTGACTTCCCCACCATAGGTTTCTCCCTTTTGTGTTTTAGAGTCAGTTGCACCTTTGCAGGGTATCTCTACTTACTTCCGAGACCTCACTTGAGGCTCAGTGTGTTGAAGTCACTGCTCATGGGACAAACTATACCCATGCCGAAAGGTCAAATGTGATGAAAGTGATACACAAGTGTTGCATATTGTTTGTTTGGACTGATGAGAATATTTCTGAAGTGACTTACACCAAATTCTTCCTGTGCTCAAAACCATTTTTCTCCATAAACCATGTTTACAAATGCCAAAAATATTTTGAACCAGGAGTTATGAAAGCCTGAAAGCACTTACTTATAGAGGGCTGTTTCAACATTGCAAATACTTATATGTAGTTGAGCCAGGTCCTGTTGCTCATGAGAACAGCCTTCCCCAATCTGTCAACACCACCTTGTCCTAACTTCTCTGAGCGAGAGCTCAAAAAATCAGTGTGATGTGAAGAGACCCTCAGGGTGCCACTGTGCAAACATAATGCTGGTGCAGGGCAGGAGGATGGGGAATCTGGCAGGTACAAAGAAGTTTGTAACTTTGCACGGATTATATTTTTATAGGTCATTTAATACCATAGAGACTTCCCATCTCCAGAATTAATTATTCTTCTGGAAAGGTAAAAACCTTCACATTTTTCTTAATATACTAAATTTAATTGTGACTTGGTCCATAACATATTTTTTAAGGATTATAAGAGTTCAGACTTTTTGTTGACCCATTTTTACACTGAACTTTACCAATTCCAGGACAACAGAGAGTTCTTCAGAAAAATCAAATACCAATCTACCTTCTTCCCCAAACTCAGGAGATTTTTCACAGTTTGCATTATACCATCTTGCTCTATAATTTTGTTTCCTTTCCCTACATTGGACTTTCACTCATCCTTTCCATTACTTCAGCTAAGAGACAACAGTTTAGGGTCGAGAGTTTATTTTACTTGTCTTAGAATTCCCTGGCATTGATTGAGCATGGTAAAAATGTGATTAATAAGTAAATAAAAGTACTGGCATAACCAGGAACTCTATTCAAAAAATGGTCTCATAACTCCTGATTTGACTCTGCCAAGTGGGGGTTCTATTTCAATAACAATATTTAGCAGAATTCATGGCCATGCTCCAATTTCTGATCTACAGAGCACAGAGAAATATTTCCAATTATCACCTCTAGGATGTTTTCAAAGCAGCATATAGTGATTACCTGAAAAATAAATTGAATCTCTTAATGACTTCAGGGATTCAGCCAAACCACCAAAAATCAGGCTTTCAACATTCCCCGTGTGAATTCCCCCACACTATGTCTCAAAACCAGAATTAAAAGGTATGTGTGGGATTACCCTAAAAACTCTCAACCTCTCTTTTCCTCAAAAGCCAGAAATCAAGGGCAATAGGATAATAATATGCCAGATTTGGACTAAGGCAATTTATCTGGGGTCTCGCCTCAGATGTGGATTTACAAGGAGTACAAATACCAACCCTGTTAACCCACAGAACAATCTGCAGTACCTTACATTATTTTTAAAACTGAAATATTGTATTTACATTCGTTTTACTGTCCATTCGCGTTGTCACGAAAAAATAACTAAACCAGTAGAACTGAAGTGCACAGATCAAGGACCTTCCCAATAAAGAAAGAACACCTCGTGCCAAAGAAGTACACTTTGTGGCAAAGAGTGCTTCAGTAAAATAAGTGCTACAAAGACAGAAATAAAATTGAAAAAATAAGTACAAGATGGCTTTTATATTTTGCAAATATTCAAGATAGCATATATATAAAATGTGACTTTCTTCACTCAAAATATTTTATAGACTTCGGGGGGACTTTCATAAAAATAAAGACTAACACTTAATTTTTGGTTTTAAGTAAAGAATGCGATGATCCTTTTTCTCCTGCCCCTTTTCTACCAAAGAAGGGCATGGAAGGAGGAAAAAAAAGAACAAAAAGGGGAGTTTCATGTTTTAACGAGAATAATAACTCCACTTTTCTAGTGCACACTGTTAATTCAAAAAGCCATGTTTTCGTTGCAAAAAGTTTCAACCAAGGTCTGTCTCTTACATTCATCCTCGCTGACCTGCAGCATTTCAGTGTGCCCTACTTCTAGCATGACTGTTTCCAGCAAAGCCTAAAACAAAGCCCAGCCACAGTCCTAGAGGCACCTACAACAGCTGGCAGAAGCCAAGGCAAAATAATGTTTCCTCTACCAACTACTCCAAATGAGCTACTTTCCTCGACAAGCACTAACTTAGGTTAATCCCATCCCTGCCTGACAGCCTCCAGGCTTTCAGGGATTGGGGATTCATTCATGCATCCCCAGACACGAGGATTTCAGACTGCTCATCCCGTGAGTGCCCTTCACAGCATCCCTGCTTAGGTCTGGCAGATCTTTTCTCTCTCTTTTCCCTCCCCACAGCTCCCTCCTGGCATTACAAGGGGGCTCCCCTACAATTTAATGTAAGGGAAACTTTCTCACTGACTCCAGCAGCGCTGAACTGAGTCAACCAGACCAAAGGCTTGTGTCACCCTGCCACCTTCTCCTCATCTCTGCCAGCAGCAAAGTTACAAGTGAGTTCAGCAGGGAGAAGAGGAAGTTTTTATCATTAATGTAGCCCTAACTCATATTCCCCATATCCAGCAAGTGCTAAATTGGTTTTAAAATAAATTTCCTTAACAACCAAGTACTACTATTTAAAAGGACCCGTGAGCGCTTCTATAGCATTTTACAATTCCAAATCACTGCATAAGTATTAATTAGCCTTAATGACTCATATTACCTAATAAGATAATGAAAAACCCTGCAGCTCACAATATCTACTTCTATTTTCAGTGAGAGATGAAACGGATCTTTTAAGAGGATATATTCTCTTCTAATTCCTTTTCTGCATATCCTGCAATAACTGTTGGAAATAATACAAAGTGTGTCGTGGATTATTTTTTTCTTCTTAATTTGTGGACTAATTTATTGCACCAAATAGAGGTTTTTTGCCACAAAATAAAAACATAGAGGTTTAGTGCTAATATATCTTCCTTAGGAGGCTTTCTATTGAATGAGGACTGGTGTGGACTCGCTGTTTGGTAAAGGAGATGTGGATTTGCTGCCTGTTCTGTACAGAGAATAGCAACGTCTGTCTTGGTTTCTGTCTGGGTTGCCAGTGCCAAGGTAATACTTGATGGATTAAGTCTTGTGAAATAAATTCTGTAAATAGAACGTGGGCTGAGATCATTTCAACTCATTTCCCCTGTGTCCCCTTCCCGTACTGGAAGCTGTCAAGTACAAGCAGCCTGCAAGCAGCCTGTTCGCCCAGTGTTAGTTTTGAGTCTCACTAGATGCATAAACCAGCTTGTTTTTCACATACTTTCTGTGATGGCATTAAAAAAAAATTGTAAGCCAAAAAAAAACCCCAACCCTTCTCAATTCCACCCATCGCTATAAACTGGATACAGCTAATCTTGCAAGGGCACCAAACATCGCTCTGTTTGTCCATCATTAGGGCACAAGAAACCTATGTTTATGATAGAATTATAGTTCAATCTGAAGGATTTTAAAGAAAGGAACTGGACCAACTGTGGGTTTGTAAACAAACAATATGGTTTTGACGTCAGCCGTATCATTTCATGTGCTGGAACAGTTTCTATCATGTGGCCAGTTCTTGCCCCTGAAGACTATCTAATTTAATTTAGATGTATTCACGATATGGGACAGCATGTCAAATCCAAGAAACTACAGGGTACTGGTGAAGGCAAGGTCTATGTTGGAAAGATTGCATAAGCTGTACTTCGAAGGAGCAACCTTTTGGCTCAAGGAAGAAATGGGAAAGTTGTGTCTAGTGTGGAAAAAATAAAAAAAGGAAGTGAGAGGGAAGGGGAGTGTAGAGAGTGGGGACTGTCAAGGGGGAGGACTGTGCTTCTTCTTTAGAAATAAATCAGTTTGAGGGGTTTTGTTCTGCATTAATATTATCCCAAAAAGTCTGCACAACCATGGAGGACAACTCATCCGGGGAGATTTTCTCCTAGGTACTGCTCCAGCATCAAAGGAACTGTTCACAGCACAGCACCAGGACACACTTACTTGAGCCCTGGCACAGTGTGTGTGACCCCAAGGGGCAACGCAGAGCCCCTGTGGTAGGAGCCCCACTCCATCCCCCAAGCACAGGCAGCCTGGGCTGCTGACAAACACCCCCGTGAGGAGCCAACGCTTGTGTGATGCCAGAACACCGGCCAGACACCACTTTGCTACTGCTGATAGTGCCTGAAATGTATCTTATGCTGCAGTTATCTAAGGGCACCGATGTGGGAAAATTTATTTTCATGCAAAGCACAATCCTGATTGCTGAAAAAAACCCCCATCTGTCGTCAACTGAATTTAAAGGGATTCCTTGTTTGAACAAAAATTATTTGTGAGACTATGTGTTTAGCAGATTTGGCCTTAAATGATATGAATTTCTCTGGAAACATGTTTCAATGAACGGTATAACAATGATAGAGGATGTTGTCTTTTTTTTTTTTTTTAAATAGACAGTATTTTCTACTCCACTGCTTTCAGTTCCCCGGGTTCGCAGGAAGCCTCGAGCCTCCCAGAGGTGTACTCGATTCTGGTTGTATGTACACACACCCCACCAGCATCCTCCTGACAGCTGCCTGAACGCCTGCACATTTGTAAAGAGAATAGGAGACAATTCCCCTTTCTGTTATTTCATGCCACGGAATCCTGACTACTAGTTGAAAAACTATTTCCCATAAAAATGTAAGTATTTTTCCAAGTGAATCTGATGCCTTCTACAAAAAAAAATTATCATTTTCTCAACTGCAAACTCTAGTTTTAGTCAAAAACATAAGACCAGCCTTAGGTGTAGTGTTCAAACTGATACTATAAGACAATCATAGAAGTTATAACCAGTTGTGCTTGGTTATTTACTGTGGCAGCCAAGCTGCAATTCTCTCCTTTGATCTATTTGTTGGCTGCAGGATTACATTTCTAAACCTTGCTTTTTAATCACTGGAAACATCAGAGCTGAAGAATTTGGTGGAGAGAAAATTGGCTACTTCTTTGTGGTTTTGATGAGACCGGGCTTTCGATCCCTTCTCTTTTCCAGTTGCAGTGCCCGAGCTGTACGGGTGACACCACCCCGCAGCTTCAGACCCTGGGATCCACACATGCCCTTGGTTCTTTGCCTACATCTCCCATCCCTGAGCAGATACACCCTCCCCGGGTCTGACACTGTCCCCAGATGAAGTGGGGCAGGGTGTCACACAGTCACATCGTCCTACGATGAACATCGATATATGCCACATCGTCACACTCCTGAGTAAGGCTGGAAACTCACACTTTTCCTTCTCCAAGTGCCTCTCTGAAGACAAGGTACCTGGCGGGACTTCATGAAAGATGTCCCAGCACCCTGGAGCAGAGGTGCCCAAGCTACCTTTCAAGGAGATACCCGGGGTATAGTAGCAGTCTTTCTGCCACAGGATGGAGCTCAGTGCAGGCTGCAAAGCATTTCTAGGAAGCAGGATAAACACTCAAGCATCTCTCTGTCACTGATGTCCACACTGCTGCTTCTAGATTGCTATCAGCGCCTGTGCCGGCGGCTCAAAAAACCTCATTTAGGTAGGTCTGAATCCCACTGCAGAGTCTGCACTACCAATACGCCTCCAGGGAGATAAATTCCACAGTGACTGAAAAAAAAATCAGGCAGGTGAAGGTCTTGATCATGTCTGAAAAAGTACAATAGAAAAAAAGCAAGGGGGGAAAAAAGAACAGGTCTTGATCATGTCTGAAAAAGTACAATACAAAAAAAGGACAGGGGGAAAAAGAAGCAGCTTTTGTAAAAAGTGAGCATGTGAGCTCTGTGGGTTCGATTTTGTCCCACTTACTCTGTTCACCATCTCTACAAAGCGTTTCTCACACAGAAGTGTATTTTTAACAACGCTGAAAAGAACCTGCCAGAATTGGAAGCTCAAGCTACTTTTACCCTGGATAAATGGGACACAAATGTCACGTAAGAGGTTAAATGTCACAGGGAGGATTTTTTTTTTCTCCCTTTTTAAATCCAATATGGCAAAATTAGTATTAATGGGGCCGATATTTCTGACTGTGAAATCTCACTGAATATAAATATTTAACAAGAGAAATCATCAGAGTTCTCCTTCTACCCGAGTACAATGCACAACCAGAAACTGCTTTACTGAAGGAGTTAAAGTTTTCTGCAATAATGCAACAAATCACTCCATGCAACAAACAGCACATTCTGTGGCAGTTTCCCCACAAACTTCAATCTATGGGGAAAAAAAATTTGTGATTTATTATATAGCATTTGGACAGTTGCGAAAGAAAATTTGCCAAAGATCAGAATAATCAACTCTTTCACCCAAGCAGTTTTTTTATGGAAGAAAAAAAGCACAGAATGGGTCTGAGCAAAATAAATAAAAATTCCACACTTTTAACCAACAGAACCTTTTGCGTCATTCAGAAATATTTACAGACATTCAGAATCTTTTATCATCAAAAAGACACTCTGGCCTTTAAAATTACAACTTTTTCTTATATTTTTTGTTTACTGATAGCCTCTAAACTAGTGGGTATCCCTAACTTGTGGCATCTCTTCGTGCTGTGCTTGTCAAACGTAGGAATTTTTAAAGCTGTGCCTGGCTATTTTTTCCATTCCCTTGAAACATCTCTCTTCTGCTAAGCTGGGAATTTTCAAGATAGCAGAACACCATCCACTCGCAGCATCATCCACCACCTGAGTCACTGTCACCAGTGCCTCAAACACCAGTTTTCATCAATTGAAAGGGCCGCTAGTGGCAATATTAATCTGGAAATGGCCAGTTGTTTTAATACAATTAAATACAGCCGGGAAGAGGGCTGCAAATAGAAACATACGTTAGCCATTTATAGTATGCAAGTTTACATATACAAGGCTCTCTCAGAGTCCAGTAAAGGTATTAACATAGCATCCCTGTTCCACTTGCCTATTTAATTAGCAAACAATGAAGGCCACTGAATTTTTCCGCAAAAGGTGTTGCGTATTTTGGACAAAAAAGAAAGGAGAAAAGAAGTTGCTTTTAAGTGCAATCCAAAAAAATAGCTCCTTGGCTAAATAGCACTTTTAATAGAGATGTTTCCAGTGTTTGTTTATTTATCAAAACACGGTGTTTTGATTTTTGTTTCTGTGCATAAGAAGGAGGGGAAAAAAGGGCTTCACTAAGCAAGTCTTTCAGTAAGACACCAGATGATGGATAGTCAAACACAGAGTCTCCTGTAAACACAGAGGGAACCAAAAGGTATGAACTGACTCATAATTGTGTCAACACAGGTCGCAGACCCTTGGTTTATTTCAGCCTTCCTGTTTTTCACAGATTTCTTTTCACACCACACTATTTTTTTTAAGACACAGACTCTTTTCAGTACACCTTAGTGGGGTGCAAAAGCACACACGTTTTTACACCAAAATGTGGGCATCTACACACACATGTAGGCTGCACTGCCACAATTACATCAGCAACATTTTCCATCACTGGCTTACGGCTGCATTAAACCGAGCCATGCCCTTCTTCACAGCAGTCCATGCCCACTCTAAATCAAAAGGTCCGTCCCATCCCTGCCTCCAGCTTTTCCACGGAGGCTCTTGGGAAGCATCCAGGAAAGAGGAGTACAACAAAACCTCAACAGCCTCCTCCTCCAGTTCATGCAAACCCTCTAAGACTGGGTGTGATTTTTTTTCTTTAACATGTGGCAAAGTGGCAAGACTGTGTCTGACCAAAAGTGCTGGGAGGCTGACACACAGCAAAGAGGTCTGTGAGGAGCAAAACCTACCAATATTTGTCTTGATCTCCAAACACACTGAATTGAGGTTGTAGCCTTTTCCTTGTATAAAGTTGTTCTTCTCTGCTGGTTGCCATAGAGATCGGAGGAAAAAGCCTCTCTGGGGTCTTTATTTCATTATCAAATTTGATTGATGCTGACCAGTGGACTAAGGAGTTGTTAGGGGAGGGACTGATGGGCAGATACACCAAGCATTGGGTCCCCTGCAAGTCCTAGTGCCATTCAGCCTACCAGTGGTTCAAGGCTGTGTCAGTACCTTCCCTCACAAAATCAACTGCAGAGACACCTTGTCACCTGGAATCCTGAGATCCTCATAAAGGACTTGCAGAAAATAATGAATGGGATGAGTTAAAACCAAGGGAGTTGTTCTTCACAGAACCATACAATGGTTCAGGTTGGAAGGGATCATAAAGATCATCGAGTCCCAACTCCCCTGCCCTGGGCAGGGACACCTCCCACTAGACCAGGGTGCTCAAAGCCCCACCTTCCTCAGCAGAGATCAGACTGCAATGCCCAGTACGTGGCCTGGGATGTCCAAGAGCCACACTGAGCCCAGTGGAACGAATCTGCACATGCAACAGATCCATCCCGAGCACCTCAGATCAACCACAGATGTGTAAATGGATTCATGCTACGGACCCAGAGAGCCTGGCTTATCCAAGGTGTGTTAGATCCCCTCCATGAGCAAGGAGAAGTTTATAAACAGTGACTGTCTGGGATGTTTCAACCTCAGCTAGACTAACTGAAAAATGGTAGAGCCAGCAAGGACAGACAACCTTACTCAGGCTGAGCAGTGCCTCATTCCTTGTGCAATCACATCCAGCTCAGCAGGAAAGCTACTCAATAAAAATCAGGCTCCCAGAAAAATGATTTGGACCTTATTTCCCATTGTGTAAAAGCCAGTTGCTAGAATTCCCAGTCAACAGGTAACGCTGGTAATGTTTGCAGTGAAGCCAAATCCACCAAGAACATCACAAGGGCTCTTGCCCTGCTACTTCACCAATTCTTTCACAAAAAGAAACCAAACAAATTACATTTAGGACAAAGCTGACACCAAAAAAAAAAAAAAAAAAGCCAGAAACAGCATTTCAGAAACAGAAATCATTGGCAGACTTGAGTTTTTAAAGACTACTCATTTAAGATATTACACCTTTGTAAAGAGCAAGCATTTTATCGGGTGCCATTTTCCCCTACAGGAACAAAGACTGATGGAACAACAGAGAGAATTCCCTATGCAAGTTACAATATACTGAGTCAGAATTGCTTCCAGCAGGTTCTGTACCTTCACAGATTTTTCCAGGGTTTGTATGTCTATAGAGTGACCATAAACAGGGAAAACCTACTATCTTTTCTCCTGCCTCCCCCTACTTTCTTTACATCCTTTTAGCTCTGCAGCAGAAGACGAGAGAAGCAAAATTTACGGAAGGAGACTGTGAAATGGGTTTCAAAACACTCCATATATTTTCTCTGCATAAACACGCTGTGAATTCTGAATGTACATAGTGCCAGGGCATTGTCAGTCAGGCCCCAGGAGTTCACCCAAGTCAGACAAATGATGACGCCTGCTATCTCAGTTGTTACAGTTTCTTGTCTTTCATTCATTTATTGCCAGTGGCTGGATTTTATGTCAGTGTAGGGGAGGAAAGGAGCCTCAATTGCTGAAGTTAACCTCTTGTGGTGAGATCAGGAACAGTGGGCTTTCCAGTGGAGAATTCACAAGGAGATATCTGTTAGTCTAAATTGCCCAGGCAGCAGTCAAAAGAATGCTGAATTTTGGCAGGCATGAGCGGAAGAAACACCGTGTTATGGAAATGGCCACTGCAAGCTCCATTCCAAATCTGTAGTGTTTGGCCCACATCGATAAAACAAAAAGTGACTTAAAAATTATTTTACATGTCCTGTAAAAAACTGCATGAAATAGTGTGTGGTTTGAATAGAGGATGGTACTGCTGAGCAAACCTGCCAGGCAGAGGGCAGTGGCTGCCGCCTCGAATATCATATCCAGAGTATAATTAATATTAACCTTCAACTACATCAGCAATCTCTCTGCTTTCATCAAGTCTCATTTCCTCCCTGATAAAGAGCTACTTATTACAAGGGAATGCAGGATGTGATGAGGGGATTACTTTCTGAATGTCCTTTTACAGCCACGTTGGCCCTGGTAGGTACCGATTCAAAGCACCTGCCCCATATGCCAGGTACTGTCTAATGGTGAAGTCCCTTTGACTCCTAGAGCCTGGGCATGCAAAGCAAAGGGCCTGGCCACTGCTAGCCCCAAGCCCAGCCTTGCAAGTTCATTATGCCAGTCCCTCCTGCCTAATCCCTTTAAGAATGAGAAAATGTTGAGTTTGCACGGCAGCATCATGGGATGTATATGCGTCGCACGCCCATCTCTAAACTGATTCCATCTCTAAACTGATTCCATTTAATGATGAGTATCTTTCATGCTGTTCTGCTGAACCATTTTTGATAGCCCATTTTATTTACACAATATTTCCAAAGAAGGGAAAAGCTCTTACCTATTGTTCTTCGCAGATCTTCACATTGGCTAATGTGAGGGAATTTCAAGATTTCCTTCCACTTTTTGCTTTTGCCTTTGCGTTTCCCTCCACCCCCTGCAAAGAAAGAAATACCAGGATTAGATTGCTTTGGGGACCATGCCCAATCCAGAATTTAGCAGCCCAGTCACAGTTTTTATGGATATCATTAATAATTAAAGCTGAGACGTTGTGGGTAGATGTACAGATGAAGTCTGAGCTTGTCTGGGCTGAAACAGACCAAAGAGATGGCATCTGGCCCAAGATCAGCTTGCTGAAAGTTGGGAGTTCAGGCTCGTGGCCCATCAGATCCAGTTCAGTTGACACTGCTGAACCCATGAGCATATCCCACATCATCTCTGCCCCAATGCCTCAACCCCAAGCCATTTCATGAGAATCAAAGAAACTTGTAAAATTGCAGCTCACACCTTTTCAACCTGGATGTCCCCATTCTGGTTTTGGGATGTGCCCTGATTCCATCCCAAGAGAAACTATCCTCAAGGTGAATTACTGAGCTGGCTTCCTCCAGCTCTGGCGGGACCAGTCCAAGACCCTCAGCCCCTCCACACTGATGAATCTCCCTCATCAACATCCCTTCATTAATACCCTGCTGGAGGCATCACTGGCAGCTCTAGATGCCACATCTGAGCTTATCCAGCCAAGCCACTTGCTCTTGGTGTCACTCTTTTATGCTGCCCACACTTGCCTTGTCTCCCCTTCCCTTCCCTCCACTCCACATCTCCATTTCTTTTTCCCCCTCTCTTCTTCCTCTAGTTTCTCAGTTCTTTCTTCTTCTTCACTCCCAGGTGCCCCTTTCTGGTTTGTGTCAACAGTGCAGCAAACGCAAACATGATTCACCTTCATGTATTTTTAAAAAAGAACCTTCAAAATCTGCTGGCTTGATTTGGACCTTTCTACTGCTGTTCCCACATCAGAGTGCCAGACCCTTTCAGCCACATTCTCCAGTGCAAAGATACTTTTCCCCATTCTTTTAAAACTTGTGATGTTTGCTTTCCTACTTTAATAGCTCAGAACCCCAGCCAGCTCAGGATGGGGGACTTGGGCACCGAATCAGCTGTCACAAGAGCACCACAGCTCTGAGGGTCTGCCTCCGGTCCACTGCTCCTTGTTTGCAAGGAGGATGCCTTCTGCACTGGGCTCTGACCAGTAAAGGTGGCGTTTCCAGCACACCTCCCTTTGGGCATTCAGATCTGAAGCCGCTGTTTTTAGCTTTTTCTTGTCTTTGTTTTTTTTTAACTGTAATTGGGCACTTTTTTACTCCAGCCCTCCCCTGGGTTTCTCTTTTATGCCTCCCCATTTTTGATGCTGCCACATCGGCATCACTGCAGAGGGCAGGAGGTGTGGTGTGGTGCTGGGGGCTTCATTCCCAGCTCATGTGTGTGTGTCCATCCTGCTCAGAGAAGATGCACAGCCACCGGAGAAAGAATATCCCCCCAGACACAAAAGCCCAGATGCAGACTGAGATTCTGCGAGTCGCTGTATTTACTGCTTGTATTTACAAGTCAGTCCCTGCACACAAAATCTGATTCACTCGAGTCTATTCTACATGTGCTGGCACATCAAATGACTAATTCAGAGCTGAGTTAATTCTGTAGAGGGGCTGGTAGAGTCACAATCGCAGATTGAGGGTGTGTTGGGTCCTACATGGATTGCAGGCTAAATTAGGAAAGCGTTGACTCAAAAGGTACCAGACCGTTACAGAGAAAACAGGAGCCTTGGAAAACATTGTGAAGCATTGCTCTCTGTGGGGCATTTCTGATCACACCTTTGGTGCAGGAGTGTTTCGTCTGCGTCTCACCTTTCATTCCTTTGCTTTTGGTGACCAATAGTTTTGTCATTGCAGAGCTCGCCTTGAATTATTTTAAACTCCTTATTGACAGGAATTTATTGTCTGTCTACATTGTGCAATGGAGCGTGGAGATATCTGCACTAGCCATGAAGGAAGGAGCTTGTTCAGACTATCAGGAATACAGCTATTCCCTTTCCAGGAATGATTCTCCGGCACAGCAGAGCTGCGACAGCCTCCACGCTGTGCTCTATTACGCAAAGCAAATGTACCCTTTGGGTCTATAATGAACTCTTCTTCAGCCTCCCCTCTCCAGTGCATCACAAATGCTGCCGCTGAAGTCATTTCCTCTCCCATCCTTCCAGCCACAGTATCGGGGAGGCTGTCTGATCTCCTCTTGCAGCATGCGACCCGTGGTCGTGCGTGCTGAAGGTCTTAGGTATGCTACAAGGCGCTGAGAAGCATTCTGTGGGCTGGGGTGGGCACTGTGATGGTCCATTCACCGACTCTCCTGGAGCTGACAGCTCTGCTGTGGTCACCAGCGACTCCAGGGGTTGGATTTAGCAACTTGAAGTGTCTTCCATGGGCTTTTGCTTCCCTGAAAGCCCACTCCTGCAATCCTGCCCAGCTGCCCCTTGCTTGTCAGGCTGCCATCTCCATTCACCCCTCTTCTCCTCTTCCAGGGGCCTTCCTGCATACCCCTCAGTGCTCCTGCCCTTATGTCTCATCACACTGCACTTACACTTCTCTGCCCCCTCCCTTCACACGCTGCTCTGGGGAATCATCCTTCCTCCAGGAATTCCCATTTCCTTCTCTTTGGCTGCATTTTCTTCCCTGAACTATTGCTTCATGTTTTTCCTCACAATCATTTTTCTTGTAAACTTTGAGTACTATGCCTTAATGCCAAACCTCCATGGGAATGAAATGAATTAAATATATATTTGTTAGCACTGGGGGAGGGATGGGAAGGGAGAGGAGGGCAAGAAGGGAGGGAAACAGCTGGGCTGCTGTTGCAGCAGAATGATCCCCCTTTGTGAGCCACAGGGTTTGAATCTGGCTTTCTGGATTCCTTCCTCAGAGTCCCAGCTCCCAGAGCAGCTCATCCCACCTCCACGTACAAATATGTGTCTCTCCCACTGCAAAGATCCCCTCTGCTCTTTAAGGGGGCAGGCAGGAGCTCTCTGCTGGAGATAGGAGCAGACACTGCAGGCAGCAGATGTGTGCAGCTGCCTGGGAAGTGGTGCCTGCTGGAATGGGATTTCAAATCATTTCTGGGCACGGGAGGCAGCAGGAGTAAGGCTGCATCTACTCAACACTGGTACATTTTCACCCATTGAAGGTCTACCCTCTAGACTAAAGCACTGGAAATTTCAGAGCCCTCCTGCTTCTTCAGTCCCCTTTACACAAGCCCTCACAAAACGTTTGCATCTTTAGCAGCACCAAATCATGCAGAGCACTGCAAAATAGCCCCTTGCTCTAAGTGACAGCTCTGAGATTTGTGCAGAGACGAAACGATTCTGGGCCAGAATGCTTTTCAAACCCATTCAGTGTAAAATACATATTGATATATTTACATTGGATGATGTATCTCTGACATTAAATTTCCATCAAAACTGGAGAAGGGCTCTGCGGTTCCCTGTTACAACCGTGATCGATACAGCCAGCGTGTTGCTTCTCTTTTGTGGCCATCCTCCAAAAATAAGCAGCCTTGCCTGATGAATCATTTGCTCTTAGCTGAGCGTGAAGTAGCGTTACTGTTTTGCCTGTGACGTCTTTATGTTAAAGATTCTGATCAACCGCTTTAATCGACCTGACCTTTCCGCTCTCAGCTTTTCTTGTGGAGCCAGCAGTGTTTGCTGGCTCCAAACGCTAATTCTAGGGGGTCTGAAGGACATAATGCAGTGCGACAGCTGAGACAGGGTAAATTGTCTAGCAGAGCTAAAAGCTAAAAGGGGAGGTTTCTCTGAATAGGTCAGTAATTGTGCAGGTTGCAAAGGGAAGCTTTTCACACGTTGCCTTGATTGCTGCCTTTGCACTGTCTGTTCTGGACAGAAGGATTCACAACCTTCAAGGCAGCTTCTCAGAGCAAGACTTGACAGACGTGCCATGTTTGAGACGTGAGTTCCATCACGTGGTGTTGGAGGGTCTGACTGCTTTAAAATCGTGGTTTGCTGATGATGACAAAAGGTGAGCTCCTGGCAACAGCATGAAATCTCAGCTCCACTCCCTTGCATGAACTTAACAACTCAGCGTTTGAAAACTGAGGACTGAAGCTAATTCTCTAACATGTCAACCAGTCCTACAGGAAACAAAAGCATTTGCTCTACATCCTACCTACTGAAAAATACATGGCACTTTTCATATCATCTTATGATGCTGGATGGTAAATCCAGCTCTGATCTCTGCAAGGAGAGAGACAGAACCAGAGGCACACATGTAAAACATTTGCAAGCACAAGCTACCCTTAGCCTTAGGTGCCTACTTTTTTTGCATCCATTATTCAGGATATACTTACTCTCCTAACACCCAGAGGAAAGTGCCTGCACATCATTAAGCCAGTGAGATACTAAGTGGCTTGTCCAAAATTACATGAGAAATCAGAGACAGAGCAAGGAGCTGAAGCCAAGGCCTTGAGCCTGTTAATCTTGCAAGTGACAGTATCAAGCCATGCTCCTAGGCATCTGATTAAAGATATTTCATAACATAGAGTTTAACATAATGATGGGTGAATTCATCCCACCATCATGCCTGTAGCATATACTCTTTGTGCCTCATGCCACCACCAAAGGTGGCTTTGAAGCATGGCTAAGCTGGCTTCATACTTTTGCTCTGTTCTTGCCCTAGTTGGTGAGCTGCCATCACACCTCCCGCTGCCAGGCCTGGCTGACCCCAAGATGGCCAAATATTTCATTGCCTTCAGCTGTATTATCTGCAATCTGGTTAACGCACAATTTCGGTAAACTATCCACAGAGCGCTGAAGGACGACTACAGTTTGCGTCTTCCATTTTGTAACAGTAGCCAGGCTCTCATCCAAGTCCTTCCCAACAAGAGTACGAAGGTCTGGATACTCTGATTACAAGGCCTTGATTACACAGCACGTGAAAGCAGTGGAACAAACTCCAAAGAACCTTAAAAATCCAAACATCATGGTTAGTATCCTATTTCCACTCAAAAGAAGTTTACATTTCTGCTCTTCCTCTTGCCAGTCTTCCTTTACTCACTCTCTCCCATCAAAGCATATGCAGCTTTATGGTATTTATGGAATTGCCATGTTAGATTAAACAAATGGTCTGTCGAGTACAGGACAGACCACAGGCAGCTTCAGAGGAAGACCTTAGAAAGCTGTTTCTAAAGTATTTGGAAATCAGGAACTTTTCCATACACTATTATGGCGAACAAAGCATGAAGGTATATTACTTCCAAAATTTCTTTTTCTTTTTTAAAATCTATGCTATTTAAATTCAGGCTGTTCTTATGCTCCTGGTAAATGCCTTGGACTGTTGAATGTCCTTTTGTCTCATGTGGGTGTGAGTCCCAGAGATTAATCGCATATTTGTGAAGGAAAAGAATACCAATTTTAAACTGCTTATTTTCCTGGAGTGTCTTTTCCTAATGAGGCAACATGAATAAAACTCAGCAGCCCATCATTTTCTGTTAATAATTTTTCATATCTAACACATCTAGCCCCTAAGGCAAACTGTTTCGCCCTTCTTAGACCTGCTTCACGTGGAAGTTTACCCAGGTTCACCAGTCTTCTACATATTAGTCCCACATACACCCAGCTGTACTAGCAAATAAAACCAGTTTGTTTTCAAAGAATGGAAGACACTGCTTCTCTCTGCCTTTCATACTGCCCTTCTCATCTGGGAAACCAGAAGAAAACTCAGGAGCTCTACTTTATCCTTACAAGATCTTAGATGATACTCCAGACTAACTTGGGCTTAAAACAAGCACAAGACCATTAGGACCCTCTTTATGAATCCCCTTCCATGTCACCCCAAGGAAAAGGAGAAGAGTAGGAGGGTTGGATTTTCAAAAGCAGGTAGGTGTCCACCATCCACTGGGATGCGATGTCTCTGCAAACTAGTCTTTAGAGGCTCTTGTTTATAAGATATAACAAAAAGTCCACAACATGCCCACAAAAGAGAATCCCGTTACACAGCTCCTCTCGTTGATGCGAATCTGCCTTTTATCTCCTGCAGCCTTTGCTGATGAACGTGACTCCCTGAATAGTCACAGACCGTGATAAGGGTTCTGTGCCCATCTCCCCTGCTGTCACGGCATGTTTGCACATAAATCATCTGGATGCTGCTGCAAATACATAAGCCCGACAACCACTGTGTAAACCACCCCATTGCTTTTTGGAAATGAACAGCAGATGTATTTCATGTTTACGCCTTCAGAATCACAGAGATGGGAATTTCATAAGCAAAAATGCAAGCTTCTCCCCAACAGCGTCAGGCTGGCTTTGCAATCTGGTTGCCAAAGGACCAGAGGGCAAAACATTTTGCAGACAACTGGCATCCAAAGTCCTATTAGCATTGACTTACAGAAGTCACTGTTCATAAACAAATAAGTATTGCCGGAATATGTACCTATTATTTAAATAAGAGGTCAAATAGTACTGTAAATACTGATGAGAATCTGAAACATTATTTTAGTAATACATTTTATATGTTAATAACACGCTTTAATAATACCCATGGCCCTGAAGGGACAGCAGAAGCTGAGGGATTAGTCTTTGAAGACTGATCCTCAGGGCTTGACTATCATATGTCAAGGCCATTTTGGTACGACTCTAGGAATATAAAGAAGTCTTTCCAGAAGCCACCTTTATGCCTGGGTAGAGCACATTGAAAGGATTTTAACTGAAAAAACACGCCTTTAATTTTTTCTGTTGGTCTCGAGTGGGCATCCCAAACTGTGGCACACAAGACTCCATCCAAGTCTGCCTACATCCTCCATTGGGTATTTTTAATGCACATTTGAGACTATTTCAACAAGTTGCCTTTGGGTTTTGTGGGCCAGCTCACATACGCCAGGCGTACGCTTTGCTGCTACGTATGTTAACAGGGAGTTGTCTGGTGATGTGATTTCCCTGGAAGCAGCTTAATTTTCCCTGCGTAAGCACCTTTAGTTTGTCTATTGTGGTGTCTCTCTCTTTTATGCCTTGCATTTGGACTGTATTGTGTTTATCTGCAGCTGATTAATGAGCAAAAAGATCATTGGCTCTTATGCCACAAACAAAAATAATCCAGAAGATACAAAGTATACTGAAGATTTACAATCTATTTAAAAAGCAATCAAAAAGTAAATCTTATAAAAATAAAACCAGCTATCATCTAAAATAGTAAAATTAAGCACAGCCCAAAATTTTAACTTCTTATTCTTGACCTCAAAGTAAACTGGGCGACTGGCACAAATCCAGTAACTTTAGCGGTGTTTGGAATGCATTTCCATGTATTGGGTGGTTCACAGGCTGCTGAGATGAACTGAGCTGATAGCTTCAAATTGAACGGAGCCTGGATAGTATTTGACATTGTACTTGGCAACAAAAGCAGAAGAGACAAAGCAACAAGTGACTCTAGAGCCACTGTGCTCCTTTGGAAGATGTTTCTGGACCTGTAAGGTCCCTTGGAGGAATTTGCAGAGGCTATGATGTCTGAACCTGAGGAGTATTAAGAGATTTTGTTCATCTTTAGTGTAGGAAATAGAAAATAATTAAGAGATTTTGTTCATCTTTAGTGTAGGTAACAGAAAATATTTGTCTGCAACACTTCAGTATCCGTGATCACTATAGGAGACCAACCTTTTGAACAGAGCTGTTGAGAATCAAGGTTATCACCCTGCTACAAATGCTAAATATCTCAGAGAAGTTTTCCTCCAAACTGGAGCTGAGAGTCAGTATTTCAAAGTTCTAGAAAATTCCGAGTTAAAGACATTAAACCATTTCATTTTGATAACATTTGAGTCATCTCAGTTCTCTAACGTCAAAACATTATCATAGAACATATCAAATAGAGTATTAAGATATATTATATCATTGGAACAAAATGGGTACTGTAAATTGACATCCTTTACTTTGTTAAAATGATGCTTCTATATTGTCAAAAAGAAGCTAGAGAAAGCAAATCCTTTTTTTCTTTTAAGTAGACACCTTCCTGCAAACCCTTTCATTTTTGACAAATCTTCATTCTCAGAAAGGAAGATTCTTTTGTCAGAAATGTTCTCAACCATCACAGGTTTTGAAGCACACAAGACTTAAACAAGGAACGTGGCCTCCCCTTATTTGAATGTTCAAGTGAATCTAAATTCCCACATTCCTTACCAGTTCCCTTAAGTTAATTTGCACAGCTGCAATTTACATTGACTGTAGGAGATCTGCTTCCCATTCTTCCAAAGAAAGAATGCAAATCCCTGCTCCAGAAATCCTGCTTGAATAGGACTTGATAACATCTTTCCAGGAAGGAACTCCTCTTTAAGGAACGGCTTTTTAAACTTATGACCTGTTCTGTATATTTATTACCCTGTTTTAGTGACACGTATGCAAGCTGTTAACCAATACCTCCAACCCCAAGCCTGCAAATGCAACTCATCACTCATATAGAGTCCATGGGTTGCCCATTACCCATGTAGGTTGTTCCAATCCCCTGCCCTGGGCAGGGACACCTCCCACCAGACCAGGTTGCTCAAAGCCCCATCCAGCCTGGACTTGAACCCCTCCAGGGATGGGGCAGCCACAGCTTCTCTGGGCAACCTGGGCCAGGCTCTCACCACCCTTACAGCAAAGAATCCAATTTAAATGTCCCCTCTTTCATTTTAAAGCCAGTACCCCTGGTCCTATTACTACACACTCCCTCACTGAGAGAAATGGCTAGAAGTCTAAGAAGGCTTTGCCAATTTGCGGCACCACATTGTGCAGTTCTGATGTTTAGCGACACAACGACACAACGAGCAGCATGAGACAGGCAGAAGAAACACCTAAGGAAGCCTGGCCCTGGTACAGGCAATACATGGGGGTCTTCTGAAATCTCCAGTGCCAGTTCTAGAGGGTGAACATGAAAAACCCAGCCCTGAGCAGGGAACGATGTGGGTTCGGTCTGTCCCTATGTAAGAGCTGTGTGGGCTTTTTCTCCTGCAAATAGTTCTGCAGTCTCTAAAAAAAGAACTTAGCCTCTGTGTTCCTGACATTTGAGTTTTATAAGGAGTATTTCTGAACCGTGGGGAGGCGATCCAGCTGGATGGGAGGTGAGAATTCAAGTGTGTTCCTATCAGCAGTCTGTAGCCAAGCTCTGAGAATTATGTTCTTTTCTGTTTTTCTGCCCTCACCTAAATAAACTTACTAACAGAGCTAAAGAAAAGGATTGTAGTAAACGTCATGAAAAATTAATGATTTGAGACAGGCTGTTTTATTAGGCCTGACTGATTTATTAGTTCCACCTAATTGGTTGAATCGGTAAAGCTTCGAGATGCTCTGATAAGAACCCAGAAATCCAGATGTGTTTTTCTTTCCGTACATAAATAACAGACGCTCTTTCAGTTTAGATGGTTTATGTCTGAGTCAGGAAAACAGCCACCAGAAAAGCAAGAAAGAAACAGTGTAGAATCTCCATGAAGGAGGCAGAAGAGCAAGTCTCTCAGGCATCTAGATTGTCCACCTGAGTCCTCAGTCCTGCTCTCTGGCAGGCAGATGGGCAAATCTCAAATGTTTAGAGACGGGACACAGGTGTCAGCTACACAGAGCCTGAATCAAAGTGACTCTGCAGCCCCTTTGTGCTGCCTGCACCTACAAATACGCTGTCAAATGGCTGCATTACCACAGTCTCTCCTCCCACATTCAATCCCACCAGAGAGCCTGGCCCAGCAAAGATGCTGATGTGGATACTTGAATAAGGAGGGCATGGAGGAAGTGCCCTCAGGTGCTCAGTACATATTTATCTTGTGTGTTTCTGTATTTTTGCAGTGGTCTAGAGGACCATTACATTGGTCTTATGGTGCAAGAAGATATCCCAACAGCCATAAGAAGTATCCATCAATGATGCCTGGCTCGATTCACCCTTCTCTCTCAACACTTTTCAGTCAAAAATTGTGAAAACTAGGCTGGGAACTTCCTGAAAACATGTGTATGAGCTACACTGCCACAACTCTTTTAGAGGAACAACTCTTCTGTGACACTTCAGCCCTAAGTCAGCCAGGAAGAGAAGTACAACATTGTAAAAGGATTGGGCTACTTTCTGCTTGAGATCAGGAAAGCGGTGTGACTGGTGCCAGGAGGATGGAAGGGTTAAGATCACAGGGGGAGGGAAACAATGGGGGCAAAAACAAGCAAAGAGGCTTGACTCTGCATTTTATCTAAATTCTCCCCCTTAGCTACAAAGCCTGGTTTTCACCCCATCATCTTGTCCAGCAACAACATACCAACAGCTCTTTTCTTCGGCTCTCGCTGTCACACCCTGCTAAACCACCCCCGAAACCACAGAAAACATTGTCCTCAAAAATCACTGACAGCCCAAGACATGATGGTAACACAATTGCATGCGTCAGCATTTGGGATCATTATTGTAAAAGGTTACAGAAGGGATCCAGGTTAATGGAGGTAATCGGTGATTATCTGATGTAACAGATTGCTCTGCCGGTGACTCATTCCTCCTGCCACAATATATTGCGGGTTGCAGCTGCAAATAGCAAGCAGGATGGAGCCGGCTCCCAGGCTAAGGCTGTCCCTGTTGTTTGGAGAAACCCCGTTAGGAGAGGGTGCCAGGCCACTGCAGGCCTGTGAAAGCCCAGCGGCGCTTTCCTGAGGGGAGTGGGACGCAGCGGTGGACTACAGCCACTCGTTCCCCGGTGTTACTATAGCTACCACTTGAAGGACCCAACAAGGAAAGCAGAAATTAAAAAAAAAAGAGAAAATAAAAAAAAAAAAGAGGAAAGTTGCCGCAAAGCAAAAGGCAGAGGGTTCCTCCGATGAGCTAATGAAGTGCTTCAAAAGCAGCGGTTGAAAAACAAGGCTCGAAGGCTGCATGGCGTAAGCGTCAGATGATGCAAGCAGCTGGCCCGCTCCTCTCTCGCCTCTCCCACCCACCCCGAGAGCTGGCGGAGGTGAGCACCATCTTAACAAACACCAAACAGCAGCTTCGTGCCAGGGATGGATTAACTATTTCCTTATTGCTCATAAATTCCTGCACTTCCATTCCTTCCCCCCCTACACCCGCAGCCCCAGGGCCAGAATTAAAACAAGGTCTTGATTTGGGCCAACGACCCCCCAGGACCGCACGGAATGAGGGCACAACTAACAACGATCCTACCACCAGGGACTCCAGGAGAGAGCAAAACCTAGGTACTTTCATAGCCTGGAAGATGAAGGAAGAAGAAAACACCACCATAGAGCAATTCCACACCATCCACACCTCCTGGTGTGAAGGCCCTGACTCTGGTTCAGAGCGGTGCCGGATGCCCAAGCTGGCCCAACGCACCAAAAGCAGCTGCAGCCAGGGACAGATACTTCTAATACGTACATAAATCTAAATAAATGTATAATTCCCACTCACATGCTTTCCTGACAGCCAGCTGTTCCCTTGGCTTTCTGTTATCCTCGCTTGGAGATTAATGTCGCTGTCTGGGACAGCTTATTAGCAATTTTTATTATGAAGCATATATATTTGGCTGGCGGTGGGCAAAAGCTAAGCCTTTGAGTAAATAAAATACTAGGGCAGCTCTCGGGGAATGACAGAGAACAGATATCTGCGGGGTCTTTACCCTGGCTCTGAAAGCCAATAATGGCAGGAGGTCAGAGATCACTAGCTTAATTGTCCGACGAATTAATGGTGACGAACGTCTGTTTCCCCTCTTGTTAAAACTGACACCAGATATTTCAGAGAAAGCAGAAGGGCACTTGGCCACAAAGGAATGTTTTGATGGCTGGAGCTGAGATTGTTGCCAGCCCCAGCCCGTCAGAGCAGCGCGGGTCAAACGCAGTCATTGTAGGAAACTGCTGCTGACTCCGGCACAAAACAGAACCTTCTGGGCCCAGGCAAGCAGCCACGGGTTGTCCTGCTCGCTTGGGAAAGAAAGACTGTTTTCTTATACTTAAAATAAAATCAGATCCAGATCTTTGAATGTAACAAGTGTAAAAGAAAAAATAAATCGAGGGAGTGTGAGTTGCACCATAAAAAAAAAAGTTGGAGCCTGTTTCTTCCTGTTTTGAAGAAAAATCAAGAGCAACAACAACAAAAAAATATAAATACCAAAAGTTATTACAGAAAGCAAAATTTTTCTTTGCACTTTCCCTCCCCAGAAAGAGTTCCTCTTTCATGGTCCTTTATAACTCCTGTTCAGCAATGCATCTTTGAGCAGAAAGTGTCATCGTGGGAGGAATAACGAAACTGGGAAATACTAGAGGACCATTTTTATCCAGTTAAGTGACATTTTGTGAAGCTGGCTAACAGTTTTCTATTGAAACAACTTCTGCCGCAGTTAAGGTCTACTTAGTTTCTTTCTGTTGCTCAATCTCATTTCAATTCAGATTTTGAAGTGGAGTTGTAAGAAGGATGAAAGCTTCCCTTTGTTTTCAGGTGGTTACGTTAGTTTTGAGCTGTTGTGAAACAGACTGAAGAGCACATCTTTCCCGTTCACCCTAATATCCGTGAACCCCTCTGGTGTTTAATTTAAGCTGCCTAAACAAGGAACAAGCACTTTCTGAATTTTAAATACTACAGTATCAACCTACCAGTCAGTTTCTGAGATCTGTAAAGTGACTTCTTATGTCGTCTTTCCCTCATTATGTATGGTACATGCTGATACCTGTAATTAATAGCAGTAATATGTAACACTGTCAACAAGGATGTGTAACATTGAATTAGGTGTCTAAAGTCTAAATATTCTTTCAGTAGTGTATTTCCACAGAGGTCACGTTGACCAGGGAACAGACACACTGGTTTTCAAGTAAATCTATGTGCTCAGTCTCTGACTGAGCTAATTATAATGGTGCCTTTAGCATTGCTGTCTTTAAGTGTCTGCCAGCATGTCCCTAACAAACCACCAGGTTCATGTTTTTCTAGCCCAGATGGAAAAGTCTGATTATCAGGTCAGAGTCAATTCTAGCTCCAAGGCCGGTGTACTTATATCCCGCGTGAATCCGGCTTGCTGAGCTTCAATTAACAAGGGAGAAGTCAGTGACAAGCCGTCATTGACCTCTATATTTGCTTCCTTCTCGCTTCTGCCGCTCGTCAATACCCAGGGGAGGAAGGCTGCTGGGTTTGTGGGGCTTAACAGTCTCCCTGAAGACTTAACGTGGTCCTAAAGGGCTAAGGGGCTTTTAGGCAGTCCCAGTTTGCCTGACACGCTGCAGAGTGGGTCCTGGTGTGAGAGTGGTCTGACCTGCAGAGAGGTACCAGCCCACCTGGCCTCTTTCCGTCCAGGTGTTTTATGAAATCCATATTTTGCATTGTTATTATCACTCCTTTCAGGGCGTCAGGGAAGAAAACAAAATAATCAGCTGTTGCTTTAGATAGTATTCTGACTTTAAACTCACGAGAGCAAACCCCCAAGCAATTACACAGAAAATCCAAGCCCCCTTGTCTCAATCGGCTCCCCCCGCGAAGCAGCAAGCTCAAAGCAACCCAGCAGCAAACACAGATCTTCGTGTCTAAGCATCTAAGCCCAAGTGGCACATGTGCTATTTTAGCACCTCTTGGGACCGCTCTGGGAGATAATGTAATTAATATTATTTTGGTGACAGCTATTTACCACATCCCACTGGGAAACTGCAATCTGTGCTTATGGAACTTGAACCCAATTAATACTCACTTCCTACCAGTTTCAGGTGTCTCCTAATTTAAAGCTACGTTTACAGACAGAACAGGTCAGTAACTCTTCCCAGTGAGCCAAACAGTATCTTAATCACTTGTGTTTAATAGGAAACAAATGACTGAGCACTGATAAAGCTCACCATTATGCTTTTGAGGAAAAGAAAAGTGACTACAGAACAATCTGATAACAAGAGAATTTGCTTCCTGTGTAACTCGATATTTATAAACCTCCCCAGTAAGGGGGCAAAAAGGAAATAATTTCAGCTGGCTTAAGTTAACATTCTAAATTACATTTTAAAATGACAACAAAAACAGGGCCCCAGCTGAAAACAGTCGTCATGGGAAAGATCTGCAGATGGGCATGGACCCACGCTCGGCCTCTCCCACAGCAATGGGGGACACGGGGCATCAGGCATCGGAGGTGGAAGCAGGATTGTCCTGGTTGCCTTTGATGGAATGATTGGATTTAATAGCTCCTCCTGACCCCAGTAAACGTACAAGTGGCTCATAAGCATGAAGACACAGGATTATTATTTTTTTTCAAGCGAAAGGCTAGACTTTCAGCCTTACCATACTATTGTACATTTCATCCTCTTGAAACGCAGGCAGTGATTGCCCTACAGCCTGACTAGTGTGTCAAGAGCAGAACTAGTTCTCAGCCATATTAGACTCAAGTCCAGCTATGTCAAGCACCGACAGCTCCAGCAGATTTCAGCAAGAGCCACACATGCCAGCAAGCCCTTCAACAGGCCCCCTGAGAGAGGGCGAGATACAGATCCAAACTGAGGAGTCCCCTCTGCACAAAATTATGAGTGCAGATTGTGTCTGGAGTAAGTGCTGGTTTCTAAGGCTTCCTGGTATGGAAGTTTTTCATGGGAGAATAACGCGGGAGATGTGGAAGAGTGCTTACAGTGACAGTAAAAATAAATACAAATTATTTGTATTTTATGCCTAAAAAGGCAGTGTTCTCAATTACTAAAAAAGAAATGTTTATCTCCCAGAAGTACAGAAGCAAAGTCAGGGGAAAAAAAGTAGAAGGTGCACCTACTTAGTTTCACATTTTCCATGTTAATAAATGACAAAGCGGTTTGCGCTTTTCTGCCTTGGCTTCAGGTATCAAGTAAAATATTTCTGAGCTGCTTTTAAAATATATTAATAAAAATAATAAAACCAACACATCCCTTGGCTTTTCAGCAGTGCCCTCTACTTAAGGACCTGAAAGCATTTTGCAAACAAAAATAGCAAAAGCTTTTCCAGCTTAAAGATGAATTTTGCCCTCACATAAATTAGCATGACTTTTACAGTCCTGTCGAGACACTCCACATGTACAACTGGGAAAAGAAATTATCACAGACAGTTTAAATGCACAGCTTTAATTAGCAAAAAGCAAAATAAAACCAGAGCCATTATACTTGAAAAGTTTTCCAGTTGATACTGTCGGAAGAGCTAAGATAACTAGGACTCCTAGACACTAGAGGGAAAAGCATTCTTTATTGTCTATTTACTCCGTGCATTTTAGGCAGCCCAGACTTGTAGAGAAAAAGCACAGGGTGTCACTGTGTGTGCTGCTCACAGGATCCCCCCATCTAATCCAGACTCTTGGTCACTTCTCAAGGGAGTTGCACACCACCTTCCTACTGCCAGGAGGAGAACAAGCAGACGGAGAGAGCAAAAGGACCTACTGAGAAAAAGGCTGACACTCATCCTTTACCAGACACCAGAGAATCCAGTGGCACCAGTGTTTCATTACTTCCACTGCTCACAGGACAACTTCTTTAACATTTGCTTTTTTGCAACGCCTGGAGGCCAACAAATCCAGGGCTTCTTTGTACAAGGCAATGCATGAACACAGATTCCATCCCCAAAGAGTTTCCAGCAGCCAAAAGCACTCCCTGTGGCATCCTGGGCCCATTGATGTCGCTGGGGACGCTGCCTTTGCTTTCAACAAGGGCTAGGATTTCACATTTCTGTGGCTCCAGAGGGTCACAATTTTCCCACTCATCAATGCAACTGCTTTCTGAGGAAGACCCATTTTTCAAAAGAGGATGGTATTACTGAAAAACCATAAAAAGTTGCCAGGAAAAATCAAAGACTGTAAATGCACTGTTGTCCAGAGCTGACTACATTTCAAATAGATTTAATAAAAACATGAAGATGGAAAGAACATTGAAGAGTAAGGGTGAGTCAGACCAGTTGTTTTCCTTCACTTTCACCCTGCCATCTCCTGTCTTTCTGTCTTCCCCACTTCTGTCCATCTCTATCATGTCAAGCATTAACTACTTGCTTCTATTTTCCAGGTGTGTCCTCTTTTCACCTCAAAACTCTTGTTGACTCAAAATCCACCAGCCTTTGATGCCACCTTTGTCTCTGACCCGTTGCAAGCTCAACTGCTACCCCTCCACATCCTTCCAACTCTTGAGAGCAACTGTATGAATAAGGGCCTGGAGCCTCTTGCTCTTCTCTTCCCTCATTTGAGGAAAATGCCTCTAGAAGCGGACTGTAAAGTCCTGTTTCCTCTGGCTTTTTCCCTCACTCTCTCTGGTCCACCCTAAATTCTCTTCTGGATACTTGCACACCTTCAGCAAGCAGGAAGCTCTCGCTACTATCACCACCAGCCCAACCAGCCATCTGGTGTCTAGGACATCTAGGCCTCCCATCAGGATGAGGCAATGTCTCATGTTTTCTGCGTGCAGGCCCCAACAACCAGGATACCTAAGTAAGGGGGTTTTAGAAACAGTTCCTGGCCTGTATCAAACAGTCCCTGCACCGAGTTGTGCCTAAGTCCTACATGGACCTGATGTAGGCCAAAATTGTACCACAAAAAGTCCTAACAGTGCAGACTACTGTGTGCCAGTGCTCAACACTCCTGACATGGCTATACTTAGTTCACTAAGATAGACATCCTCTGTGATATAAAGAAGAAATCCTTTGTTGGTTGACTTGATCAAAGTTTCACCATAAGTTGCCACCAAGCCTTGGCTTTGGCCAGAACCTCCCGCTCACGCTGATGAGCTCTGTCATATCTGGATGTCTTTCACCCAGTGCTGACACAGGCATGCATCCCTCTCTGAAGAATAAAATAGAAGGGATGCAGCCTGGCATTTGAAATCACTGGCTACAGGCCTGGTCATCCTCTTCAAGAACTGAAACATTAAAACAACTGAAAAGAAGGAATTCATGGCAATTTGCTCACCGCCCCCCCCCCCACCAAAAGAAAGCCAAGAACAGGACTTAATCTTGTCCTGAAATTCAAGATACAACAGCAGATGTCTTTCATCTATATGACCTTTTCCACTAAGACAAAAGGGAGACAGGATATTAAATCACAGTTTAAGATTTTTATGACTCTTGGCAAGCATTTATTTATTATGGGTTTGTTTGGTTTGGGACTTTGTTTTTGGGCAAAGGAGTGTTATTCTTTGCACTTTTTATGGAACTTCAGCTGAAATACCATAAAAATGTCTTAGACAATTTTTTTGGGGGGTGATTTGCACATTTTGAAAGTCACAAGCTGACTTCCCTTCCAACTCACATTGCTCAAACCGGTGTGTTTAAACCAGGACAACTATGTGACATGAAGACAGCAATTCACTTTTCACAGTCACGGGTATGTGACATGAAGACAGCAATTCACTTTTCCCAAAGTCATGGAAAACCTCCATGGCACATGCAGTTACGTTCGGCGGACAGCAAATCCTTTAACTGGCAGATCTAGATCAGGAAAGGTGCCCAAAGGCCGTAGCACGTCCAATGCAAATCCCTCACTGACTAGAGTGGAGAACACACAGTGACAGCAGGACACAGCACAAGGAATGTGGGAGAAAGCACAGATTAACTGCATTTGTCTCCTTAATTTGCTTATTCCTTTCACTAGAGAAGAGCTCTCCCGAGCATCCTCACCTTACCTTGCAGATGACTAAGCAGATGGGAGGATAGAGATGCTACTAAGAAAGATAATCCAGGGGAAAGGACATTAACCTTGGACCCAGGGAGGATTAGTTTTAAATCCTTCCTCTTGCACAGATTTCTCACATGATTTTAGGCTAAGAGTTAGGCCATATAAAAATGCTGTGAAACTAAAGGCTCTGGCTCATGATCACAGACAGACTCAGGTGAGATGGCTGAAGCAGCTACAGGTCTCATCACCCAGCCCCTCTGCCAGGGGCTATTACCCTTGAGGAACATGAGATTTAATGGGCTGTGCTCTTAATTCACAGCTGCTGAAATTCCCATTATCATACCAGGCTATAGACCGTGACTGCAGATACGTATCCTCGCGAAAGCTACCTACGATTTCAAGTCAGAGCCCTTCATCTTGCCCTCAAGCAGTTCCTAGCAAATAACACAAACCAAGAGTATTTCCTAAGCTTCCCTTTGATATTGATGGGTCTAAATACATTAAAGACTGGGAAGCCCTAAAACCAGACGGAAATTTTCAGTGGAACATTTTTTCCTCAGAAAATACCAATCAGCCATAAGTAAATGTTTCACAGATGTGTCAATTCTGATATTTATTTTTTTTTTACAGGGAGAAAATTAGAACAGTTTTCAATGAGGTTAAAATAGACTGTTTTAACTTTTGATTCCAAACTATTTTTCAACCCTTTTAAAATACTACATTATATCATACAGAATAAAATAAAAATGGTGTTGTCACTTACTAGCAGATGAAACACATAGGCTGAGTTAAACAATTTTACTCAGATTTATTTTTCACAGCCAATTAGAAATGTTTCCATTCCCTTTCTCTTAGAATAGAAATATGTTTTCCTGAAATTTGAGAAGAAAAATAAACAAACACACAAACACAAACCCCCCAAAACAGGACAACAGCAAAACTTTTGGCCCTCGAAACCTCCCTAAGGCCCTCAGCTCTCGCAATCGCGAGGGCAGGTGAGGACAGGCTGGAACTCCGCGTGTTCTTTCTGAGTGACTAAAACACTACATGGGCCAAATGCAACCACATGATACTTCCAAAAGGAGAACACATATGGCAGAGCATTTCTGAAAAGTCAAAATCTGCTCGCGCTGAAATCAATGGGCGTTTCACTCTTGACTTCTGTGGAAGCAGGGTTAGGTCAACACTGGATAAGACGGGGAAAATCCCAAGTAGAGATCAAGCACAGCGTTCCCCCTAAAGATTATTCAGAAAGCGTGTGTAGACGTCACGAGAAAACAGAAGGTGCTACAGAGCTGTTATTTTTAAGCTGAGGGTGAGAAAATAGGCAGTGAAGCGTAGAGCATAACTTCTTACGTTGCTTTGTCACCATTCTTGTTAAGGAGCACAGGGAAATTATTTTAAAGAGAAAAAAAAATCAGTTTTCTCTGCTTCATCAGTTCAGAATAGACTTATTTTTTAATTTTATGTGAATTTTTATAGGTTTTTTAACACCTGAATTTTCTCAAACTGTTTCTTTCTGACTACTATTTTTCTAAGACCCACCCAATTTTCAGAACCACTACAAATGCCCAAGAGTACGTCTTTAAACTACCTAGAAGACATCAGAAGACATGTTCTCCAGTCCCCTGCCTTGTGCAGAATTTAAATCAGGTCGTAGCTGCCTGCAATGCTTTTGCAGAATTGGATACTGCGTCTACCTTCTTTGGCAAAGAGCAATCAATGTGGAAAAGCCGAGGCAGACGCTAAAGTGGATCACAGGGAGCATCTGTGCTCAAAGACGGAGACCAGTTCTAATCATCGGCATTGCAGGGCTGTAATCCTCAAATCCAGGCATAAGCAATTATCAGTGTAAGAGCATAATTTATTCCTTGTAGTCAGACACAAGATGGATATCCCATTGGGTACCAGTTAGATTGTTATACTTATTTTAGAAGGCTTAGCAAGACCACTTATCATATTTGAAACAGTACCTATAGCAGGCAGTCTGAGCCATCAGATGAGCTTAATAAAGGGCTTCACTAGAGTTAGCAATGCATCAAAAATGCTGTCATGTAGATGTAAGTATAGCAACTTCTTGGACTTTTGATACTATGACATTCATACATTTCAAATCTCTCACCCAACCTATACACCCTCACGCATGCAAACTTGTGGCGTATGTCAATTAATTGACCAAGGAAAAGAAACCACAAACAACAAAAATGTAGGATTTCAACACAAGCACCTTAGATTAATATTTAACTGATAGCACTTGGGAGTGGCCCTGTCTCTATTCTTAATAATCCCCACAACTCACCCACATGACAATTAACAAGGAAAAAACCCAGAAACATCTGTCTGCATCTCACACTCTGAATTACAGCCACCATTTCCCTAAAAGCACTTGCAGTTTGCTGTTTGTAAGAAACCGAGCCCGAGCCAACAGCCGGGACCTTCTCTTGCTGCCCGCCCGGGGTGATGCTCTCCAGGCACCATCCCTTCCTCCCCTCTTGCTGCTGCTCTCACCCAAACACTGACCAGCCTCAGCTGCCCCGTTTGTGACGCTGGACAAAAGAGGCCACTCAGTGTGGTTTGGCTGAGGTGTAAAATATATCAGAAAGGAATTTGGTTTTGCTTAGCCCAGCAGTCCCAAACGCAACTGCGACACCCGCGATTAGGGCTTGCGGAGAACACACGTCGTTACAGCTTCACCCTTGGGCATTCACCAAACGAGAGATTTGCTTTTCTAATTGGCTCAATATTTTGAGAAGGTAAATGGTGAATAATAACAGTCTCGGCAGCAACTCGAGACAGGATGAAAGCAACACAAACTACCCGTTCATGCTCCAGGCTTCACGGCTGATTGACTTCCAACCCCAGGAGGAAACTGTCCTGCAGAAGACATCCTCCCTCGCAGCGCGGCGGGGAGTGCCCAGGGACACCTCTTTTGGCTTCAGTCACCTCATTTGGCTTTTGGCCTCGGCGAGCTACAGTATATTTCTGTACAACTACAAACCTCATTTGCAGAGCGATACGTTTCCCGCAGAGTTAGGAACTCACTTCCTTTATTGCAAAGAAGAAATAAACAGCTCTTTGAGTGAAATGGCAGTATTTCATTTGCATGAGCTGGATGCTGTTCCAAAGTTAACGCTAGGTAAAATGTTAATTTCTGCAAAGCACTTCCTCAACAAAAGCAGCTTTATAAATGGGATTTGATAATAGCAACAAATCTAATATTTTTTTCAGATATGCTTAAACCTATATACTTGGTTCTCTCAAATAAAAGGAGAAAAAAAATAATCAAACCAGCAACATCCATCATTAGGTTAAACACAATTGGCCACACTTAACCTCTGATAATTTAACCATGCAGAGTACCTTTTACTCATAAAAGCTGCAGCAAATGTAATGCAATCTATTAATATCACCGAGGCCACCGATGGCTGAGCGGTGGAGTTTGACCTCTGGGTTTCTGATGTAAATGCTCTGGGTTATGAGCACAGCGAGCTGCAGCCATTGACTGCTGCTGGGGTTCGGCGCTGACAGATGTCCCCTTCCAGATCTGCGAGGGGGGAATGAATGAAAAGCCTCCACACCATTCATGGCTGCCAAACAGCACAGTTTTAAACGCAACAGAGAGTCGCATCCTTCCACAGCCTGCTGAGACAGCTCCAAATATCTCCCCTGCAAGCAGTCTACCTTTTCATTTTTCTACACATGCCATTGTTTCAAATCTTTTTGCTTTCATGCAAAAGCATAGAGCCTTCTCGCCTCAGCACGGGGGACATCATTCTCCTGTTTGCAGGGCAGAGTGTGACCTCAGTCCTCTGCTCCCCCCCGAAAGAGCGTATCTTCCATTGACGTCAAGGGCTCTGCGCACGGAGGGAGGGAGATAAGCACATTGGAGGCAAGATCTGCTCCGTGAATGAGAATGGAGAATTTTGCTGTAGGAATTTACAAGCCTCTCACAGTCTCCTCTCTTGATTAAAGCCGGTGGGATTATTACACAAATTCAGCTGCTGAGTCCCAGCTATCGGAAAGCTGCTTCACGCAGGGCTCTCTGCTGTTAACCCATCCTGATTGTTTGGGCAAGACAAAAACCACCATTATGTGAAAAAAGCAGGTCAGACGTAAAAAGGGTTGTGTCGGAGGGGAGTCACTGACAGCTCTCTGTATGGCATGTCACACCTGTGAGCACCGAGGAGCTATTACAAAACCTACATCCTGCTTGTGGTGCAGAATTTAAGCAATGCAGACCCGTGTGTTAAATTGTAGGGGGGAGGTTATACCCAGTTTTAATCATTGCTTTACTGAGAATTAGCTAATTAGCCTGGGCACAATGCCACCCTGACATGGCGCTGCTTTTTCTATGCCTGCAGCAAACCTGGTCTGTGCAGGGTCAGGGATCTTTGCCCCGTGCCTAGAGACGGCAAAAGGGACAGGAGCCTTGACTGCCAGCCTGTCTCCCTCTCAGCTGAGCTTCTCAGCCTCACTTTTCTGCTCCTGGTTCCTCTGGGACCCAAGAACTCAGAGGCAGCCTTGAGTTGCCCAGTTTAGACGTAACCCAGCACCCTCAGAAACGCACCCAGAGAAGAGGGCACTCTGCACGAACACCAGACTTTTGAGAAAAGCTGCTTATTACAAACATCGTTACAGCAACGACAGACCGACGGCAGGATCTGATTACACCAGGGTGTACATTTAACCAGGATGATCTAAAGTTAGGGCTGTGTGTAAGCTCTCCCCTGCTCTCACCCACGATGTTGTTTCACACTTACTCTTGTGCTGCTTTGCAGCATCGGTCGGGTATGTTTTATCTTCACTTTATCACGTGCCACCTTTACAGGCGTTGTAGCTGTAAGTTAGTAACGGCTGCACATCACCAGGGAGTTTTGGTCGCAAGCAAGAGACAACAAGAGTTAGAAAAGATGCATGTATAATAGCTCAATCCCAGTTTTCTGTAGCAAAATCCGGAGGGGAGGGAATGCTGTCAGTATATCAGCAAGTACAGCCAGTGATTTTCATTGCTGGACTCCTGTACCTGGTGGAATGTTGTACTAGAAATTTCTGTAGGACCCCTGAAGAAAGTGATGCCCATCTGGGTAGAGGGTGTATCCCATTACAGAGTTTAAGAAATACTAGTGACTTACAGCCAGTGATTTTCATTGCTGGACTCCTGTACCTGGTGGAATGTTGTACTAGAAATTTCTGTAGGACCCCTGAAGAAAGCGATGCCCATCTGGGTAGAGGGTGTATCCCATTACAGAATTTAAGAAATACTAGTAAATATACTTGGGGTATATTTAAACCCCAAGTGAGGAGGCACAGACAAAAGGTGAATCTTCAGCCTGCCCTCTTGGACTTTCTGGTGCCTCCCACCAGCACAACTAACCTGGTACGTGCTGCCAAAGGCTGTGAGGAGCAGGAAGCAGGGCTGGTTTACGGGCTCACGGGTACATATTCCACAAAGCTAACCCCCCCTTTGCTTAGACAAAAGGCAAACATTGTGAATGACATACAAATGGACAGAAACATAAATGCTTTTACCAGGGTCAAAGCTCATTCATAAATGCTTTGGCATCTCAAAGGAACAAAATACTCATTTAGAGCCAAGAGCCTCCTCCTTTCCTGTTTTCCTCCAGCCTAGCCAGACTGGGGCAGGTATGTTAGAACAATATAGTAAATTATCAGCTTTGATATACATAAGACAATGCCAATGTGGTTTTCAGATGATTCACATACCCAGCTGTGAGTTATCGGTTAAGGTTTCTCAGCTTCGATCACAACAGTCGTTCATTGTTTCTGCTTGATACTTCAGAAAACAGCATTTGAAAATGCCTACTGAAGTGTTTAATGTGAAGCTGGGGAAGAGACAAATGATAGATCATATCCTGAAGTACAAGATCTCATTTTCATTTTCTTACTCCTCCTACGCAAAACCACAAACTTTATAAATCATGATAGTACCAAGGTTTTTCAAAATCTTCCTACAAAAATATGACTCCTTGCCAAAAAGCTGCAGCAGCGAGTTCCCCGGGTTGACTGCTCTTATGTATTAATATTTTTCAACCATTAAGTATTGCTTTTTTCTTTTCAGCATATTGGAATATGTTTAGAAGGTCGAAACAACAAGGAAAAATGTAATGCTAAAGCTTCAATATGATTTTACGCAGTAATTTTTCTATTCTCTAGTTACCTCCTATTTTAAAATGAGGCACATATGAATTTCCAAAATATATTCCAATCAATTAAATTAAGGCATTTCCTCCAGTTGTCCTTTTTTCTCCCTTCCCTTAGGATTTCACATAAATTGCTGGTTGTCTAGATGCCAGGGGAAATCAAGAATTAAAATCTAGAGCCATCCAAAACATCCTCAAGACCGTAGTCTGACACTGTGGTTTCTGTCAGCGACCACACTTTCATCTTATTGGGATGCCCTTGAAAAAAACTACTGCTGTCGGAAGCAAAACCTGTGCCCAAATTCATGGAATACATGAATGCAATATAAACCCTCACAGGCCAAGAAATTCCACAGACACCGCACGGATTAACTGTGATAACATCTTTTCCCCTAATATTGAACGGCGACAGAAATAAAAGACGAATGTTTTGAACGTTTAAAAAGCCAGGGCCAGCCCAGCTGCTGAAGCAGGGCAGTGTGTGTGCCTCTGCCCAGGAAGAAGCTGCCCAAAAGCTGGCCTGCCTCGTAGTGGAAAATTCTG
Organism: Calidris pugnax; assembly: GCF_001431845.1. NCBI lineage: Eukaryota > Metazoa > Chordata > Aves > Charadriiformes > Scolopacidae > Calidris > Calidris pugnax. The sequence continues at coordinate 1,618,530 of NW_015090865.1, read as the reverse complement.
CCTCACATATGGAGATCTTCAGAGGGCACAGAGCCTTCACAGCAGCACAGCATCACCTCTTTGATACTTGCTTTTCTTGCACCTCAGCTGATAGAGACCTATGCTTTGGGCATACTTCAGCAGAGCAGCCCTTGGGCTTCTCTAATTTGTTCCTCAGGACTGGACCAACACAGTGCAGATCCAGGGAGGGGAAGCTTTGAATCCACGTTGTACCCATCTCCCCATTTTCCTTCTGCTTTAAAAACCCCTCAGCCACAGGCGAGATCCTATTTCCCAAGAGCACGACAGATGCAACCGTGATAATTGGAGGGATGGGGTGTCAAATGGGTTCCTCACTAATTTAAAGAAATCCAATAAGTAACTTGATTTGCCAAGGTATACATTTTTCTTCCAGTTCTCTTGTCTAGTATCAATACCTTGATCTAGGTATTGATCATGAAAATCCTTCCTGTGAATCACATGAATTTCTCAGGCCTTCAAAAGCCAGATGTTTAAATTAAGATTCTTTCTCTACTGTTCCCATAAATCAGAGTGCAATGTAGCATTGTGCAGCCAAGAAAAAACTGTCTCAGAAATTGGGAGCTACAGCACTTCAAGATGTACCTGGCTACAGAATCAAATGTGCACGTATTGGGCATTTCCAAGCATTCTCTTAACCCACCTTGTCCCAGACACCTTGAGAAGCATGAACCTTCAAATACCACCAAGAAGGTGGGACACAGCCATTGGGATGTCCTCCAAAGCACCCCACTGCAGCATGGCAGTGAGTGTGATGGTCAAAAAGGCCAAGGGAGACAACATATTTGAGGAGGTGACTTTGCTGGAAAGCATAGCTCAAAGCAGAAGATGGTCTATCAGTTGCTCCCTGTCCAAGGACTTGCTTTCCAACTGGCAGTGCCCCTTCCACACCCTTTGGGCTTGCTTCAGGGGACAAAGCCTGAAGGACCAGTGCAGAGATGGATGTCTAAAACCCCTCAGCAGTGACACCTTCCCCATGACACACAAGTATGCTCCTCATAGCGTGTTTATGTGAAACCTTGCAGGGCAACATAATTGCACTCCTGTTAATTTCCTGTTCATCATTTATTAGCATCTCGTGTCCTATAGAGAGCAGTTCGTATCCTGTAGGCAGGATGTTGGTCAGTGAAGTGAGGAAGCATCCAGGCTGCCATAATCCATCCCTGGCTGAGACTCTCCTGAATGCTCTGACGCAAACCCAAGGAGGGCTATTTCAAGAACTTGTGTGGTTTTATTTGTTATTGAACATGGAGATGACACTACGTATAATATTCATCTCTGGTGCTGCTCTCACCTCGGCTGATGGTGTAGAGCATAGAGTTGGGGTGTATTCATCCCCAGCCTGTCCTTATCTGAGACATGGGTACCACACACAGACAATAAAGAAGCTGAAAGCTCTTTGGGGCTCTGTCCTCACTTTATGTTAAGCAGTGGAGTCCCAACCCCTCCCTGAAGCTCCCAAGGGTTTTCCACACCCCATTGATCTCTTCACACTCCTCTCAGCCAGGCTATGGCAACCAGATGCAAAGAGACTTCCCGCAGCAAGCTCAAAAAGCCTGGCCAAGAATTTACGAGTGACCCCCCAGCAGCCCAGATAAAGCAGGAGGGAGAAGCAGAGACTCACACAGTCACTGGACAGCAGGTTCAAACAGTCATCTGATGGGCCACAGCCATAAAAAGATGGGGAAGAAGAGACATCTTTCTAGCCCCAGGTGTGAGCTCCTTCCCCAGAAAACAGATTTCATGCTCCTCAGTGGCTTTTTGGCAGCCTGTGCTGAGGCCCTGCCGGCAAGAACGGCAAGGTGCCTGGTCAGGAGCTGGCTCCAGGCCTGTCCCCGACCAGCCGTGCCAAGTTGGATGTGACTGCTCGTCTCAGACAGCTCCTCGCTCACAGCATGGCATGGCAACGGCCCTTCCTCCACACACACCGAGCAAACGTACCTCATCCCATGGAATGATGTAACTTCAGGCCTCCCAGGCTAGGATAGATTTGGCAATAAGGAGGTTTTCAAATGCAGGACTCAAAAAACCCAATAAAGTCTCAGGTCTGAAAGGGCAGGCAGGATGAACACAGGTGGAGGACCTTACCTCACTGGGGAGCTTTCAGGTTGATTATGAAGAACTGGAGCATGTGGAGCAAAGAAGGACCAGCTCAACCTGCTAAAAGGGCCCAGGGATTTGTCTCTCTACTTGAGATGTTGTTGGTATATGAAGGATATCAGACAGGAGACTGAAGGAGACAGGCCATTAGGCTGTTTCTCAGCAGTTGTCTTGGGAAGGAACACCACTTCTGCCAATTTGGTGAGCCCAAGGAACAATGGTGCTGGTCCCCTATTTCACTGTAGGAACAGGTCTCAGACAAAGGAAATGTTTTTCCTACGCTGCTGCCTTCAACCCCTGCTGAGATTTCAGCATGGCATTCCTGCAGCAAAGGCACACACACTTTAGGAGAGCCCACGCACCACAATAAATACGCAGTCATGGGGAAAGGGCAACAAGCACTTCATACACCGTGATTTGCGTCGTTACAGTCATTGTGTGCGGTGACTTCGGCACTTTGAAGTTTAAATCTCGGTGACAAGGAGGGGACGCAGGCTCTCTGCCTACAGAGGCACTTTGAAAATGTTGCCCAAAGCCTCAAAGATTATTCTTAAGAGGACTGGATGAGTCAGGGCCACAAGTGCTGCCACACATCACCTTCACCAGTATAAATCCAGTTTAGACTGGCATACCACCAATTTAATGCAGAGAGACTCCTGCTATTGTCTCAGTGTAATTTAAAGAACCCAGGCGCTAACTTCAGTGCTCTTAAAAGTCTTATTCAACAACCGAAGGTTGTTATTTTGAAATAAACAGGAAACATCATGAAGGTGCTACAAAGAAAACACCCTAAACAGGCTTTAAGAGCAGGATCACCTATTGAAATGAGCTAGATGGTACTTGTTGTGGTCCTGGTGTGTCACTCCTGGCCCTGCTCTGCTCTCACCAGGACGACCACCACCCTTCACGAGCCCACTCATGCAGTGGGAAGGGAAAGGAGGTTTTACTGTTAAACCTCTAGTGAAGATTTACACAGAATAACTGAAATAAGGAGAAAATTCACTCACTGACTGATAAAGCACTAAAAAGCAATAAAGTGTGATGTGCCAGTGGTAGGAATTAAGGGTGGCTGAAGAGAAAGAAAACATCTAAAATGCAGGGAACTGAGCTAGGGGAAGGAGACAGATCCTCTACAAAGGCAGCGGCAGGCAAATTAGAGAAAGAACACAGAGGCGGATGTTAGAAAAATATAATGTTCCTGTGGGTGTATCACTTATCAGCCATTCTTGCACATAAAACACATTTTTTTCAACATTTAGAAAAGAAAAAGAATGACTGATCTGTAATTAACAGAAATAAAGGCCTGGCCCAGATCCTGGGCTAGAATAACATTCTTGCAAAAGTGAATTTTGCTGAAATATTGGCATTAGACAGGCCAGGGCTGCTACAGGAAGAGGGCAAATCCGGAATAACTGGACCAGTCTGCCCACTAAGAGCCACCCAGCTGGAGACCCCATTTAATAAGCCATGTAAATCCTATTTAACAAGTCATTTAACAACAATATGACCCCACTGAAGGGAAATCCTGGGGGAACAATTTTGCATATTTGATACGGGCACCTTTTGCATATCCTGCAGCCAATGTTTCTCTCCAAGTCCTCCTTCCTGGGGCTCACTAGGGAAAGAAATCCCATGGCACAGCCACATATGCTGTTTAGAGTTTTAATTGGGGATTTCCTTGACAGTCTCTCTTGTCCTCTTCTCTCACTGGCACAAACCCACACTCCACAGGAAGAAGATGCCATGAAAGTCTCTACCATCAACCAGCTCCTGAATCTCCTGATTCTGAATGACAAACTGCAACCCTCGGCACTCACGGCTCTAGAGGACACCATTGTTGGAGCAGCACCCTTTCTACAGCACCTTGAATTACTGGGCCAACTTCATCTCTTCTACCTCCTCCTCCTGTCTCAGCCTCCTTTTTCATCCCCAACCTGTGCCAGTGGTTGCAAAGCCAGGAATGCGGGCAAAGCTACCACCCCCTTAAGTGGGTTGATTCTTCAAAGCAACTAGAACAACAAAGGGCAGCAATTTATCAGGAAAATATCAGCTGTCAGGAAAAGCAAATGCAAATCATTTCTCTGCTGACTGTTCCTTTTGCGACTGCTGCGCAATTGTCTTGTTGATTCCCACAGCTGGATGCTGTAGCTTTCTCCTTGGCATACGTAATTGAAAGTGATGCTAGAACAACTTGAGTAAATTGAAATTGATTTCATCAACTGTGTATGTGTGTGTCAATGACACGTGTGCCTTCTTTCCCTCCCCTCTCATTGTCCACTAGCATTTTCTCCAGCCCAGCAGCTGTTGACAGTCTGTTTGATGGCACATTTTCCCGCTGGGAAATGGTGCTTCCATTAAACCCAAGTGTTCCATGAGAAGGTACATATTTTGTCACATTTTCACTAAAAATGATCAAGACAATTCAGAACTTGACTGGTCTAGAATACCGCAATTTGATAAGGTCAAAATGCATCATCTTAGCTTCATCATTTAGATTTCTACCTTATTATAAAGTCATATAACTGAACACCAGCTGATACAGGTACAAAGCTAAAATCCTCAGTCTCATCAAAATATTTCACTGAAATATTGACCAGTGACAAAATGTGAGAGAGGAGAAACCTTCTCTAAAAAGAACACAGTCTGTGTCCATGAGAAATTTCACACCTTTCAGTATTTGTTCTAACCGGAAATTCATTTACTTCAATATTGCCCATGGAATAGGATTTCCATGGCCCAACCAGACCAGAGCAACCTGCAGTCCTGAGCACAGGATTACTAGACAGGGACATTTGCAGAATAAATTGCTGTAGAAACTTATCTCGTGTTACCCTCACATCTAGACACAAATATTCAGAAAGAATATTGAAAGAAAGAAGAATGGATGGACTCTACCAGTGATTCTGGGTTTTGCTGCAACCAGCTTGCCTGGTGCCTCGCTGCTCTCATCCCTCTTTTGCCTCCCCATCCATCTCCTCCTCCATCCTCCCCTTTCACGTCCAAGGACCCACACTCTGTACTTGATGGTTCTGTTCTTTTCCAGTTCAGAAGCATACTGGGGGTCTTGCAACTGGTTTGTTTGCACCTACATTTGCCTTATCCCAGGCAAGATGAAGAGTGGGCAGCGTAGCACAGCCACATGCTTGGCTTGCCGTGCCTAATGCTCAGTGAGCACCATGTATTTAACTGTGCTCTCTTGTATCACCTTTCACTTCTAATTTCACCTTTCTATGTCCATTTTGCAAATTCTCTGCCCCTCCAGAAGACATTTACAGATTTTCCAACAGCTTCGCAAAACTGTAAAGAATTTTTCATTTAAAATAGATTTACAGGCACCTACCTCCTGCTCCATTAACCTTTAGTGCCCACATTTTCATCGAGTTTTGGGAGTGTACACACTGGTCTGGGCAAATGAAGCCTGAGCGACTCTGAGCTGTGGGCATCTCGTATGGCAGTGCCAAGAGCCTACCTACCTTGAGGGTCCTTCAAGAAATTTGTCAGGTATGAACATTTTTCTTACGACTGACATTTTAACATGTAATAGCTGTATTTAAAGCAACAAGTAAACAAAACATCAATTGTTTTGGTGCACCTGAGCAAACAGTTGAAGTATAACCTAGATCAAAAATTTTTAATTACAGTATTAAAAAAGGCATTATCAACTAAATACAGCAACTGGAGAAATTACAGCTCATGAATATGCAAATTACCTGACAAAACCTTTCTGTAAACGCTTCAGTAATTTTCAGAGATAAACCTTGAACAAGCTGCCTCTTTCATTTGCAGTTTTATTTGTTGATAAATACCCAGTGCTCTCTACCGCATTTTTAGGAAATACTTTTAATGCAGTCATCATTTAAAAGCACTTCTTGTAGATGAAATGCATTAAACGTACCCAAGGTCCCTCTCCTGCATTAAAGGGCATTTTAAAGCCTGAAGTACAAGAATTTTTATTTCCCTTTAATGTTCAACATAGCAAGGGAAGTCAAGTCACCTCAGGCCTCAATGTCTGACAGTCCACGATATAGCGAAAGTCATAAAACCAAACATTGAAATTTTTTGGCCATCTAGGACATAACTTGGGGAAGTAAAGACCCCAGAGAATTTTAAGATGTGGCACTGATAGTGGCCCACAGGCTACAGCTGGAGCATCACCTTCCTGCTCAACTGAAAGAGTGGGAGAAACCAAAGATAGGAAATATCCAGCGTCACGGGTCTGCTCAAACACTTTGCTAAGGCACTCCAGATTGTCCCTGAAGATGAGCATCAAGCTCATCTTCAAAAGGAGGTGTGCTTGGAAGATGTGAAATGACTGTGTACTGAGGTCAAGGGGAATCCTTCAATGGCTTGGAAAGTAGACTAGTTCCTATCTGACCTGCCCGGAGAGTCCCAGCACCATGGTCAAGCACCATATGTCCTGTCCTGCTACCCAAGAGGATGCAGATAGGCTCCCCGAGATCACATGTACAAGAGGGCATCTCCCCACACTCACCAACAACTGTAATCATCTCTGCTATCCACACAAGGTTCATTAGAAAAGCAATTAGAAAAATGTGACCAATTCATGTGTGTTCCAAACAGACCCTGCTTTGCAATCACTTGTCTTCATTTCACAGGGTGCCCAGCAGATCCCCACCCACAGCAGGAAACCCGGCGCTGCTGAAGAACCACTTCTTGGCCTGAGCCGCTTTCTTTTTATCTGCTGGAGACTTGGTGGGGAAGTGGGAACAGCCTGAGCTTGACTCACAGCAACAGCCACAGAGGGCGAGCGTGGATCTGATCTGGATTTCACAACACACCTATTTTCCATGGCTGTTCGTGCATCCAAAGCACCGGCAGAGCCCCCTCGCCCCCCACGTGCTGCCTGCCCCTTTGACAGACTAGCCCTTAGGCTGGGCTTTGCTACACGGGGAATATTGAATCCATCTGGTCTGGAAGCACAAGCAGATTGCCCAGCTCTCACCTACCAGCAGACCCCACTGGGTTTTATCCTGATCACTATAACCAGCGAAACTCTAACCAGGGGGAAGGAGCTTTAGAAGAGTTAGTTTGCCTTAGCACAGAGACTTCCCCAGTGCGGTCCCAGGGCCTCCTTGGAAGCCACTCAAGGGTCTTTTGTTTTCACACTTCCTCCACTGCACCCCAAGCAGCCGTCACAGACGTAATCCCAGCCTGAGACCCAACACATGGATTCACATCCAAGGGTCCTAAGGGCAGCCAAGGCCAGGCTGAAGGGCGTGGGAATTATTTAGGTAGGATCTGCATGAGCCCAGACTGTGGACGTTTTCATCTTTAGGCTGTAAGCACACAGCCCCGGCCTTAATTTAAAAGGGGACATCACATGATTGATTATTTTGTTATGCACAAAATCATGTTTTATCATAGGTATACAAAAGGCCAAGTATTTATTGTTAGCGTAACTGAACTCCTCAGACCGTAATCATTATTAATCCAGATCTATTTTCTTATTTTATTTACAGAAAAGGAACAAGTAATAGCATGGTGAGAACTGTTATTGACACACACACAGCTTCTACCCCGTTTCCTGGTGCTATCCTCTCTCTTTCCTCATCTCTCTGGGTCCCGAGGCCAGAGGTTTCATTCTGGCATTTTGGGGTGTTTCAGTGAATCCCCATCACATGGAGTCCTCCCCCAGCAGGAATATAATGTTGATTTTGATGTTTTCCTCTTCCTCATGCTAGGATCCACTTAGGGTGAAACAAGAATGGTAAGGAATATGTTGAGATTTGAAGAGAGGACAATGTCTCACCTTGCCCTGCTATGTTTCCAATCTTTAGAAAATTTAATAAATAAAAAAAAAAGACAAAAAGACCATTCTTACAATGCATATCTGCTCTTGCTATATGTACACAAAGCACGCACATATGTACCAAATGCACAGACATATGGATGCTTGAACAGATCCAGTCCCTCTCCTCCACCTTTTCTTTTTTTATCTTGCCTCACACTGCAAACTATTTGGTCATAAACAGTTTATTCCTCTGGTTTTCCACAGCAGCAGGACAGCAGGGCTCCAGTTCTGTTTAGGTGTTGGAGTGACAGCTATGATGAACACACTACACCAGATAAAAACCCCCATAATTCAGTAACACAGCGCTTATGCAAACACCCATGTGAGATGCAGAGGAGAGTGAGGCAGAGCCCATGATACCCCTATCACCGGAAACCCAGAATATCCTGATTATGTGTAGTTTCTCAAGAAAAGAATGTGTGCGTAATTGTCATCCTGCCCAGTAGACTTATTTGTTCGCTTTCCATCTCTGAAGTAGGATGTGCATTTCCCACCTCACAGAGATGGAAAAACCCCCCAGTGACTTTTGTTTCCTGCTCTGACTGCCAGGCGACCGTCAAATCGAGGGATTAAGATCCATTTTCCTCAAGGTCCAGCCAATCTCGTCTGGCTTCACACAGTTATTTGTAATTACTTTTCATTTTCCCTTAGAGCCAACATTACTTTTCCCTGGAATTAGAGTCAGTTATACTCCTTAATGCAGAAAACAAATGTTTTTTAAAGTAAGGTTCATTCTGCTCTTAAGAACAATTAATTTTCAGCACTGAAGGGAGAGCAAATGACTTCGTATCAGAGCGATAACACAACAAAACAGTGCTGAGGCAAAGGTCTTGAGCAGCACTTAAAACACCAGAGTTATCTTTACATTCAATTTTAATATTTCACATCTTAAGGCAGCACTTGGTATAGGTCTTGAGACCTACGCTAAACTTAACAGGACTTAAAGATCCGGCAGTAAGAGGCACTGGTATGAAGAGGAAAAACCCAAACACTTCCTGTCTCCCAGGGAAGAGAAATGACTTTTCATCCGTCTTTCCAGTAAAGCCATCCCAGCCTGGCCCACACACGTGACTTTTTATCAGTGCAACGAGGATGTGGCAGCTGAAATGCAGAGATATTGATGGGTAATTTTATGAGTGCTGCTGCCAATAGATGCTTCTATGATGTAGCTGATGGAGGGAGCGCTGAGCGATGCTGACCGTCTGCGACAGCCCCTCCATTTACCAGGATGAAAAAGCACTCAGGACCTCTCAGGATGTGTCCTCACTGACAAAGAGTGAAATGTCCTTTTCAGCTTGCTGGGAAGAAAATTAATAAAAGGCAAAAGCAAGCCCTGTAACACGGTAAGGTTCAGAGACTGGCTGTAAGACTGTGCAGTTATAAGTCATAATTAGCAGATGAGGCCTTGGCATCCTCAAGCTCTGACTCCCTCTGATTGGAGACAGTGTTGTCACTTAGTCGTGACTCATTTCCTAATACGGAAAAATAAATAACACTGGAATCCCCAAATACCTATTTTCAGCCTTCTGATTAAACTGAGAATATGGAAGAAGAAATGCCTCTTCTCTTGAAAGATGACAACAAAGGAATGAAATGCTCAAATATCTAATATGGATCAGTTCTTCAGAAAGAAAAAAAATTGAAAGCTGAATAATAAGCATGTCCTGCTGGCCCTGTCCCAAGAAGTGGGGACCTGCTGTGCTCCAGAACAGCCTGAAGACCTATTTCTGCAAGCAGAGAATTACTTTTTTTACAGCTTTCCTAAAAATCTAAAGCACTCCTGGATGGAAAGGAGAATGTAAGTGCTACTGATGTTACTGTGCTTGTGGGGATGAAGGGGGGAAATGTCAGTAGAGAGTGAAACTGGGGGTCCCTGCATGCCCAAAAGCAAAGGCAGAGCTGATACACCAGCCTGTAGAAGGTGTCTCCACACTGGTGACTGCACTGTGGGTCCCTCCACAGAGCAATAGATAACACCACACCAGCCGGGTAACGCTGTCACCACCCCAGTTTTGGAGTTTCCTTATGTATATAGACTTGGCAAATTGAGATTATTCAAGCAAAATTTGGATTGCAAGTTTGAATGCTGAATCTCAGCACTGGCCTAAATGAAAGGCATCCAAGCCTCTAAATTCACCTATTGCTGGATACAACATTGCCTTCAGGTCTTTTAAAAAAAAGGCTCTACCACAAAGCAGGGAAATGGAAAACACTAAAAAAAAAAAAATAATAAAAAGTCTGCAGATGTTCTAAATTACTCATTACCAACACACATAACCCTCCCCGCTCAATCTGTGGGCACCATAATTTTTGTTCCTCCTCCTCCCCCTTGGGTTCTATAATGCTTTGTGTATTTATTTTCACTGAAGTCTGGTAGCAATAGAATTAACCCTGGGCCAGGCGACCTTTACGTAATGTGGGGCTGGTGGTGGCCAAGCCACTTGCACCTACCAACTCAACCTCAGGCAGAACCACACCATGTCCAGACCCTGGCCACCACACACGGGCGCTGCCTCTAAACAACGCTCTTCTCTCTCCTCCACCCTCACATTCTCATTTTCCAGTGGTAACACAGAAGAAAGCACAAAAAAGCATTTAATACTGTCAGTTCAGCCTCACTCTGCAGAACTTGAATATCTTCCTCCCACTCTTTTTTTTTTTTTTTCATGTTAATACTGAAACGTAAGTTCACAAAGCGCTACCAAGCCCTCGCCCAGTGAAGTAAATGAATCCAGACAAAAAGCTCACAGAAAGGAACTGGGCATTTTTTTTTTTTCCAGTCTGGAGAAAGAATATGATCCTGGATCTCGAGGCAACACGGTATAAGGGAGCTCTGAGCAGAGAGCAGGGGACAGGGACAAACAGTGGGGTGCACTCGTTTTCTACAATGTACCAATGCATAAAAGCACTCCTGTAGGTACAGCCTGAATCCCACCGGCAATGGCGGCCACAGAATAAACACGACAACAAGGACCTGATATTATGCACAAGCAAATATTTCTGATGTTATAAAGCAGTATCAGAGAGTAGCTGTACTGAGCTCCATCAGCACATACCACAAAGTACATATACATACCGTGCACTCGCAGGGTACGGCACATCCTGCACCTAAAATACAGGCCATTCAGCTGAAAGAAGGTTTTCAAGGGGCTGCAGATAATGAGGGAGAGGAGTTTAACGTGGCAGATGCCAGTCCGGGTCCCTGAATAGCTGCAAGTGTCAAGATAACCCCTGGGATGCTAGCGGAGATCAGCTGGGGATGATGGGGATGGGAGCACGGCCTCACGTGAAGGCTCAGGAAGGGTCTCCCTGGTGAAGCATCCCAGGAGCATCGATGGAGAGCACGAAGCAGCAGAGACACTGGTCACTGGAAAGCTGAGCTGGCAGGAGGGGGACTTCTGGAAACAAGGTGAGTCAACAGCTCAGGGCTTTGAAATGCCAAGCCCTCCATTACAGGAGTGGGGAGGAGGGAGGATTTATTGCAGCTGGCATTTCTAGAGGAAAATAATTTACCTTAGCCTTTTAATGTTAAGCAATGCATACAGAGCCTGCTAAAAAAAAACCACCTCAAAATGACGTGAAATATCATGGTATTATCTTTAGGAGAAGATTAGTTGACTGAGCCTTTGCTGTTTTGTTCAGACTGTTAAGGTCTGGATGATGCATTACAAAGCACGCTTTTGAAATAATTTTTTTCCTCAGGCACGACATGTAAAGGTACGTGTAGAATGTATGCCTGTGGATGTCTCCCACCCTCACATTATCAACACAATGTACCAAACTCTGTTTTTTTCCTTATTTATATCTTTTTTTTTTTCCCAGTGGTGATAATGTCAAGGAACTGGAGCGCTTAGATTCAGCATTAAAAGCAGCACTAACCACGATCTCTCTGAGCTGATCTGGCTCCCTCCTGACAGCCCTCTAAAGTTAATATAAATATGAACCTCACAAACACTGAAATACAGACTATGGAGAGGATCCTAAACCCAAAATTGAGCTATGGATCCCCTCCAGGCTCAGGAATGTTTTGTGTTTCTTCCAGTTACCGAGGCCAGGTCTTCAGCTGCTGCAAAGGAGCAGAAGTGGGGTTGCTGTGCCCAAGCTCCCGTTCCCTGTCCTCTCCGAGGAGAAGGCATGGAGCCAGGTCCCGCCGCTGGTCAGGTCCAGCCCACAAGCCACCAGCTGCAGCTCGGCGGTCTCTCCCGACCACGGAGCATTCCCAAAACTCTCTGCTGAGCTTCCTGCCATGCCAGCAGGGACGGCGGGGAGGCAACCAGGCTGCCAGGGAGCCCACCACGGGGCTGGGGGCTGCGCCAGCCCCACCACAGCTCCCAGTTGGTGCAGAGAAGGGGCAACGGTGAAAGCCAAGGTACAGGGCGGCTGTGCACGGACAGACAGACAGACAGGGAGAAGGGGGAGCCATGAGCAGTGCTGTGGAGCCAGGCAGGAGGAAGGAAAATCAGCTCCAGGTTTCTCTGCCCGTGCCAGCCTCGCACGTCCACCACCTCCCCCTCGCGCAGATCAAGTCCTCAAAGGATTTAAACATCCACTTCCTGGGGAGGTCCCCTTAATCTTTGTTTATAAAGGGGGTAAACAGAAAGTTTAAGAGAAATGCCTGGGATTGGACTTTTCGGAAAGGCAGAAGTTAGTTGCTGCAGAGGAGCACTGAAAATACTCACACTCTTCTCAAAAATAAACAATCGGGAAAATTAGGCTGTCATCTGTCAAGTAAAGAACCAGCACCAAAACAAAAAAGTTCAACTCATGGCCCTCAAGTCCTTCTCTTGTTATCTGGTAGCACTTAATGCCTTCCCTAAACACCGTACATACACTAGGGGTTTATCTATAACATACAGACTCTGGTGTGCAGTGGACCTTACGTATCAAAGATTCAATAACACACAAGTCTCAGAAGGGAAAGCATTAGATGGACTCTTAAGATGTTTAGCTTCAGACATCAAACCAATTTAAAATTAAAACCATATCACCACTATTTTTTCCAAGAATGGCATATAAAAGCATGCGTCTATCTATGCAGCACAAAAAAACCAAGCTTGAAGCCTATAAACATCAAGTCAACAACTGTGTTAATTCTTCCTCTCACTACAGACAATGAAAACATACCCAAAAATCCAAGGGGAAAACATCAGCTTCCTCTATATTAGAAGGCTATGAAACTAATCCACATATTTGAAAGGATTTGGGAAAAAAAAACATCTGTAGAGAAACCTGACTGCATTTGCAAAGAACTAAGAAGCATTGCAAACAATGGAGATTAAAAAAATGAAACTCTTTCAAAAGAAAGTAAAGGTTCTGACTCTACAGGAGTTTTAATCCTAGGCACGTTTGGTTTCATTTCATTCAGAGCTTAAGCCAAGCCACAAAATTTGGGTTTGACCATTTCCCAAAGTTGAGAGCATTTTGAATCCAAAGATTTTGGTTTGGACCCAACGCTAATGCTGTTATTGCATGGGTCAAATATCTTATTATAATGATAGTAAACAGCAAGAGAAAGCTCTCAGACTGGCCAGGGCTCCCTCTGCCAGTTAATCACAGAAAACATTCACAACAGAGGAATGAAGGATGATGCTGTGGATACCAGAACTGGCCACAAACACTGCAGCACTTACACAGCAGATCAGTGAAGAAGTATCTGAACCTTAGGTTGAGCAAATCCAAAGGCTGAAGCAAAAACGCCTATTAGCTACTGCTATAGAGGTGTCAAAAAAAGAGCCTTCAAGCTCTTGCTGTTTTCAACCCTACTTCTGACCCCATCACTTTTGGCCAACTGGCTTTCAGAAGTTCCCAATCATAAATCTATGCAGATGAAGACACCTTCCATCCATCTCCCATCGCCTTACCAATACTGAATGGAAGGGAGTGAAGACCACGCATAATTGAATTAAATTTGCATTAAACTGCATATAAACTCTAGGGTGAAGGGAATGACTGTCACATGTGCATGTCCCTGCTTCTTATAAGGATATAAACAGGAGAAACAGCTACGAGCAGGGAATGCTGTAAAAAGCCTAAGGAAGGCACACAAGGCTGAAGAATGTATCACAGCAACAACCACATACAGAAGTAAATGCCTTTTATTCTTCTGCAGAAGCATAAGCTTTCCTATGAAGATCTTAAAGGACTTCAGGATGGATGCATCATAAGACATTTTAGGTGGGAAACTGGGTTCATTGTCATTTTATCAATGGGAAATCAGAGGCAAAGGTGACAACATACCTTGTAACAGGTTCAGCAGGGCACTGGTGGAGATTGGACATCAAACAGAACCGGACCCCTCCCCAGCCCCTTCACTCCACACCACTAATACTTCCCTGGATGAGACCTAGTGATAATATAGGTAAAGTGCCAGTTGCCTGAAAACTTATAAGGCCAAATCATGACTTCTAAAGCCTAATCACTTGGTTTTTAATGTCATTTCTTATGCACTAGCAGGAGTGTAATTTTTTAATCTTGCTTTAACTCATGAAGCTATCCCTGCAATAAGCTGCTTCAGCGGAGGGTCTCTGCCTGCCCGCTAATGAAGAGCTTGACCTGGTGAGGACAAACGAGCACTGGCTTTTGTCTGCAGGAACAAGCTGTTATGGTTCATTCTAAAACCCTGAAGGAGGCACAGGATGTCTAAGGAAAACATACTGTAGGGCTGGATGAATGGGGCATCAATTTCCTTGACAGAGATGTCCTGCCCGGCCGCTTTGCTCTTCTTGTATTTCTGATACACAGTTTGGTGCCTTCATTCTGTGATAGTGGGACCTCTGCCAGGTGCTGCTACAGACGTTCATAGTGAATGGCTTCAAGTGTGAAATCAACCCAGTTTTCTCTTTTTACAGAGTAGGGAACTCTCTTTGTGATCCAAATAAACCTTGAAGAAGGCTTCAAGCCAACTTCGTCACTGTTTGTTCTTACGTAACTAGACTAGGAACACTCAGTACTCAGAAGTAACAACAATTCTCCTATATACCTAAAAAACTACATTTACTTTGAACTTATCAGCAGCAAAAGCCTGTCATCTTTGGACATCATCCACTAGAACTGCCCAAGACAACTTATCTATTATTTTTGGGTGCCAACAACAATGGACTTGATATTGTCTGCATTTATCAGAATGGATTTGTTACCCAAGATGCAGATAATAAAAAACAATTCCTTGCCTAGTGGGTCCAAATGTTTTTCTGCTGAACTAAAGTGACTTTTTATATTATATCCACGCATGAAATCCCTGGCTTTAAGAATCCAAAGCAGTAATACTCTGCATTAATTCTTCAGGACACAGATAAGCACAGCCAAAACCTGCCCACAGGTATCAGCTTCCCCCTCTGCTTATGGTTAGAGCACACAATGCAGGAGCCACAGTCCCCTCTTGTCTCCACACTGAGGTTCTTTCAGATGGCACCACATCCTAAATTGCTGCATTACCCCCGGCACCAGAATCCTTGCAGGAGGAGCACCTGAAGATTTCAAGCTCGAGCACCACGGGACTGAGGTCCTCCAGGAAGAGCCCCAGCACAACGGATCCTGCCAGCATCAGCCCCAGCCCCAACAGTGCTACCACCAGCAGACTCCCACAGCCAAATTCCCTCCCATGCCCACCAGGGTCACCCTGACCACTACAGACTTAGCCTAAATCCTGGCTGGCATCCACTACTAAAGAATGTAGGGGCAATAAAAAGAATTGCCAGAGTGCTGTGGAGTTATCCCTGGAGAGTTATCTCCCCAGGGAAGGAGGGGAGCAGAGGAGGCAGGTCTCCCTGCTCTGACAGCAGAGTTCCCCTGCACCCAGCCAAAGGGAGGTGGGATGAAATGGGCTCAGGCACCTCGGGGGAGGCTTCGCACCCCCTGATTTAAGCATCTGACTTTGGGGTCATTGGAAACACACCCAGGGAACAAGCTGTATTTCCCATCATCAGGAAGTTCCTAGTACAGGAGTCCCCAGCGGGGTGGGGTGGGTGCTTCAGAAGACCACACTGGATGCCTGGTGAGCCTGTGGCAGACTGAATGCCCTGCAGGGAAGCAGCCCTGATTTCAGACAACAGAGAGCAGCCCTTTGCCAGGTATCACAATTGTTCTTAAATCGCTGGTTTGGTTTTTTTTTCCCCCTTTGTGGCTTACAGAAATCTGACAGGCATCTGTGAGCGGCTGCCATCCTGAGCCAGCAAAGGGACCGCAGGGCGACCCCCAGGCACAGGCTGCGGAGCCAGGCTCTCCTCCCAAAGCTGTTAACAAATTTATAACTGCTCCAGAGCAGGCACAGAGGGAGAACTGTAACACGTACTCACCGCCGGGTTACGCACACACAGCCCAAACTGCTGGGTGACAGTCAAGCACAAGTCCCAGAATGTTTAACCGGCATAAAGGGCTTTAAGTTTAAAATGAAATGAAATAAAAACAGCATTTAACTGCACATACAGCTTGCTACCACCTCTGGTGGCCAAGCCAAAAGTATTAGGTAGAGTTAACTTTGGCTGACACCGCAGCATTTACTGTTTAATTTCCTGATACTTAAAAAATAATTTTTTAAAAATATCTGTATCTTGAATATATCTGTGTTACTGGGAACAGCTCCTTATTTCTTTAACAACAGCTGTGTTTTTGAATTCACATTTCACAGATTTTTCTCCTTCTAAACTCAACTCCATACAGCGGCACCCACAGCATCTTGGCAAAAACCTCCCTCCCTTGGACAAATATGTCACCAGCCGTTTCTGGCAGGCTGGCCTCTCGCAGATAGCTGGCATGCCGAGCTAAGAATAGGATTAGCTGCTTCTCCAGCTACTTTGTCCAGGTGCCTGCAGAAGGTCACTTGGTGTGACAGTTCAGCTTCTCGGAGGTATAGTGCAGGACCGGGCTGTATCTCTAGCAAATTACTAGGAAGCATGGGGAAGCAAGCGTGGGTGTTTGGGTCAAACACATCCAAAATCAGTGTGAAGCCTCATACTTCAGCTGTCCGGTGATCCCTGGCTGGCGTGGCCAAAAAAAACCTTCCCAAATGTTTTATTATGGGACAGTCAAAGCATTGTGCCTTCCTCAGTCAGCTGGCTCTAGCTATTGTCACAAAAAAAATATCCAGATTATAGACATCACTAGTGCAGCCCAAGACCTGACTTCTTTTTAGACACAATCCCCTCAAATTCTTATGTGCCTAATACAATACACACACGCTCCAAATTATATATATAATTAAAAAGTAAAACACTTAAGGCAAACAAGTTAAACCTTCATTGGAGAGCCAGATGTAGTGCAGGTGTGCTCAAAAGATTCCTGAGCAGTATTTATCATAAAACATTTACAAGAGGTCCTAAAGCTTCATGGTCTTTTGTAGCATTCTGCAAAACATCACCTTTTTATTTTCTTTCTAAATTGTGAACATATCAAGTGGCAGGAGATAAAAGATCACACTCCTTGAAGAGACGCCTGTGGGGAAATAAGGAGAGAAGGGGGTTGCACGGGGATCAAGCATTACAAAAGGCACAAAGCAAAGAAGGCAGCGAGGTACATGTCAGATTGTACCGTGAGGCAAGTGAGAGGCGATGGCCCTGGGAGAAGAGCTCGTGGACCTTGAGAGAAAGAAGTAAGAAGTGGAGTTTACTGCAGCGAGGCCAGCTGAGAGCCCCAAGAAAGGCTGCAGCAAAGGAAGAGGAATCACAGCTGGGAAAAAACTCTTGCTGTCTCCCCCAGGAATTTCAAGTGGTTTCAGCCATTAGTGGAAGGGCACTAATTCTCTGCAGCGACCCGTTACACACGGGACTGTGCATTTCTGTGTGTGTGTGTACATATAACACACGTGTGCCATATGCAGAGACAGTATGGAAAATACACTTATTCACAGATTAGCCATTTTGATTCCTTTCTGTAACTTCACTTCCTCTGACTACTTTTAAAGAGATCTGCAGTCTCTTTGCCAATACACAGGGGTGAAACTGGAAGAAAATATCACTACATGCAAAAATATCCACTTTGTCAAGTGGAGGCTTCCTCTCTCTGTGTGCGTGCGAGTACGTCATTCCCCTCCCATTGTGTCCCAGGGACATCGATTGTCCCCCAGAACAGCCGAGTGGCCAATCTCTGATTAGGTTCCAGCCACCTTATCAGCCTGCCAAGCACGCACAATTAAGATCTCAACACCAGCCTACGACCTCATCTTATCCCCGATCCAGGATTTCCCTGATGCTTTTTTCTTACATGACTGCGTGCTAGGCTGTAGGTCCAAAGTTCTGGTGGGCACAGGAGCCCACCGAAAAGAGAAAGCAAAGCAAGAGCTCCCTGTGGCTTCACCGAAGAGAGAAAACAAAGTGAGAGCTCCCTGTGGTTTGACAAGGGTCCTGGAGCTGTGGGGGGACAGATATACCCACAATTGTCCTTTGGGGCCACTTCTCTCTGCGGTGGCCAGCGAGGCTCTCCATCCTGCACACCGGGGCGGCTCACGACTTCACGATAAATATGTGGCAACAGCTGTTTCCACATACACACAAAGGGACCCAGGGCTGAGATAAGGGGCTGAAGTTCTCCAAGCCAAAAGGGAGACGCTGACAGCACAGCTTGAGGGGGCACCACTTCAGATGGCCAAACACACACAGTTAAACAACTGTTTCCAGCAGGTAGGAGGAAGGGATAGAAAAGTGATCTTTCCCATTAAGAATTACATATTTGTTTTGTTTCCCTACAAGTTATTTTTTCTGGCATCGTGACATATAAAACATTTTGAACTTTCTAAGGAAACTGTTATTAAAGCACTGAACATTACTGTGAGGGCGCGTTTGAAAAACAGAACAATTAGGTATTTCAAAGTTTATCTAACTTAGTCACCGATACCTTTCAGATTTGTCACCACTAAATGCAACCAGTTTGGGGGCCAGTTTCATGATTCCTGTATACAATCCCCCTGCCTACAAGAAGAAGGGATCTCTTGAAAATTTATCATTGTCTATAACCTACCCTCCACCTCCCTGCTGCAGTCTACAAGTGCGCATCCTGGAAAAGGAAGGCTTTTTGAGTCAAGGGCAGGTTTTTTTTAAGCCTCAAGAGCCCAAACCTTTAGGGACTCACCAAGAGCAGCTCCGTGGAGCTAGGGGTCCAGCAGCCCCAGGTACACACACAGAGCCACAACACTGGCAAAGTGACAGCAGAAACCAGTCTCACAGGGAATAACGTGATGTTATGTTCTTTGCTTTCATTATAATTCACCATTTCAGCTCAACTTCTACCAAGTTCCCCAGAAAAATTTTGCAGGGCCACTGCCAATGTTTAAGGCTCTCCAAAAATTCAGCCAGACAGAAGAGGAAATTCCACACCGTGTGCAGAAAGTCTGAAGGAGAGGTTTCTGCTAGATAACGGGAAAGATGTGGCTAAGTGTGGGCTAGCACTTCCCTAACCACTTGTATGAACTTCTCAAAGGTGTTCAAATAAGAGGTTTCCTATTGATGCCAAGGGACTGCCTGGACAGAAAGGTAATTGTTTAAAAAGCACAGAAGAATTAGAAGGAAAACATGTTTCACTAAATGAGAAAAATATTTTCTTCTGACTTGCTCTATGAGAACAGTAACGGGGAATTTGCTAGCTTGTTCTTACTGGGAGGGTATTGAAGGGTGGGATTCTGCCACATTTCAAGCAGTCTGCGTAAGCCAAATCCATCCTGACTTATCTGAAGACAAACTGCTTTTCCTCCTTTTAAAATAAAATGCAGGAAGTCTATTTAAATTGTATTCAAGGACTTGAAGAGCACAGGGCACCATGGTGAGGATCCCGCTATGCCTGGAACGTGAGGCATCTCCGACCAGAAGGGCTATGGAGGCCCAGAGATAAATGCCATGGCTTCATTATGTTGCGTGTTAGTTTCTGAAAACAATAAACTCCAGAGTAACCGTAGGTGAAGAAAGGACAGAGGACGTGATGGCATTTGTCACAGAGAAGCTGGAGAGAAGAGACGTGACTGTCAATGGCCAAGACCTGGTGTACAGCCAGGTCTGAGAGCAGGTGGCTATTTTAGCTTGAGAAAGAGAGAGGTGCAGGTGCCGTGGAGGAGAACATGGGTGATAGCACCTGAAAGGCCCTGCTTGCTGCCTGCCAAGCCTCTCGGGAAACACTGGTTTTAGGAACTGAGGTGAGAAGTTAAAATGGGGGAGAGATAACAGCAAAAGAAGCTGGGACCGAACTTTGATCTCAGGGGTGGACAGTCATAGCTTGTGTGAGGAAGAGGAGTCTTGATTCCAGAAGAAGGGGTGCTTGCTGGAAGCAGAGCACGCCGTGGAGGCAGCCTGAAATCCACAGCAGGAGGAGGAGGATTGGGACGTGGTGGGGCTGCAGCTGCCCGTTGGAGCATCTGCGCAATGAAAGGTTTCTCCTGGAATTTTTGGGTGGAAAAAAAAGTCATTTTGCTCCCAGGTTACAGTACTTTCAGAAAGAAGATAAAACTCACTTCATATTTGCAGCCAGCTGACTCACAACACGTCTTCAGCCCGGCAGCCCCTATCACAGCCCAGGCTGGGTCGCTCCTCATGAGGCTGCAGAGCTCAGCCGGCTCCACCACAGCCCCACCAAAGGGCTGGTTGGATGCTCTGACACAGGGATGGGTAATTCATGGCCTCAGCCAGCCAGGTGGTGCTTCAGCCCCCACGAGGAGCCAGGGTTATCAGTGAGGGCTCTTTAAACCACCACTCACAGGCACAAGAAGGAAGTACCTCCTGAAACAACCCAGAGACAACTGATTCATCTCAAAATGATGATTTCAGGGTTCCCCTTACATCAGGCAAATACCAGCTTGGATGCCTCTGAGTAAGGTTTGAGAAGGCTCAGGTTAGGGTTTTAACAACCTTAGCCACCTAGAAAAAGGAACTTTAACACAATCTTACATTTTTGCAGCAAATAACGAGGCTACAGAAATCCACAAACAGGATCCCATCTCCCACAGGTTTAAACAAATACATAAAACACCCTCTCCCCCCCCAGCCCCAAGCAAATCCATGGAGACATTGCACCATGTATGGAATCACAAAGGGCTTTAGAGCCCAAAATCCTAACTGTGAACCCAAATAACTAGGATTTCCAAAGAATCCTATTGCTTCCATTCCCATTCAATGCTAAAAGTCTTTTCCACACAGGAAAAGGATCTATTTATGTTTCATTAGTGCCAGTTTTGTGTATACCAATAGACTGCGTGTATATAGGAGAGAGGGGAGTACGCTATGCAGCTGTGAGCTTTCTTGGCTAATTACTTGTTTTCTCTTTCTGAGCAAAATAAATACAACAACAAAATTCAACAGGGCATAACAGCACATCTATTAAGGCTGTATATTTTCCATCAGACTCCACTGGTATTTGTCTTAGCCACGCTCAGGGTAAGAAACCCAGTCTATGGTATCATTCATAAACAGGAGGTGCAATGACCTGCACAAATACATATACTAAACCAAATAAAATAATACCCTGACTTGACATGTAATGATGCCAGAATGCCAGTTAAACAGACGTTAAAGTATTTAAGAAAGAATTCCCTCTTCAGCACCAGCAGCCTCAAAACATTTTGTTCTAAATATGGAAGGTTACATCCCCTCAGCTTCAAAGATTTTATAGAAAACTGTAGCCTGAGCTGTGTTACTTTAAAAAAAAAAATAAAAATCACTGTTTATTTCAGCCTCAATCTTGGAAATGATAAATGTTCCATGTTCTGAGAATGCTTTTTGAGTTCAAAAACACCTAAAAAGCATTAAAACCATGCTTTTAAAACAAAACCATCGCAGCACTTAATAACCTCAAGCATAACAACACTCTAGGCAGCAGCTGAATTACAAAGTTTTACGAGATGAAACAAAAGAAAGTTTTCACAAATGATTTGCAAACACTACCTTCTAAATCACAGACTGCAGCATGGTGCACTTGCACTAAGAAGTAACAGATATCTGGGGTCCCTGGCTGCCAGCTGGCAAAACCTACCAGTGCTCATACACTTTGGAAACAGGTCCCCGACTAGTCCTTAAAGCAGACTGGCTTGGGGATGGTTGCCTCATGGAACAATGATGTCAGATGAATTCTTGAAACTCTGACAGATTTTGCTTGCAAGTCACCTTTCAGAGGTTGAAGTCACATATGTTCTACTTTGAAGCTAGATGAACATATGAGTTTCCCCCATGCATAAGGGTTTGGGGAACAAATTCATATTTGTAGACAAAAATGAAATATCTTTAAAACCCTGCCCCTACAAAAGTTATTTTCCTTTGCAATAAAGAACATGGTCCCTAAATGTTTAAATTGAGTTATAAATCAGAAAACAGAAAAGGAAATATTTTCCATATGTTTAATTTTACACCGTAATTATTTATTAACAACGTCTACAGATACATGTTGTTACCCTTATGGGAGTTCAAACAATATTCTTACTATTTAAAATATGTTCTTCAATTTGCCACTAACTGGAGACATTTATTAGTTCCATATTTCACTAGCAGTAATTATTGCTGGGAGCCATACATTCCCGATCTACACAGATCACAGGGAGAGACACCTGTGAGGATTTAAAGCTTACCTAGCCCTAACACCACTAAACTGTCTGAAAACGTTCAAACCATTCAAAAGAGCAAGTTGCAAATAAAACTTATTATCACCATTTTACTTTTTTTCATTATATGCCAGTATTTGGTACAGCCTCATGGAAACCAACACGGTAATTAACTGTAGCTAGTAACAAGTCGTAGCTGTACTTAAAAAGAGGGGAAACCCTCTCACTGCTGTGAGCACAGGCACACTCCACTAAATACAGTGACACTATGGAACTTCACAGACCAGGAATGAGTGGCGTCTTGAGTTTTCTTGTTTGAGAACAAAGGCCCCAAAACTAACTTTCTTCCTTCTTTCCACTCCCACCCCCTGACGTGGCCAGTCTGACCTTCCTGGGGAGCTGTGACCTGTCCCTAAAGGGACTCTACTGCACAACTGAAGCTGTAGCACACATGGCACAAGGTTATCTCCCTCAAACCCCAGGGGATAGATAGGACAACCTACCCAGCACTCAATCTTCCTTCACCTATTCCTCTCCTGGATGCCACAAAGGCCATCACTGATCCCCCAGGCCCACTGGCTGTGCTTTGCTCCAGCACTTTGCTGGGGAGCAGAAGAAAAGCACCACCAGCAAAAGAGGGGAGAGCCATGGCTTTCTGCAGTAGATGCTGGCACTGTCCAGACTCACAGGTTGGGATGTAAGATGGGGAGAAAGACCAGAGCAGGGGAAGCTCAGTGCAACTGCTTTGTTCCATACATCTTCCTGCAAGAGAAGGCAGAAGCCAAGCATCATGGATCAGGAGACAGCCTGGCCACATTGGCACGTTCAGATGGAGCCGTACCATGTTGGGAATATATTGCCCATCACTAACTTTTAAATGTCTCATAAGTGCACAACTACAGTATGGTTACTGGAAAACACCATAACATCTGCTGGAAGTGAAGAACTTCTAATCGCTTGAGCCAGCTATGGTAGAGATGATGTTTTTTGTCCAAAACCTTTCCTTAGGACTTGCAGAGTCCTGGCCTTTTCCAGCATCCCTCAAAACCCCTTGTGAGAGAAGAGGCTGTTAATGAAGCCAATCTGTTCATTTCCTTCTGCACCTGATGCGAGGGGTCACCACTGAATTCAGGGCGAGCAATCAGTCACCTGCTGTGACCTGGAGAAACACCCGCATGAGTGAAAAACCATGTCACAAGAGTGACTCACTTCTGCTTTATTTATCTTTAACTTCTTAATTTTGTCACAAAGTATTTTGATTGCAATTTTTAAATGCAGCTGAAAAGCCAATTTATGCAGCATGAACCCAACTGAAGATGTAGGAATTTTACACCAGCTGACAGGGAAAGCTTACAGTACTACTTCAGTGTGTGACTTGTGCTGCTGGAATGTATGCACAACATCAAATTATTAAGTTTAGCTTTGAAACCATTTGTTTTAAATAAGGTGCACATTGACTTTTTTTTTTCTGGCTGGAGTGGTGCTATTTCAGCTGGCCTTCCCATTCGCAACAGTGTCTCAACACAGTACCCATTTCTGCTACTCTTTATAAAACATTGAGAAGTTTAGATAACATTTTACCTGTGTTTCCTACAGAGCCAAAATATTTAATCTTAAATCGATGGGAGGAAGGAGCAATAACTGTTTGGAGCATAATATCACAGATGAATGATATACTTGGATAAATGTTTAGGTATGGGTAAGAGGAGGAAAAAAAAATAAAACTAAAAGGTCCTGTGAAGCTGGGGGTTCCCATGAAGCTGTGGGTTCCCACACAACAATTACCTCTTCAGTGCTTTCCAGAGAAGTTCTTTTGCTTTTCATGTAAATCACTTTGTTTTTCATCCACAAGCATTTGATTCCCACTGTTTTCAGATGGGGCAGCCAGCATGTTCCATCTCACTTTAGCTGTGACTTCAATAGGTAGCTACAGTAGCAGGACCCCTTGTTTTCCACTGCATCTTATCATATTTATTTATATTTTGGAAAATCTCAGATCTTAATCTGCTTGGGTAAATTGTCTGTAGGTAACATGCAGCTCTCCACAACCAACATACATTTTTTTCCTACTATGTCACGTCAACCATGGTAAAACCCTTTTGCAGTTGCAAAAATATTTGCAAGAATTTGAACGAAGAGAAGTTCGCTGCACGAGGACAACCTCCTCTGCAGGTTACAGTCAAGAGGTGAGGTGATACAACA
The DNA here is from genome assembly GCF_001431845.1 of Calidris pugnax. Taxonomy (NCBI): domain Eukaryota; kingdom Metazoa; phylum Chordata; class Aves; order Charadriiformes; family Scolopacidae; genus Calidris; species Calidris pugnax. The sequence goes on along the minus strand of NW_015090865.1, from coordinate 1,593,892 downwards.
GGAGCTACCTTCATGGACTGCAAATGCCTGCTACAACAGGGAGCCCAGATCAGCGAGTGACACTTCGCAGGTCTCAAGGGACCTGTGTCCTGTTGCCTTCTCTTGCCCAAACCACCCGTGCAACCACGTACAAGGTGCTTCTCCTCACCCTGGGGCTGTGCCTGGCTGGGGCCACAGGGTGGTTGAACCCTGTGTGGGTCAGAGAAGAGACCGCACCACCGCTCACCACACTTACCAACGCTGAGCAGCACTAAAGGACCCTGCATCTGCAGCGCTACTATCATCAGGAGTAAACAATGAATATTTTTAAAGTTCATAAGGAGGACAGGAAACGCTAATGGCTGCTTCTGTGAAATTACTGAGCTGTCGTCACAGCCGCTGGCGGCTGGCTTTGCAGGAGAAGGTTAAGTGCCTACATAAGGATTTTCGTACCTTTATGCTTTTTAACTATTGCTGAATGCAAAAAAGTTACGCGTTTACTGCAAGATTACAAACTTTGCAGTTGATGCTATCAACTTCAATGTGCGTACACATTCCCTTTCACATATAAGCACAGAGCAGTCCGAAACTTAACAGGCAAAACAGGATTTTCAAGAGCTTTCCGAAAATTTTCAATAATCTAATTAAGCCATTCCTATTTTTAAAAGTACACATTTTGGTGATCAAGTAAGGATACTCAAGAAAACGTGAGGCTTGCTGGCTATTCAATATCTCAGAAAGAACATGATATGCTACAATAAAGAAAGCAGTCATGTAAAAAAAAAAAAAGTCATGAAGAAGCAGAAAGCATACACAAAATTAGTGTCATTACCAAATTTTGTGAAGAAAGAAAGATCTTGACTTAATCCTGAGGTTCTCAATCAGCCAAAGTCTACAGTGACTTCAAGGGGAAATTCACCTCTGTGTCAGCTATAGGACTGTTCCTTGATCTGCTTGGACATTACTGTGGCATTAATCATGACTGCTCCATAAGATAATTAGTGATGACATGCATTTTTTACTTTCTTACATGGCACAGCTAATAGAAGAACCAGGCTGAAAAATTAGTCATAACAATTAAGTAGAGAATGATTCCTGAATAATTAGGGTAAGTTACTGTAGAATACACTGATCCATGTATTACAAATTACTACAAAACAAATAAAATATGCTGATTTGTACACAGAAAATAAAACACACATGCAGCTCTATAGCAAAACTTAACTGCATATTCTAGGTTTTCCATGGAGCAGAAACAGCTGCATTAATATCCCCTTTATTAGATCCTTGAGTTCAGCAGCTTTACAGAATATAGGTCTGTTACAGAAGAGATTTTGACCATCAAAGATTAAATAGTCGACTCAGATGTGCAAAGCTAACTGGTGGTAGAGACCATACTCCTGTTCTCTAGCCTTGTCTATTTATGACTTACAAGAGGAAAAAAAATAAAGTCTTTTATGCCAGGGCCGGGATACACAACTCCAAATGGTGCTTGGTGGCCTGCTCCTACTCCAGTTTCAGTCTCCTGAGTCCTCTCCTCTTTCCAGGTGCAGGATTTACTCATGGTTAGAAAATTGCTCACCTTCTTACTGATCCCAGCCCCCTCTTAACCAGCTGCAGGTCCCTGCTACGTGTCCCAGGTCTGGAAGTTTGTTCTCCAGAAGCTGCACCAAGGGACCATACCACTGAGCCCTCTCACCTTGCCCCTTTCCCCAGGATGGCAGCGCCTCAGTTGCCAGGGAAGGGTGACGAGTCTGCGCCAGAGGGAACATGGTTGTGGTGATGCAGCAGAGGGAAAGCAGTTTCCACCATTCACCCTGCCCAAAGCCCACTTACAGCATCCTCTCAAGGAGCTTTACTCAAAATTATAGCGGGCTGCAAACATTCAAACAACTCATCTGGGCAACCTCCATGCAGCTCAGCCTCGCAAGCAAAGCCAGGATGAAGAAAGAGGAGTTAGATCCACCAAGGACTGGATCTCAACTATAATATTCAGCTGGAGGAAGGAGCAGGAGCTGTACATCTGCTGCAGATGAGGACAAGTGCTGAGTCACACCCTGGTCTTTGCTAAGCCCTAGAGAAGCAAGAGTGGCTCACCTGAAACTGAATTTTCTCTGCCTTGTGGAGGTGTGGTAGGAAGCTACCTGTATTGGGCTTGCTTCTCTGCAAGGTGACGAGTCCACAGCACTCAGGAACACCTTACAGCCCACACATAGGTGCTCAGCAATGTGATCAATGTTAAAATTCTGATTAAATAATTGCCAGGGGAAAGACCGTTTCCAAACAATTTCTAAGCAGCGATCAGCTAGGCAGAGGAATAAGCCTCTGTGATATTAGCAGATACACAATATTATTATGTCTTCATGAAAAACATGTAGAATAACATCACAGGCAGATGGAGATAGATAACAGACAGGAACATTTATAAATGATATTACGTTCACAATCATGGCTCACATCCTGGGGGAAATTCCCTTCACTTCTCACTACATTGTAATGGTTGGTGTGTGGAATACCCCGGGCTCATCAACCACCTCCACTTCATTTTAAAAACAAGGTAGAGTCAGAGGAAAAATTACCACCAGGTCTAGTCCAGTTGTTAGAGATTTTGTCATGGAAGTGTAGGCGTTTGATAAAGTTTTAAATATCCAAATATTGGTCTGGTCAACTAGACTGATTCTTCCTATAGGCAGGTTACTGGATAGAGATGAGTTAATGGATTCTTGTCTTAAGTATAAAAATAGAGGTCTAGGACCGTGAAAGAATGGTAAAAACAGTAAACAGAAGAGTTGAGGAGAAAATTCAATGAACTTACAGACAACACAGAATTCTACAGCTCTGGTTGTATTTGCCCACTTCCTAAAGGAATAATAAAAAAGTATATTTAGTGTTTTAAAGAACGTCAGGGCTTCACAGAGAGCCCAGAGACTGAGTGGCCAAGACTCCCATCTGTGCCAGTGCACAACATCAGGCACAGCCCAGGATGGAAAACTTGCAAGGATCTTCACCTTGTTCATGACTTCTGGTGAACTTCTTTCAGGTGAGTCCCTACACCCAGTCTGTCCCATCATCTGCTTGCTCCAGCCCGGGAAGGTCACTGGTACAAAGTGATTACTAATATTCCCGTATAAGCAGCAAGATGGGCCTTTGGTTTTTTGTCAAAAGTGAAAGAAGCTGGCACCCAAATATGTTTTTTTGTGCTTTCAGCTTAAAAAGAAAGCCACCCACAGCCAGTGGGTCCAATAGAAAATGATGGTGATTTTTATGTGTTCCATTAAATGCAATTTAATACCTTTGAGCTTGAATTGAGCCTTTGGCTCCTGCCCAAATTTTGAGGCTTCTTTCTTTTGAAAGAAAACAAATATACACTTCACGCAGAAGATCAAGACAGTGGAATAAGAGAGGAGCTGTTGGGAAGATCACCACAAAGCTGCATCAAGCCAAAGAAAGCTTCTCCCTGATACTGAAAAGAGTGAATAAAAATTACAAGACCTGAGGTTATGAAAGAGAAGAGGAAAGTCATTCCCCTTCCTTCACATCAAGAGTGAAATGCAGCATCAGATTAAACCTTAACCAGAATCAACACCGGGGGAGGGGGGGAAGGAAAAAAAATAATAAATAATCACAAGATCTTTTTAGTGACTCACACCAAGGAGTACTTTCTAGACTGCAAAACCCTGAGGTAAGCAGGTAGAAAAGGAGGGGCACATCAGCTGTGGCTCCTTTTATAATTTTTATTACTAACTGACTGCAGCAAATGTATCAAGCAGGGTTTGTGGTGTAGAAGATGGCTTAAAATGGAAGAGATTAATATTTTATACAGTAAAAGTATCATATAGATATTTCAAAGGATGGACAGGACACGCAAACAGAAATGCAACTGTGGCCACTTTGAAAGTCTGTTTAGAAATCTATTTAAGAGCTGAATTTGTACCCTCTGAATAGCATCGTGGAGAGCAGTGGCATTATTCTCAGATTAAGATAAAGAGTATAAGATTCTAGTCCTAAAATTAATAGCTGTGTTTACAAGCTCTTTAAGATGCTGCCTGTTTTTACGCAGTGAATCATTGCCCTTTTTTACAAAGTATATTTCATTAATCTTAGCAATGCACACAAATCTCAGAGGAGTTGCTCTGCTTACATACCAAATCTGAAGTTCTAAGTCTAAACTATTTGTCACGGTATTCAACTTTAATAAAATCTGTATTTATTGGAAGATGCCATTTCCTCACATTCTCTTAAATCAAAACAACTGATTCCTGTCAAGCTGTTTCTCTCCCTTTTCCCCCCTCCCCTGAAGAAAACAGTAAGACTTATAAAGAGCAAAATTCACTCTTTTGCAAAATTATGCAATCCTAAAAATTAGCTTTATCCTCCAGCTGAACCTCATCTACTAAGATCAAATGAAACTTCATCTGCAAGGAGATATTAGAGAAGTTAATGCATCACAAACACACATTCATTGCGATTTGCAATCAACCCAGATTAAAAGATTCAGTGGTAATAGCACAGATCTATGTAAGCGAAGTGTCTGCCAATCTCATCCTGTTTTTAAGGGAACAAGCACAACCTCCTCAAAAAATGGTCTTCCTACAGTAATTTGCTGGAATTAGGTGCTAGGCTTATACAAAATGTGATTTTTGTAATTTATTTTTCTCCCCCCACAATCAGGCGATAGCCTGGGATTTGAAGCATTTACTTTCACTGATGAGCAATTGCTCAAATTGCCTCTGTCAACAAATTGCTCACCTTATGGGACTAGTCACATCTGAAATGTATTTACCTGCTTTAGCGTTTATAGGATGGCATCTTCAGCCTGCACCTGCACAAGCAGATTCTCATGGGCAGCATCACAGCCTTCTATGCCTTCTCTTTCGAAATGCAATGCTGAATCCCAACACCTGAGCCATTACCTCGAGCAGGGAGATTAGCAAAGGTCAGAGATCAAAGCTTCACTGCCTGCCCTCCTCCATATCTGGCCCTAGAAACATTCCATACCTCTCACATTTGGCTGTTCCCTGCACAGAATATACATTTGAATATCCAGGGCTTCATTCCCAATATTGGAATCATAAAATTGCCTAGGTTGGAAGGGACCTTTCAGATCATCAAGTTCAACCACCAACCTAACACTGACAAAAACCATCACTAAATTATATCGCTAAGCAAATCAATTCCTTCTCAAATTATTGTATCGAGAAAACAAAATATAAAAAGAAATCACTGTTTGAAAATTTAGGTCTGAGACTCCAAATAAAAGCATGCCCTGTCCTCAACTTGTAAAACATTTCTGGGCTTCTAAACAAGCCAAATGCCTTCACACAGCTGGTAAATGTTTGCTTAAAACTATATTCAAACAATCCCCTTGCAGAGGATTTATAACATATAGACTTGAGCTTCATTTTGGAAGGGTCACTTACGCAGCCCATCCATAAGTCTTAAAAAGCTGACTTCTATTTATTCTAAACTTTCCAATTACCAGTTTGTTTATACCAACCACCACAAGGAGGTCTTAGAGAGGTCACTCAAGAAATAATATATTTCTCTATCTGCTTTCCCAACTATGCTCACAAAGCCAGAGTTTACTTCCTTGACTTGACTCCATGAATAATCCCAGTGTCATGGTATTATTCAACCTGTAAACTACTAATGAGCAAGAATAAACTACCAGCAACTTGAAATCACAGCAAGGTTAAACATTATGGTGCTGTGCAGTCTTATTATGCCATTATTTTTAGGCAATGTGTGTGCAGCTCAGACTGCCACAAAGGGTTGTGAGCAGAGCATGGCTCATACCTGGGCTACACACGTTGCCAGTCACTCAAGGTGCCTAATATTTCTGATGTACAGAAAAAAAAATGCATTCCCCATGAGAGCTGGAGGCAAACAGCATCCCAAAAAAGGAAGAGAAAACAATATGCTGAATCCATCAAAGTTTGTTACTTCATAGACTTTTCACAGCCAAATAAACATTTTGCAGCTGGAGGTCTGCATGAGCCAGAACAACAAACATCCTGAGACCCGCTAGAGATTTCAGATTAGGCTGCCTGATGAGAGAGGTTGATCCTGAGCACGTATGTGTGGACAGGAGCAAGTATTTACTGTACAGGTCCTGGAGAATAATTACCTGAAACCACCTTTATTTCCTTTTTATTTTCCCCTGAGATTGGCAGGGTTTGGGGGCAGGGTGGGACATTTGGGTTGGGTTTACTTTTTTTAAGCACATTGTGGCCAGTAGCCTACTGGCATGTGTCACGCTCCTCTGAGGCATTAGAGGTGATCACTGACCTTACAACAGCTTTAGATGGTTAGAGATTTGATGGGTAAACATTGCCCACTTTAACAGTGTTCACCTGGGACCTGAGACCTTGTCTTTCAGCCCTGCAACCCTGATTTTTTTGCCAATCCTCAGATGTCACAGGGATGGCTCCTTCGAATACTGCCATCAGCTGGCAAATCCCAACATTTCTCATTCACAGGTTTTCATTTTTCTTCTCCACCCCTGGAACAAGTTGGCTGCAATCAAAGCTGCTCGGGCGGGCGGCTTTTGAACAGTGTTTTTTTGGCATTGACTTCCACCAAGGATTCTTAAGAAACTAAACTGTTTCTGGAGAGGGACCCTGTTGTGAGTCAGCAGCAGTTGACAAGATGGGAAATCAGGGACAAAAGTGTGACAGTGGAGTGGGGCTGCTCGTGGGGTGCCCCAGAGATCTGCGATAGGACTGGGGCTATTCCGTGCATTCGTAAATGGTCTGGAAGAGAGATAAATAGCAAGATGACATTTGCTGCCAAGATGAATTTCTTCAGAACAGTTGTAACAAACAGCCTGCAAAGAGTTGCAGGAGTACGTTGCAGTATTGGATGGCTTAAGATTTAGGGCAAAAAAAGAAGAAGAAAAAAAAAGAGATTAAATTCTATGTCAGAAGCACAGTGTTCCATGGGAACGAAAATGACTCTTGCTATGCACAGCAAACGATGGGCTCCAAATTAAACGCTGCAGCTCAGGAGACAAATTTCTGAGGTTGCTGTCAGTAGGCCTAGTAATGAATACTTACGCCAGTGGGGAAAAAAGCAAACAAACATCAAGTTAAGTTTGTGACAAGAACGAAGTACAAAGCGGTCAGCATCACTGTGCCACTGCCCGTAGTGCACACATGCACTGTGTAGTTTTGGTCACCCATTTCAAAAAGGATACAGAATTAGAAGATGCAAAAGGACGGAGATGACAAACTCAGACCTTTCTACCTGAAGAAAAACTATGAAGGGCACGTGGTAAAGGGTTACAAAATCATGAATGACCTAATAGAAATTAGGGCAGAAGCAACTAAATCAACATGGAAGAAAAACAATCAAACAGACCAACCACAAGAGAATTGTTTGATTGATTTGTGGATAATTCCTTTTCTTTCTCCTCCAAGACACTTCCACGTCTTCCCAACGACTGCTTTCTGAGGTTGCCAAAACCTAAGTCATACATCAGCTGAGAGTCCCTCATGAAGAACACATGTGGGGAAGTTTGCATGCTTTTGTTACTTGATGGAACTCATTGCCACGGAAAGCTGCTCAGGCCAAAATTATAAATGTGGTCCAAAATGGATTAAATAAATTCATAAAGGGTAGATCCCTCCATTAAACACCATAGGGCAAAGCCACCTTCTGCTCAGGAAGTCCCTAGTGTGGGAGGCTGAAAAGATTGGCTTGAGGAAGGATCATCCTATCCATACCTTTCCAAAGGCACCTGCTGCTAGTCAGTGTCAGGCAGTAACACGTGGCAAGAGGGAACTTTACTCCAAATGCTTTTCTATTTTATTATCAGTTCTCCAAACCAGAGAGCTGAAGTGTTTTTTTTTTAAAATCCTGGACCATTCCTATGTCTCTCATTGAGCAAATAGTAAAAGGAGATGCACACCAAATGCACAAGGCTTCCAGGAAAGGTGTACTGTAACCTTGAGAGAAGCTTACATCATACATAACTCATCTGGATAATTCTTCCTAAAACTCGGCTGCTGATGAAATAAACAAAGCACAAACTTTCCCAGATGTGTGCTTGTACGTTGACTGAGAATTTATAACTTGGCATCCTCAGAAAGACAAAATCATGATTCAGAGATGAAATGTAGACATGGAATTGCTACAAAGGGAGATAAAAAGGGTTTATTCATAGATTAGCCCAAACTCCTGTATTTGTAAGCTTTTTCACTGCTTCCAAATATTGCACTGGACAACTAGTCTTCCTTTAATAGGAAGAAGATTAAAGCTGAGTGTTCAGATTCTCTTAATTTTCCATATCTGATAGCCAAATAAAATTGATTATCAATAAAATTGCTAGTGGGATGTTATTCTACTTATCACTGTCATGCTTATCACATGTTTATCACTGAAACTTCTCCTACTGGACCAAATGCAACCAACTTCATGAACACCCGGAGAATTGAAAAAGAAATAATAAAAAAAGAAATCTATAACAACCAAAACTAAAGATGGGAAAAGGTACATGGTCTGAACGGAATTCCCTATGTAACCTTCATCCCCAGTAAGAAACAAAACCAAACCTGTGAGGGAGTAGGAAGGAAAGCCATGGGAAGATGAAATCAGCAGAAATCCAAGACAAAATAGAATGTCAAGCATTGACCAGCACCAATATGAAATATACACGTATAACTTCCACATATACTTTGGCAACCTTGGCTAAAAGATGATTTACCCTGCCATCCATTCTTCCCAACTCATCTGCTTGTTAAAGATGTCAGTTCCCTTGTGCTGTCTGTAAGGGTTTTTGACTCATTGGTGATGTTTTCACTTGGCATCACTGACATCTTCCCTTTGTTTCTGAATCTCCTCTTCTTCCAGCTGCATTTCCCTCTTTTTTTTTTTACTTTTTTCACAAGATGAGATTCTCCACCAGTGCCTTCTGCAGATGCAGCCAAGTGAACGCAACTGCAACGTCACGGAGTTCCTCCATTCTGGCAGGCAGTCCCTTTCCTGAGACACACTAGATGGCCAGATAAATGTGAGGGAAAGAGCTCATTCAGGCAGAGTTTAAAGATTTCATTGGGAATAAAGACTCCCTATAGAATCATGAAGGTCTCCCCTAACACATGGGGTGAGGGGAAGAACAGTTTCAGTAATTTCAGATAAGAGCCTTGTCACACAGACTAAACACTGACCAAAGAACATGGAAGGATAATACACAACAGAAAATACATAAAGAAAGAAAATATACACAATGTGTCCAGTGAACTGACATTTAATCCAATCTAATTAAATATGCTTTAAACAGTACATCAAAGACTTCTCAAATTCAAAGGTGGTGTCAGAAACAGAGGACAAGGAAAATAAACTAAAAAGATTAGAAAAGTGGGGAGAATAAAATACGGGAATTTCAGTCTAGAAAAATTTAGACTACTGCAAAAGAGAGAGGAAACAAACCCATCCAAATTTATTCACTGGAAGAATAATGCTAGGAAAAAGGGAATAGTCCAGGAGCATTGGATGCTAGTAAACAGCATCCTAGTAGTCCCTGTGGGCATGGTAGAGATTGGCTCTGAGTAGTTAAGCAAAAGAAGTACTGTACCGAAAATAAGATAAGTTCTGGAACTGGTAATATAACCTCAGCCTACCAGGAAAAGCCAGGCTTATAGTGAAATCATGCATTCAACAGAACCCAAGAGAACACTCAACCAATGCAAAAATAGCTGCTGCTGCTTATTAATCACCTCTTCGGCATCTTCAGGGCATCAGGGAACTCCATAAACAACCTCAAATGGAAACTACTCAGAAATACCCTGTTCAGTACTGTCTCTCCCCCAGGGTCCCTTCTCCATTCGACCAGCTATTTCAGTTGACTTTGAGGTGGACCAGGGTGAGGAGTGGATTTAGGCTGCCTGCACAACCAGCTCCATCCCCAGGCACACCTTCTGGGAACCCAACGCTGGGAGAGGAGTTGTCCTGAGGACTGACTGCATGAGATTTGAGATGGACCATCCAAGCTGACAAGACAGATGGAGGAAAGAACAAAACCAGTTGAACTTGGCAAAATTATAACCAATGGGAAAGAGAAAGTACCTGGAGAATGAAAACTGTGCAAAAGGGATTACATGAGTACGGAGATGGAAGTAAGGAAAATTTAACTAGAATAATCAAGAGTTCTTGGACTGAAAAAAAAACCCAAAACCCTCAAGGGAAAGAAGCCCATAAATTGAGTCATTTTTATAGCAAAACTGTTTAAAACTTTTTAAGGGTGCATGAAGGACAAGGGACAAAATGACAAAGCAGGCCTTTCCTGATGGCTGCTAATAGTTTGTTTCACTTCAGTTATATCGGTGCAGCTTTACTGACTTGAACAGCATCACATCAGGGAGACCTGACTGATCCCCGAGGTCCCAGCCCTGCAGACCACACACAAACAAGCTGCATTTCCCATTTCCAATCCCCAAGAAGTCCATGGGACTGCTCACGCATAGTAAGCTGACTTCCAGGTGCTGGAAGTGATGGATACACACATTTTTCAGTCTTCGCTGTGCTACTAAGAGGTTGGCTGTGAATAACTATTTTCATCCTAGAGCACAGACAGCCACCCTTCCTTCATTAATATTATTTGCATTATTCACTCCCAGGTCTGAACTGAGTCTCAAGTACTTGTGAGTATTTCTACTCCTTTTAGCCTGCCCTTCTTCCCTGAATAAATGCTTGTGACAGTTTCTTCAACTACCTCTGAAGAGACTTTATATGAACTAGAAGCAGCAGAGACAGTTCTACAGACTTTGCAGCCTCATACATCTTCCCCCTCACCTATGTTTTGTTCCATCCTTTCATTTTAACAAGCAACTCTATGGATTTTTTTTTAAATGAAATAAGATACCCATCTTCTACGCAGTATTTTCTTCCAAATGTTTACTTTAATTTTGGTTTCCCTGCCTAATCTTTCTCACAAAGCAGTATGCATTTTGAAATCCTCCAAGCAAAATAATTACAAAGATAATCCAGCTGAGTGTAATCAAACTGCAGGGTTCTTTATTTTCCTGGCCTTTTAATTTAATTTCACATCCTGTGGTCTTAAAGAAATATTAGGATTATATCATCTTGTTATTGTTTAGATTATGTGCCTGTAGAAATGAGAAGCAATCAATTCTCTTCTTACCCGCTGCCACACAGAAAACTCATACAGCTTATAGAATATTTTTGAAATAGAAATCCAAGGTAAGATCTCATAGAGGAGCATGAGTTAGATCCTTAGCTACCATTTTCATTAACAAACAAAAAAAAAAAGGAAGAGAAAAAATGATGGAAAGGTCATATTTCCTATTTTTCCAGCTGTAAAGGCAGAGGACCCTTGTTTATTTGGTTGGTTTTGTCTAATGTTTCATGAAGACAGTAACTGCTTTGATAAAATAATATTCTTTTAGACTTTTTCAATACACCAATATGGATTCTTATGTGATTTTGTGGATATTTTAGCCATGGAAATTGACTTTAGCACCGCTACTCACACTTCAGTACCTTTCTTTGGATCAATACAAACCAGAAATCATTCACAGAGTACCACTGGCATACAAATAGTCCAGGAGAAGAATCATCTACATACTTTTGTCTCTACATGTGCAGAAGGACCCTGCCTACATCCTAACAGTCAGCTTTATAAGGATCAGGGTGCATCTGTATTAATATGTCTGAACATACAATCATGGCTTCAGACCCCTCATCGCAAGCATCAAAGTCCTCAGCATGCAGGGGATCATCTTCTGAGTTGGGGAAAAAGAAATCATCAGCAGATCTTAGTTAGCAAAGCAGTACCTGGAAAGGGAGCTCATCTTCCAAGAAGTAAGATTGAAATGATCCAGGGGTGGGTTTTTTGGCTTCTTTTCAGTAGTAACCTATTGTACTGTCCACAGGTATAAAAGAAAAAGGAAGCAAGGTCAACCACCAAAAAGCGTAACATACTGCCAAGGCCTAGAAAAAGCAAAGTCATTGCTGCGAGAGAGCTGTGGCATTCTTTTTGGGCTGTTTTTTCTTCATTGCCTTCAAAATGGGGCAGCACACATGCCACACAGGTGACAAAGCCATGGCTACATGCAGTAGGACCCATCTCAGGGTAATACTGTAGTTGAGGCTTTTATTCTGGAGCTGTTTATCACACAGACACGTGTTAGCTCGGGCTAAGTGCTGCTGGGCCTGGTAACACTCTCAGGAGAACATCCCTAAAACCACCTCTTTTCAGACATTTTTGTTGAAATTCTCTCAGAACATTCCTAATTAATACAGAAATCTAGATACAGTAAAAAAAAAAAAAGCCTACCTTTTGGATAAACACTGAAAATTCTTTTCTGAATGGACAATTTCAGTGACACTAAGTTAAAACCTTCTCAGAAAAGAAGCATGCTGATAACAAACACAGGCAGCCTCTTCCTAGATTTATGATTCTGCACTTGAGGAAAGCAATCACACGAGATTAATGCAGCAAAGGTAAGTAGCTCTATTCAAACCTCCACAGTTAACATTTGTTCTAGAACGTGTTACTAACCTGAGAGACCATCACAGCTCAGTACGAGATATTTTTTAAAGTGTTTACAAACCCAACAAGATAGATAGCAATTAGGCTATAAAATCACAGTTCCACAGCAACACCACACACGAAGGGGCATAGTCCTCTCTCATCAGTTCCGAGCTCTTGGTTTCTCCAGCATTGCCACGTCCCAAGACCTATTGCCCATGACTGGTGGTGTAGTCAACAACAAAGGAGAAGTCCAGAAGAGCAAGTGCTCATCAAGGGCACAGCTACAGCAGCTCTAACTTGCTCTGCATCAGCCCTGCTATGAAAAGCAACGCATGGAAAGGGATTTAAAGGCAGTTCTACACATACAGAGACACACGATACACACTTGCTCAAAGCCAGGTATGGCTACAGAAATAAGTCCCTTCTGTAAGAGGAGATATTTATGTCATTCAGACTTACACATGCTTTTCACAAAGGCTCCTGTTTTCTGAATTTCCTTGATTAGAATATAATCAAGTATTCTGGACTCTTTGGGATTATTTTTTTTTTTCCAGAAAGAAATAGTTACAGGCTTGAAAAGGGAATCTCATTTTTTCTTAAACTACTGGTTCAAAAGCATCCTGTTGCATCTGAAGTAATGGCTGATTCCATTCTCGGAATTTATTTTTTTTAAGCTATTGCAGTGGTTAAGAGCTTCTCTTGAACTCCAAAAAGAAAACTAAACTGAGTCACTGCATGCAAGCTTCCTCTGCTTATAGAGACAACATTTGTGTTACAAAGTACTTTATTTTTATACCAAGGGATACAGGACAGGACCTTGGATTCTGCATTCAAAGCACTGGTTAATGAAGCTGCTAAAGTTAAGTTGCAATAATCATATTCTCCATGGGGTTTTGGCTGTCGCTATAGTCACCTTTTTTCCTTCAAAATATGCTTTTCATTGTTCTACTGCCCTTTTTCCAATTGCTCTGCAGCCAAGTTCTTGGAAAGCAATCACGCTTCTTGTTTAGGATTTATTGCTAGCCTTTTGCCAATAAGGACATGCACAAATCTCTCCTGTGATCATCCTGCAAAAGCAAGCTAAAAATACAGCAATTTATGAACAGGCACATTTTGCATGTTATATGACATCAGCGTGTACTCATCAAAAAATTCTGAGATATAGGAAAGAAGGTCACCCCTTTTGGCTCAGGCCATCAAAGGCTCTGCTTGGGTGCCATAAATAAGTTTATTTTAGAATCTCAGACTACCTAAAGGGAAAATAAGAAAAAAATATATTTAAAAAAGGCCATTTGCATTATGTTTTAGTGGTTGAGGTGTTTTGTTTTTACAGGTTTAGATGGTAAACTTTGCACATTACCCCAGATCTCAGTAAAATAATCATTTATCTTCCAATTTAGCTGTTTTAAAACTAACCAAGAGGACTAATTTAGTTATGACTTAAACTTTAAAGTAGCAGAAATTGTCTGTCTGTTTTCTCAAATGTGTAAAGGATTTTGCAATTATCAGAGTCAAGATGCATTTTGGTTTTGAAACCTGTTCCAGGTTGCCTGGAACGCACACAGAAGCAGCAGGTGACAGGAGGGAAGGCTGTTCTTATGGCTAGGAAGGAATGGATCACAATGAAGAGTATCTAGGCAATCACGATGCCGTGGTCATGCTTCTCTGACCATATTGTTTGTTTTTCATACAAACATCATAATTTAATCATCATTGTCTTTGAAAAGACTTGTCTTTTATCAGCTTATTGCTTTTGACAGGCGGGGGTAGATTCATGGCTGTAGGGATGCACATTAAAGCTTCTCCGGGTTAGAGCTGTTTAAGTTCCTTTGAAACGTTGGGTGACTCAGCCCTTGGCCTCTCCTGGACCCCTCCATTGGCTCCTTGGTTCTGATGGTGTCCTCTGTCAAACAACCTTAAATTGGGAAAATTAATTGAGGTTCATTCACCAACCTGGACTTGCTGCAACTAGGGCCACGATGTATCTCCATTCCTAACGGCTGGATGATTCTGTGGTTCAGCCATAATTGTTCTGAGACTCACAAACAAGAAGGCTAATGAAAAGATCCAGATAAATGTTTCACCACTTCATAACTTGGGGTTCTTACTCAACCTGAAATGACTGCAATTGTTATTATTTCGCTTTTTATGATTCTCATCTTTCTTTTCTTCCCTTCTCTGCTTATTCTTTTCCCCAGGCAATACAAGACGGCCCCAAATACCTATTTGGTTCCTATAATTAAACCAGATGTATTTTCTATTCAATCCTACAAGAGACCAGCGATTTGTGAAATGGGATTTTGCATCCAAGAAACGCGAAATGATAACTGAGGAAACAGCGTAAATTCATTCCTAATAAATTATAAATGAACTTCAAAATGCAATAAAACTCCCTTTGTTACGTGTTCAGACTGGCAGACTCCTGAGTATAACAAGCAACTTATGTGTAATTTTGTGTCAAAAACTTCATATTCTGCAAAAAGACGAAGATTTCCTGAAATTTATTCTCTGCTCAAAATTATTCAGTGAAATACATTTTTGTACGTGAACTGCATTTACTCTTTTTGTTGCTCTAATAAGATTACTGATGTATCACATGGCATCAGTTAATTCTGGGTGTGCTTCTCATTGTAATCACCAGGATTTGAGTGCAAGTATTTGTATAACAATTAAAAAAAACTTGCTCCCTGGTATTTCAGCTAAAAAGTTCACTTTGCAGCGGGGGTTGCTTTAGCGCAACTTAGTCACAAAGGGACTTACACAAGGGACCACAGAAAAAACACTACCAAGGCCAAAGCAAATGAGTTGCAAAATTTAAACCAATATTTGCTAGAAAATGTTTGTAGTGGTCACTCAGCTCTACTTGTGAGTCCCTTACAAAAGTCCACACCGCTGGACTTCACGTTGTAGGTTGACATAAGCCTCCCTTTGAAATTAACCTGAAATTTCCCTCTTGCTACTGATATTGGCTTTGTGTTCCCCTTGCAATTGGGATAAAACTTCTGCTTTTCTTAACGTCTGCAGAGTGGATCCCATCATTTTCCTTCCTCTGACATTAAGTACCACATTGCAGGCACCAACCTCCATGTAATTGAGCTAACCTACCTTTTACTTTTGACTTAACAAGTGGAAACACACACATGTACTCGGCTTTGGCCACACGTTCTCCCAGCCAGATCTATTGATGGAGTCTGCAGAACCCAGAACAAACTTATTTTTAGATACCATCATCCTCAATGTATTAATTTGCTTTTACTTTTGGTCTTCCATAGGCTGTCTGTCCTCCTCATCTGCAGTGACACCCACCTACATTACTCCTTGCAAATGTTAAGAACACTTTACTCACAGCAGCTTGGAATGATAACTGAGAACGTGGAAACATCCACAACACAGATAAAATACTTGTGGCTCTGAAGTCAGGTACGAAACTTGTCCTTTGCTCCTCATTTCAAAAAAATTTCACACCCCCTCCAAAAAGAGTTTTCAAAATAAATAAGCACCAGGCCTCAAAAACATATTGTTGGAACTTCATAAATGCTTAAAAGAAAAGTTGGAGTCTAGTTTGGAGTAAATCTTGATAAGTTTCTGCCATTGGGATTAGAGCTAACAGCTTCTTTAATATGAGTTTAACACAATAAACCAACATTGCTGTTACCATCTTGCTGAGGATGGTAGAAAAAGACCATAAAACTGAGTGGCACATTTAAAATTACTTGCAAAATATTGGCTCTCTGAAAACAACACACAATAACTGTAATTAATACCAGTCTCTTAAAGTATTCCTAAAGTCTACTGAAATCTAAGCCAGCACTGTACTGCTGGTAGCAACAACTGCATCCAAAACAACATTAAAAATGACAACAGAAAATAAAAATTCTCCATCAGAAGTCGGAAAGTTATAATTCACTGATCTGCTGAATGGAATAACACCTTTGCCCTTATTATTTATAGAGCTTTTTGGGGAGGATCTCAGGACTTTACTCTTTAACTAAGCCCCCACAAGTTCAACAGCCCGTGAGTTATATAAACATTATTTTACAATTTGAACTATTTTCCCAGCAAAAGGATGACTCCAGGGGAGGACAATTGGAATGATTTCTTTTACAAAACTGATGTTGCTTTACTCGTACTGCCACAGCTTCAGAGGGACCAAAGCTGAAGTCCACCACAGCAGTCCCCAGCCTCACAAACGGGCGATTCCAGGCACTTCAGAGAACAGTGGAAGAAAAAAAAGGCTGCAGGTTGTACCACACCTAAAAACGCCCTGCCTGGCAAGTGTTTTCAGGGAATAGAAGTTTGAATAAAAGCTTGGAAAAACGTCTTATTTTAACCAGTAAGCAAGTAAACAAACACATCCGTACAACTGAGTGGCAACCGACAGAAAACCATTGCGCTTGGCAGCGATGCTGCAACCGTGATACGTGTTGCTTTTGCGTGGCGCTCATCCCCCGGGCCGGGGGTTTGGGGGGGGTTGGGGGGATGCTCCCGGATGGCCGGTGGTCTCCGCGGGGAACCGGGGCGAGCCCTCAGCCCCCGGCCCCGCCGCGGGGAGCGCCCGGCTCCGCGCCCGCGGTGCGATGTCCTCCCCCGGGCACGCACCGGGAGAGGGAAACACCTCCCTTCCCGACGGGAGGGAAAAAGCCCTGCCAGCCCGATCTGCGGGGTTTGCGGGTTCTCGGGGGCGGAGATGCTCAAGAGAGCCCCGCGGCCGGCATCCCCGGCGGATTTTTACCGAGCGGCGGCACCGGCATCTCCCGGAGCATCCAGCTGCCGGTGCTCAGCGGGGGCAGCCCCCGGTTCAGCCACCCCCCGCCGCTCTCTCCGGGGCACCGGTAGCCCCGGGGGTTGAGCCCCCCGGTCCCCCTGCCCGGCTCCGGCTGGGGACAAACAGGCTCTCTCCCACAACGGGCATGTTTGCAGCAACATGATATCACCTAATAACGCCGAATAAGGCAATGACTGTACGTTGTAGCGATACGAGCCCGCCGGTCTCCCCACACGGCGCGGAAAGCTATTTGCAGATTTGCTAAGCCCTTTTGAATGAATGCATCTGCAGCTGACCTTTAACAATAGACGCTGAAATAGCACAATCTGTGGGACCAGATTTAAAGGGGGGTTGGGGGGGGAAGAGAGCGGGAAGAGGGGGAAGGAAGAAACGGGTGAATATTGTAATCCCTGCCATCTCATTCACTTCCTTTCCCAAACCCCCCGCGCACACAGAAGGGAAAGCGATATTTTCCTTTTCACCGGGGGTTCAAACGAAGCGTTTCCCAACGCCGGCTCGGCCACATGGCACCCCGAAAGCCCGGGACCGGGCGCGCAGCTCCTACCGGTGCCCTCCCGCACACCACCACCCC
>NW_015090865.1:1561912-1575651 GCF_001431845.1 Calidris pugnax | reverse complement strand
GGGGGAGGGAGGGGGAGACGGGGGTGACCGGCGGGAACCGGCGGGGAGGAGCGGGGGAGGCCGCGGAGCGATGCGCGGAGAGGTGCGGGAGCAGCCCTGGTGCGGGGCGCCACCCCGCGGCAGCGGCCCCGGGCCGGGGACACCAGGGCTGGAGACACGGGCTCGCTGGGGGTCTTAAAAGTCACCGAGGGAACGGCATCTCCTCTGCCATCACCCGAATTTTATCCCGGTGAGCAGCGCCCGCCGCTCGGGGGAAAGTTTGCGGGTGTCAAACGCGACATCAGTTCTCTCCTGCCCGCCCCGGAGAGGTGCCGGTGTCGCCGTGATTCTGATTTTCCTGGCAACAGGGCGGATCGATTCCGCAGGTCAAGCCAAGAGGGATAAAACCCGACCTGTTACTCCCACTAACGCTCTTCCCCCACCTGTGTCTGCATTGATTAAACCCACGTGAAGCAAATCAAATTAACGTGCACCTTCTTGTGAGCAGAGACACTACTTCTCCTTTTTTTCTTCTTTTTCTATCGTACCAATCATACTTTTTTCTACAGCCAGGCTGCCTAGAACAGATTTTCTGAACATAGGAAATAAATAAGAAATGCATTTAATGAATAATACCTGAGGCATTAGGATGAAATGGCTGTAATAAATGCCTTTTGTACCCCATCAAGTGTCGAGGGTTAGGACTTTGAAAGTTATTGTGCATAGCAGGTGGCACTGCTATCTACACTATTTACAATCTTCCACATCCTCTCTCCTGTCACTTCAGAAAATGTTCATCCTCTGGAAGCTGTGCCATGTTGTGGTCACTTTCTTTGTAACGCCAAGTTCTATATAGCAGCAGTTGTGCCTGTAAGTACCGGAAAATTTTTCTCTGATTAAATAATTCTTAAGGGAAAAATTGCTTCCTGGAAACCAGAGCCTTAGCACAGAGATGAGGTTCCAAAAGGAGTGTCTGCCCTGCTTGTTGTTTGACCACTTCTGTGCAAGGACTGATGCTCGCTCGCAAACAGAGCAAATTATGTTTAGATTATAAGTGCATTTCACGTCCCTGCCCAGCCTCTCACTGATGGTCATCACAAGGACAACACCAAAACACAGCTGATGTTGGAAGACACGGTTATGCCTTTTATTAGGTATGTTTTTAATGCTACAAGCAACCCCCTCTCTCCAAAGGAAAAACAGCTCGGAAGCACTTCACATTCCTGGCAACCAAAGGCACAGTTACACAGCCCCTTCAGAAAGAGGGGCAGCGATCGAACGGGGTGTTGTGCTGCTGCCAGAGGGGTTATTTCAACTGGCACACTAGGATGTAGAAGGAGGTGTGCTCACTAGCTGTGAAAATGCCTTTCTGTGAACAACAAAATCAAGACAATCAGTTTTCACCGCATCTCTCTGATCCACTACAATTTTTTAAGCCCAAATATACCACTGACACATAAAAAGGGTCTGCTTCAGTGCAGGCCTCAAATGGATGGCTCCTGTCATGGATGTGGCTTCCCCTGGACTGCCAGAAGAAGTGTCACTGCACAGACCTGCTTGCCCTAAAGTTCCTCCGCTGGTCTTTGCAAAACCCACTGCAGCATTTGGAGTCTTACCTCATGACTTCTTCACAGCTGTCGGTATCTCCATTTTTGTGTCACCTGGAACAGCTGGTTCACAAAAACAACAACAACAAAAAATATTAGGAAGAGGTAAATTTATTTATATCCATTTTCTCTTGTGACAACACAAGTTTAATTTCAAGGTATGTCCACGCTGGATTTAATGGAGCAGTCAGGTTCTCTCTGAGTGAGGGAGAAAGAAACAGGAGACCTGTGTGTATGTTCCACTGTTTGTCTTATTCTGGTCACTGGTGTAAACGCTGCTGCTGAAATACTCAAGCATGGACTCAGACAGGGTGGCAGGGAGGGAACACAGGTCTTTTTTGCAGGCCTAAAGATCCCAATTCACTGCTCGCTGGGAGCAAAGGGAAAATTTAGTCTGAATCATACACAGAAGCAGCCAATTTTGCAAGAAAAAAAAAAGCTACCCAAGAACAGTTAAACTCTGAAAAAAATGTGCTTTCTAAGGTGCTTAATGTGTTTGGTTGTTCTGCTTTTAAATAAAACATCTTCATCCGAAGTCATCCAGGAAAGGCTCAGAAAAAAAACCCTTTTTGAGTGCTGAACATCAGGATATAGCAGGGCTGGCAGCCATCTTTCCTTTATGGGAAAAAGAGAGGGTTGTAAATGAAACGCCAACACCGTGCGAGACCCAAATGCATCAGTGCAATAAGGATAGGAAAGCAGCACAGGCAGAGTGTGATATTCTGAGCCACTCGCAGGGATGAGTCATCGGCAGGGTGGGCTCGCGCAGCTCCAGCCAGAAACGCAGCAGCAACACACCCAGTTTTATCCTGCCACCAGAGAAAAAACCACTTGGCCTCAGCACAGCCACAGCCTGCTTGAAAGGTCAGGATAAGACCCCCAGTCAACGAGATGCCAACAAGGCTTTTGCCCATACTTATCGATTGGAAACATACCCCAACAGCAGCTACCTCCTAAATCCGCGTTATAACATGCAATTAATGCAGTAAAACCCGTTCATGATTAGCTCTGAGCTGGATTATGTTTGGAATTGCTTCTGAAACTTCTTTCTACAAATTCTTTCTCCTCCTGCTAAGGTTTGGTATCAGCAGGTGGGAGCACAGAGGCCTGTGAGGAAGCATCTGGAGGCAGCTGTAACCTTTTACAGAGCCCCTCTGCGGAAGGACAGAGGCTGCCATCTACCAACAGCCACGGGGTGATGCATCGTGTTGTCTAAAGCAAACTTTTTGCTTTGGGTTAGATAAAAATGTTTATGCCTCTGTTGTTTCTTTCCATTTCCAAACATTTTATTTTTTTTTCCCCCCAGTTATCTCTTTCTTCAAGGTAGAGGACAGATGATTGTTACAGCATTTGAGCACACGGGATAAAATAACCTTCTAGAAGATGAGCAGATTTTCTTTTTTAAACAAGCAGATGAACGCATCCTGTTACTCTGCACAGAATCCACCATTCAGTGACCCACGGCAACAAATCTGATCCAGGATTTGCTTACAAGTTTAGAGAGAAGCAGCTGCTTTTTCACTAATATTTTGTAGTGTAAATGATGATCTTTCACAGAGCTCTTTAAAAACTAATTCTCACAAAACAATAATGGTAACAACACACAAGCATTATCTAGCACTTTTTTATCAACATATCTCAAAGTTTTTCACCAGAAAAGCATATTTAATTATTCCCAGATAGGGAAAAAGAGGCACAAAGTGAGGGCAGGCAGACAAGTATTCTAACCAAAAATAAAATTTCTATCTCCCCTTATCCGTTCCAGTGCCTTACCACTGCTCTGCACCTTGTAGCAATAAAAACTTCTCCCTAAAGCCTGCTGAAATCCCTGAGAATTCTTTCACCACCTTGAGGGGTCTCAATTTGAATCAGGCTTAAAGACTCTAATCCTTCACATGTGAAAATGTCCAATATGAACCAGCAGTCCCTCATTGCAGAATGAGATATGAGACTGGGGCCCGTCCGTCCAGGCAAAACCCTGTAGGAGACAGCAAAGCAGACAAATGGCAAGATTTGGAAAAAGATGCACATGTGGTACTGCTTGGTACATTTATTTTGAAGTTTGGATGGCAAGAACCGGGTTTAGCAGCTGCTCTAGCCTGTGTCAGAGCCAGAGCTGAGGAAAAAGGAACGACTCTTTTGCCAGGTGCACTTTGGCAGTGACAAGGTCCATCTTCAAATTGTAAGGATGCCCAGTCAAAAGCGAAATGGAAAATAAACCTCCTGTTAAATGGCAGTAGTTCAAGCTCTTGCCCAGAAGTCTGAGGAGCTGAATTATGCTGCCTTCATAACAAAGCATGAGCAATATTTCCCCACCTGCAAGCCAAGTATTTAAACAAAGAGTTTTAAACAAATATAACTTTCCGGGGAGGGGGGAAGGACACGGTTTTAGAATACAGCAACTTAGAAGTTGTGAATAATCATGTGGGTGAGACAACCATCCTCAGGAAATCCTAGCAATAGCCTTTTTTTTTTTTTTTTTTTTAGCGGTACGTGGATGAAGTGGAGCACCAAGCATTAATTTTGCAGACGAGGAAGACGGCAGTAGTAATTTTATTTTTTTTTTTTTTTTTTTTTTTGCTGCCACAATACAGCTCCTGCAGCTGAGGGAAAGGACCGGTGTGGCTCAGCCATCCCCAGCCATGGGGGACTGTGCTGGGCCAGCAGATGTGAACACAGATGTGCCATTCAGCCCAGGTAATGGATGATGTTTCTTTCCTACTCTCCACTGACAGTCACTTTGCTGCAGGGGTTCCAGGCTTAGCTCACTGCTCCACCAGCAGATCTCAGCAGTGGCATGAAGACCTCCCAAACCTCTACTGCAGACACAGCTCTCAACAGCCCTTCCTTCCCTCTCCACCTCCCAGGGCTGCAGGCCACAGCACGGCTCACCCACGCCATACCTGACATATTTTCTAACATACAAATAGTTAACTTGCTTCCACATTTAGGCTTTGAGGGGTTTTTAAGTGAGAATGCCCCTTATTTTTAGGTACCAGACATGCAAATAAGCCTGCTGCCCACCCTTACTCAGCCAGAGATCTTCCCAGCAGAGTCTCCCTCCAGCTGGCACTTTCAAGCAGCCCTGGTTCATTGGCAAGAGTCAAAACTCAACTTCTCTCTCATGTGCTTTCAGGTTTCCCTTAATGAAGTGCTAATCATCTGGATCAATAAATTCAGGAGTGCCACAGAAAGGAACCAGCGAGTGAAACAGGTGATGACACTAAATGCTCAGAAAGGTCTCAGGCATTTTAGAGAGTTAATTATCAGCTAATGACCAACCCTAACAGGCAGCTGCACACAACCTCACTCTTTGGAAGGCTCAAAGAGTTTACTGTCACAGAGGTGACTGGACCATGCCAGTCAGACCAGTACCAGGAACAAGTTTGCTAATTTGTTTAGAAGTAAAGATGCAGTATCTGTGGCTCATCCCCCTGCCACAGTGCTCTGGCTGCCTTTGGCTTTTGGTCCCAGTGGGACCAGGGATGGGGCATCAACACCTCTCCGGGCAACCAGTGCCTGTGTTTCACCATCCTCATTGTAAAAAAATTTCTTCCTTATATCTAGTCTAAATCTACCCTCTTTTAGTTTAAAATCATTACCCCTTGTCTTATTGGAACAGGCCCTGCTAAAAAGTTTGTCCCTATCAGTCCAGCTAGAGGACATCTGTAGTTCTCCCCTTGTCCACTGATGTAGTCACTCCATCACAGAAGGCCACTAGGTTGGTCAGGCATGAAGTCCTTGGTGGAGCCATGCTAGCTGTCTTGACTCATCTCCAGGTCCTCCACATGTCTTAGCAGAGCTTCTAGGAGAATCTGTTCCACGATCTTCCCAGGCACAGAGGTGAGGCTGACAGGTTGGTAGCTCCCATGGTCCTCCCTTCTACCCATTTTAATAAGGGGTCCAACAATTCCCTTTTTCTAGTGACCGAGAACTTCACCTGACTGCCATGACTTTTCAAATATCATGGAGAATGGCTTGGCAACTCCATCCGTCAATTCCTTCAGGACTCTGGGATGCATCTTGTCAGGCCCCATAGACCTATGAAGGTGTGGTCCATTTCACAAGCTGTCCACCTTTCCTGTGTTGCCTTCATCTGGCAGAAGACAGGAGGCCTGTGACAGGGTTTTAGGGTCATCCAGCCTGTCCAGACTCCTCTGTAGAGCCTTCCTACCCTCAAACAGATCAACACTCCTGTTCAACTTGGTGTTGCCTGCAAACTGACTGCGGGTGCACTTGATTCACTTGTCCTAGCTGTTGATAATTATATTAAACAGAACCTGGTACTGAGCCCTGGGGAACACCACTTGTGACCAGCCTCCAGGTGGATTTAACTCCATTCACCACCACTCTTTGGGCCCGGCCATCCAGCCAGTTTGTCACCCAGCGAAGCATACTCCCATCCCAGCCATGAGCAGCCCGTTTCTCCGGGAGAATGCGGTGGGAAACGGTGTCAAAGTCTTTACTAAAGTCCAGGCAGACAACATCCGCAGCCTTTCCCTCATCACGCAAGGAGATCGCGCCCTAATTGTTTAACTGTGATTAAACAACTTGTAGCCACATCGAGTTCCACCAAACCCCGACCAGGAGAAGCCCGTAGCCGGCAGCTCTCTGAGCACAAGGCCCCTCCTTCCCTTCCCCGCCTCCCAGCTCCCTCCCGCGCCGCCGGGCCCGCTCCGCCCGCTCGCCATGGCCGCCGCGCTGGGGAGGCTGCTGCGCTCCGCGGTGAGTGGGTCACCCCTTCCGCCGGCCGCCCCCGCGCCCCGGCCCCGCCGGCGCTGACCCTCCCTCTCCCCCCCGCAGGTACCCGCCGCTGCCGCCGCCGCCGGGAGGGGGCTGACGGCCCGGCCCTTGCCCTGCGCCCGCCGCCACTTCAGCCTCGGTAAGTGCGGGGAGCGCGGCCGGGAAACAGGCGGGAACGGGCCCTGCGGCGGCGCCCGGGAGGAGAAGGAGGAGGAGGAGGAGGCCCAGGCCCGGGCAGGCCCCACCAGGCCCAGAGCTGTGTTTTGTCCCCCGCAGGCTCCTGGCGCTTGGCCCCAGCGGTGACACAGCATGCCCCGTTCTTCAAAGGCACGGCCGTGGTTAACGGAGAGTTCAAGGAGCTGAGCCTGGATGATTTCAAGGGGAAATACCTGGTCCTCTTCTTCTACCCCCTGGACTTGTGAGTGCGGGCTTCTCTCCCTTCACGTGGGCCTCCTGCCCTGCTGAAGGTCACCACGAGTGCTGGTTTTCCCTTATCTGGGCTAGTCCTCCAAGGCAGATGTTTCTAGAGGCAGAACGATAAGACTTGGGGGCAAATGGCCATTGTGTACTAGAGCAATGGATCTGTGGCTGGAGAGCATCCTCCAGGCCTGCTGCAGGAGGTGGACGTGACCTTGTGGTGGTTCTTTGAGGTGATTCCTCGCACAGTCAGATCCCAGGGGTGAAGGCTTTGCCTTGTAGTCCAGGGTCACGTTGGAGCCAGCAGAACTGCAGGATGGCTCCAGAGCAGAAGGTGGAAAGACGGGGCTGAGCCTGTGCAGAAGAATCGCCAGGAGCACCCTGGTGTACGTGGGCACATGGGGGAGGGCAGTTCTTTCTCTTAGAGTTTCCAAAACCTCTTTGTAGCAGAGAGAGTTCCTCCATCTCTGCAAAACATCTGCCTCGAACCAAGTGTTGAAAACTGGTGAGCCAGCCAGGTGGCTGCCACTTTGAGACTGGCTGAAGCTAATCTTCAGCAGGAAACATGGCCAAAATTATCAGGCGAAAAAAACCACAGCGCTGTGTTAGGGCTCAGAGGTGTTTTCTAAAAAATTCTCTCAAAAGTTGGCAGACTCATTACAGCCTGTTCACTCTTCCCACCCAGCACCTTCGTCTGCCCCACAGAAATTGTGGCTTTCAGCAACAAAGCAAATGAATTCCGTGATGTGAACTGTGAAGTGGTGGCAGTTTCTGTGGATTCTCATTTTTGTCATCTTGCCTGGATAAATACGCCACGAAAGGTACGAATTGGGCAGCTCTTTGGGGCCTTTCTGTGTTGGTTTGTTTTCTTTTCACATAGAGCTCCTGAGAAATAGAGTTGAATAAACAATTGTGCAAACACCGATTTCGAGAGACTGCCTGAAGTGATACGTGAAGTAAAGAACTTCTACGTTTGATGACATAATTCTGACCTCAGTCTTCATTTTCTTACCCTTTTCCATACTAATTTCAGGGGGTTTTTTCATCTTTCTTTTGCTTTCATGATGGTCTTGTAGGTTACGTCGTGTCCTTCCATGTGTCTCAAAAGACAAATACTCAGTGTACGTGTCAGAGCTGGTGCTTTGTGTGCACCCTCACAGAAAATCAACAGCAGCTGTTTAGTCCTTAGCATTAATTGATGCCCAACAGCAGTGGCTTCAGAATGGAAGCAGAAGAATGATGAGATTATTGGAGCGCTTATTAACTCTTCACTTGCTGAAATAGTTCCACTTCTGCAATACAGACAGAGCTGCTCAGCTTTCTTCAGGGAAGGACAGTGGTAAAGACAACCTTTTACTGGAGAGGAGCCTCTTCCAGATGCATATAACAATGCCCACTTTTAATCCCATCAAGCACCTGACTGGTTTGGTTGGTTGTAGAGACTCAGAAGTGTCGCAGGAAGGTGCAGGAGCTCCTGGGCCATCAGTCTTTACTCCAGACTGGAGTGCCTCCAGGTGCACGGCTCTGCCCTTGTCACGTAGAGGGAAGGGAGGAGAGTTTGCCAGATTTAATACCTATTGGGAGTATTTAATTTTCTGCGTGCTTTATTCAAAGCTCTAAAACGTGATTAAGGACTGATTTCACCACTTCATGCAGAAGTTGTTGAGCGGGTGCCAGTTGGGCACTGCTGGGTGCAAGATGCCCTGTGAAGGGTGGAAAGAATTCCGTGGTGGTGCATCCAGGAAACCGACACCCGGAGAAGCTGAAGGCCTTGGTTTCTCCAACACCTGCGCTCAAAGCTCTGCGTGTGAGACCTCTGTCATGGACAGGCATTTGCAGGATCAGGGTCTGAGTGACTGGGATTGCACAACGATTCCCTGATGATGCCAGGAATAGAAGAGCTAACAAACTCTGGGCTTGTTTCAAGGATAGAGAGCTTATCTCTCTTGCAGTTCCAGTATGTTGCAAAACTGAAAGAAATCTTGGTTAACTCTCCAAATGGTATTTAAATTTATTTGGAGGAGGAAAAAAAAAACCCCAATCAAAAAACATGCATTAAATAGAGAAAGCAGCAGAACTCTGACATCCCTAGCATGGCTGCAAGCCTTCTGTTTTGTCTGCTCATTGTACGCAGGTTTGTCTTCCCTCCCCACTGTGTTAATCTTATTTAAGTATTTAAATTTATTTGGAGGAGGAAAAAAAAAACCCCAATCAAAAAACATGCATTAAATAGAGAAAGCAGCAGAACTCTGACATCCCTAGCATGGCTGCAAGCCTTCTGTTTTGTTTGCTCATAATAGGCAGATTTGTCTTCCCTCCCCACTATGTTCATCTTGTTTAGTTTTGAACACTTAAATATGCAGTAGAAATTTTTGTATTCAAAGCTCCTGAACAGGCTACAAAGGGAATCTTTCTAAAAATTGAGGACTGTTGTCATAGATAGACTTTTACCAAGCAATTCTAAAATGCTGGGTGCAAAAGAAGTTTTCATGTTTTAAAGAAACCAAATGTTCCTGACAAATTTTAAAAAAACAAACAAGCAAACAAAAAAACCACACCAAATAAACCAAACCAAACAAACACCACCACCCCACCCCTCCATGATCCTTTCATGACGCAAACGGCATAAATGTGTTTTATTGTCAGCATACCTTCAGGACCACTGAATCCAGTGACTTTAGAGGGATAATCCTAAAAAGCGTTTTGTAACAAAGTGGAATCTTACTCTTTTTCTCTAGAGCGGCGGTTTGGGCAAAATGAATATTCCAATTCTGTCGGACCTCACAAAACAGATCTCCCGTGATTACGGCGTGCTGCTGGAAGGACCTGGCATAGCACTGAGGTAACACGCCACTGCCGATAACTCGGTTACGACACAACCCAATCTCAAACAACGTGAGCCATTCTGTCCCCTCCTGCAGGGGAAACCGCACGAGGATCAAAGGAAGACTGTAACGTGTTACTTATTCTGCAGAACTTCTGCTGGATCCCACCCAAAGAAAAGGGCACATGGCAGTTATGGCCATTAAGTTGAGAGTGGCTCTGGGCCTCTCTGCCCAGAACTCATGCAGGGGAAAGCCAGCTGTTCTGTTAGTGGGGGAACTCCATATCACTAAGGAAAAGACTAGGATAAAAAAAACAATTTACAGTTTTTTACATTTTGTCACAATCTAGGTCTGCCCCTTTCTTGTCTTTTTTTTTTTTTGTTTTTTTTTTCTTCTGAAGTGAGAAGAAACTGCCTTAACTTCTGTGCGAGAAGTTTCTAAAGCAGTACTCCTAGAGGCCACTACAGTCAATCCCTTAATTATTTAGAATTTAAAATTTGACATTTCCTTCTCCACCATGGAAATACTTATTAAAAGCAAATAGTGGTCCCTGCGATCTATTGGATTGGGTAGGAGTCTTCTGGGGACCTTTGGTTCCTGATCTCTTTAGATCAGGAACTCCTGACATTTTTTTGTTGACAAATAAGGTTAATTAATATGGTAAGGCTGGGACTTCATTTTTCACAAATATTTATAGCAACAGGATTTAATTTAGTAGCTTAATGAGTAAGCAGCTTTTTGCTCAATACCTTTAGATTTTCATATCAAAAAGACCAGAAGGATACCAGCTGCCAACTTTGAAATATAGGTGGAATTAGACATTCTACCTTTGTCATACATCTGTCGCAATTTAATAGTCTTTATGCATAGTTTGTAACTTCACAGTACCATACCAGTTGGCTTTTGATCACTGCACTAACAAACAATATATCAAACACTGTATTGCTACTCCTAACTCTCATACGTGCATCTAAGAATAACCGCCTTCCTGAAATAGTTCATCCACTTTCTTGTGTTTGGTCTTGGAACGTGATTTGCATTCCCTGAATTCTTGCTCAATTACAGAGGTCTCTTCATCATTGATCCAAATGGGGTCATCAAGCACCTAAGTATCAATGATCTCCCAGTGGGTCGTAGCGTGGAAGAGACCCTCCGCCTGGTGAAAGCATTCCAGTATGTGGAAACACATGGAGAGGTTTGCCCGGCAAACTGGACTCCAGACTCCCCTACAGTAAGCGTCTGCTAAATATCACTTTTCTAAATATAGACACTGGCATATTTTTGCATGTCTGAAGGGCTGAGAGCCACTTTAACGTGAGGTGCTTGACTGAATCGCTGCCTGTTGTTTAAGTCATAGAATGGTTTGAGGCTTTTATCGGTTAGAGCAATTCAGGCTATTTGTATGATGTAACTATATGTGCCATTTCTGTGAAGAAAGTAACTGATTTTCTTTTTAGAAGACACAAATTGTATTTAAAACTCTAAATTTGACTTGCACTCTCCACCAGTTGTCTTCATATTTTTCCCTTATGTAATGTCCTGCTTGATATTTAGCAGGAAAAATGTGCTGTATACTTAAAATTTGCAAGTAGGAGCTTGTACATCATTTAGGCTTTTATCTTTCAGTCAAGCGCAGAAACAGAAATAACCTATTGTTTTTATAAAGTATGCATGGATTTTCCTGGATAAAGTGTCAGATATGTTTGGTTGGGTTTTTTTTTAATCTCAGTTATGGCATATAATAACTAAACTTTCTTTTCTTGACAGATCAAACCAAGCCCAGAAGGTTCTAAAGAATATTTTGAGAAAGTGCATACATAAACACTCAAATATGTGGACAAAACTCCTAGTTACCATAAACAGAAGACATTAGGACAGCAGCTGTGATTGTATAAAAAAATAATCAAATCAAAGTTCTCATTTTCTCATGTTTAAGAAGAAATTAAATGATTAAATACTTACTTGACTCCCTTGTCTTGCTTTATAATAAGGGTAAAAACTAAGGCTTCCACCCCAACTCTTTTGCAATTTCAGTTTCATGAATTTTAGAATTCTCCCTGAATACAAGTACACAAACTACAGTTGTTTTCCACTGGGTTTTTCCTCTTTCCTGAACTAGTTTTGGACCAGCAAGTATCCTGTGTTTTCTTTTCTCACCTGAAAAATTAAATCCTGTAACAAGAGTTGGAAACAATGGGGATCTTTCCTGAACTAGTTTTGGACCAGCAAGTGTCCTGTGTTTTCTTTTCTCACGTGAAAAATTAAATCCTGTTAACAAGAGTTTGAAACAATGGGGGGCAACACAGAAAATGGAAATTTGATATGTAATTTGTTTTTAATGAATTTTGGAGAGGAAGAGATGAATGTAACAAGTAAAAAATGATTTTAAAAAATCCCCTTGTTTTGATGTGTAATGCACTATACCTTGAAATGAATGTAAATATGTGCCATTTTAATCCTGCATATAGTTAAAGATGCAGTGCAGCTACACGGGAGGGTTAACAAGCATGAATAATTTGCATTCTGCTTGGGAGATGATAAAAACTTGAACCCAAGTAACATACTTCTGGAGCTTAATGACAGTCTTTTGTCATTTAAAGCATTGCTTATTTGCTTGAACCTGTCTCCCAGAAAAACTGAAAGTGAAATGTCATTTAAAGCATTGCTTATTTGCTTGAATCTGTCTCCCAGAAAAAAGTGAACTGTTGTACTGCTTGAAAACAATGTAGCGTATCTCTAGCTATAATAATAAATATTAATGTTGACTAGCAGCAGGTGTGTTGCTTTGCTTTTCTTCCACTTTTTCCCCAAAGATTCCTGTTTCTCAGAGTTGGGAAGAAGTTGGGTAAGTTGTGCTGCCTTAGAAACTATCTTCTATACCTTTCTTCACAGCCAGCAGTTAACAGCCGGCGCTGCCTTGGTGTGTGTGCCCTGCTTGTGCCCTTGGTGTGTGCCCCCACAGACAGTGTGTAGCGGGTGTGCTGCTGCTGAGGGGATGGATAAATAACACCCAATAGGTTTGTATTTTTCACCACCTGCCTTTTCTAGCAGGGGAAAGGACTTCATAAGCAGAAGCACGAGGGAACCACCTCGGTAAAGGGTGTCATAAGTTACGTTTATCACAGCTATTGATGCTGCAAAGTGAAAGGATAAAACACCGAGCCTGATGCTGTGTGGTGCCCGGTGATGTACCAGGTTCCAGTCACAGTGTTTTACTTCAGCTTTGTAGAAATCTACAACTATCCATGCGTTTTTTCCAATAAACCTGATCTCCTGCCCCTCCAAGATGTGACGTTAACCCCCTGCACAGCTCGGTGGTGCCGAATAACACGGTGGCAGTGTGGGTGGCAGCAGTTTGTGCCTCTGAAACCGCACTCATCTGTTACCGGGCCGAATCCTGCCCTTACCTCCGTCACTTTAAGCCAATGTGGTGGACAGAGGAGGTTTCCCTGCCTTCCTGCTTCTCGGTTCTGCCTTCCCGGCTGGCAGAGGGGACCTTTCCTAACCACGACCGGCTTCTCCCGCTCCGGGGCCTGCCCTGAGGGAGCTCCCGGGCCGCCCCCCTCTCTCCCCGGCGGCGCCTCAGGGCCCCGCACGCGCCCGAGGGCGGGAAGGCGGCGCAGGCACCAGGTCTACCCGGAGGGTAGGGCCTTCCCGGCCCGGCCCGGATCCCGTGGCGGCGGTGCGGGGCCCGGGCGGAGGGTGCAGCAGCCGGACCGCTCCCCGGCGGCGCTTTTCCGGTGCCGCGGCTCCATGGACGCCAACCTGCGGTTCTGGAGGGCGGAGGGGCAGGTGAGGGGCCGAGAGGGGCTGGGGTGGCCTGGGTTTGGGCTGCCTCCCTCCCTCCGAAATAACGCCTCGCCTCCCTCAGTCTTTTTTCCAGAGGTTTCTTCTCTGGGCGGACGTCCTCGATCCCCTGCTGCTCCTGAAATCCTCCGTGAGTACTGGCTTCGTCGCCTGGCGTTTCTATACACAATTGCATCAAACACAGGGCGTTTCTATCCACAGTTGCATCAAACACAGGGTATTTCCAGGCACGGGCATTGTAGCAGCCCTGCGTAGGCCGTGGCTGCTGTGCCAACAATTGAATTAGCCCAATTAAGAATCGGGGAACGCTCCCCCCCCCCCCAAAAACAAAAAAGAAAAAGGGGGCCCCCCAGGGGGGCTG
>NW_015090865.1:1545885-1561619 GCF_001431845.1 Calidris pugnax | reverse complement strand
CCCCCCCCCCCCCCAAAGACAAAAGAGATAAAGTGAGCCGCCAGCGAGGCTGTGCTTAAGTAATAACCTGCTGCTGGAGGACTGGAGATGAGGGGCTGTGAGGGAGGGCAGCTTCACTGAACTGCACCACAGGCACCCAAAATCTCTGCAGGCCAGTCCGTCTGCCCATCCCTGGGGTGCAGCTTCATCTGAAGGTCATGAAGCTCCTTGATTCTCCTCCAGGTGGCTGTACTGAAAGGAAGCCTCCCCTAGGAGGGAGCACACCTGAGTTGTAAACGCTTTTTGTACCAGAGAGTGATTGTTACAGTTTTCACAATAATTATGAGCCCTAAAGTTCAGGTGCGTTTATGTAATGAGTTGAAGGGTTGATACATAAAAGGACCGAGGGGGGCTGAATAATCTGAAAGCATTTTTGTGACTTTCTTGTGAATTTCTTATGTGTCAAGGTGTGTTTTTGTTTTAAGTGCTTTGGCGAAGGACAGGTGCATTAGCTTGATGTTGTGTGTTTTTAATGTGTCTTATAACTGATATATTGCTCTGTAGAATATTGAAATCTGAGTTATTTTTTTTCTGTTTGGTTTCTTTTTTTTTTTCTTCTCAAATACAGGGTGAAATAAGAGCCACCAGGTTATTAGTACAAGACAGCGGAAAGGCACTAAGTGAGCCCATACAGAATGATCAGGTATTTCGGAGCACGACTTATTGGAAACAGATGTGTCTTTTTTCATGGCTGAAATGGTTGCTATTAGTATAAGATCTGGCAGAAAGAACACAGAGATTCAGGTGGACGGGATATCACAAGAAGAGCTCATTACTACAGAGATTTTTCTAATCTGTGAATCTGATAGAAATTTCTTGGGATGACTGCTGATGCCAAATTGCATTATTGCCTTAACTATTGGCTTAACTCTTCCCATGTGGCATTTAGTACCTTGTGTGTCAAAGTCTAAAAGGAAAAATAAAAACTTCTCTGATTCCAGAAAAGCTGAAGACTTAGCATAAGTATTTAGGCTTTTAGCCGTATTTAAGTATTGTTGTTTTCTGTTTTAAAATATCTACTACCTTAGCTTTTTAAAATTAACTTTCTGTTCTGCCTGAATGTGTACTTTGGTGCTGTTACACAGCACATGGGATGTAAGTTATATTCAACAAGGAGTATATGGAGAGAAATTTTAGGGAAAAAATAATGAAGGGGGTGTATATATATACACGACATTCTGTATGAAAGTAGGTTATTGGGAAACAAAGATATAATAAATTTAGGTAGAAGATTTTTACCCAGTCTCTTCTGAAACTTGATTACTAACTTAATTTTCAAATTGTTTAGACAAAACGAGCCTTCCTGCTAAGCCTGGTAAGTTTACAAAATATTTAGAAAGTTTTTTTTCTTCTTTCTTATTTCAAGTATAGCAAATGTGATCTAATTTGACTTTGTTTTTTTTCTTTTAAGTCCAGTGTACATCCTGATACAGACAAGATAATTCCTGCTGTGTTCAGACCTCCAGGTGAGTCCCCTTAAGAGAAGTTTTGTGCATGTGACAGAAGCATCAGAGAGGAATAGCTCATAGTAAATAGCCACTGTGATATTACAGTGATAGTCTTCTCCCTACTGAAAAACAAAGACTGTTCTGTCAGTTGCATTGTCATTTTTGTTGAAGGTTTATTTATTTACTCCTACAGTCCTCTTGAGGAATTTTCCCACAGTTCAGCTGGGTGGAAACAGCCTGACCAGTCTCTGGTTTTTGTCACTACAGAATGAGTTCCCAAATCCCTCCACACGTGAAACAGCCTACTATAAGCTACATTTTCACTTGATGAATGTGGCCACTGTATGAATTCACTTGCTGTGGTGGCAGATAAAGTCTGCTTGGGGTGATGTTTAGGGAGCCACAGGTTGTTCATCAGATATGACTACACTTAGTCTATTTACTGATTACCTCGTGTAACCACTCCCAGCTGTGACAGCCTTTGTTGCCACCTGCTTCTTTTTTAAATAGAGGCAGGAGAAGCAAGTTGTGTTCAAAACTTGGTTATATAGTTTCCAAGTAGCCAGGTGGAGTGCAGTTCACTAGGGGTCCTTTAGGCTATAAGCTGTGACTGGGTATTCTGGCTTCTTTAATAAGGAATGTGAGACAAAGGTGGGGGTTTTGTGGGCTAATGTTTTACTTAGAGCTGAAACTAGAGGGGGGAAATTAGGGGAATTTTCTGCTCAAAATCTAGACTTGGCAGTTACTATTACTGAAATTAAATTTTCTTTCTTTTTAGCCTTCCTGCCCATATCTCTTCCATTGGTGAGTAATCATGAAAGATGCTGGTGTACCCCAGGGCTTACATCTTTCCAAAGCCAGGGGTTGAAGGGAGGGAATAGAAGGTTTTAGGTTTCTTAGTTGTATTTTCAGCACAAGCTGAGTAATCTAGAAATTGAGCCCTTAGGGAATCTCATTGGAAGTTCAAACCTTTTTGCTACCTTCCTTCAGCAGTATCCAAAGAGATTCTTCATGTGTGAAGGTCAGCTCTCTGCTGCAAGGTGAAATTTGCTAGGCATTGAGAGCAAGGCCTAGTTTTGGTCTGTTTAACCTCAAGAAAATTGGAACTGCAGTAGGAAGGAGTTAGAGCCTTGTGTTCTGTGTTTCTGACCCAGAATATGAATTTTTTTCTTATGTAAATTGTGCATTTGCAAGTAGGAAATGGTGTTGTCAAGAAATTACAAAACATATAAAAATAATCTCTCATTACAGTGCTCAAAACTGCACCATTTTGTTTAATAAAATTTGTAGCTGTAATTATATGCACCCTTATTCATTTAGATGTATTTGTCTTTGGTTTTGACATATGAGTAAACGTGCTGAGATATGTCATTCCATCTAGAGATGACAGCAGGAATTTACATGGCACTACTAGAATGTATAATAAAAGTCTTAATGGCTGTTAAATTCATTAAGAACAGGAACAGAATTAACAGAAATACTTCTTTTTGGTATTTACAGCTTAACGCTCTTTCATAGATGTGGTTAGATTTGACGCTGTCATTAATAACGAAGGTAGTTTATCCACTGATGTTAAATGAATTATCCTTCTCTGAGGCGTTGGGCATTCCCTGCCCTCCTCTTATTCAATATTTGCCTTATCTTGATTGACTCTATCCTTTAAGAGTGCTCCCCAGCTGGCAGGCCAGACCTCAAGGAAGGCTGTGATTTATTAAAACTGAAGTTCTTATTCACTGGCTTGAGTTGGGAAGTAAATCCTAGAAACTTTGATCTTAGATCAGGTAGATCTAGTATTTATATCCCCACTAGCCAAAACAATCTGACCCTTTCGCATTCGCTACTTTAATTACGTTTTTATTACCTTAGTTATTTTATTTGCATATGTTTAAGCTTCACAGATATAAATGCTTTTTTGATTTTGGGTAAGAAAGCATCTTGCCCAAATATTCTTGCACGCAGTGATTTAATCACTGTGCCTCTGTGTTTTGTATTGGATAAAAAAAAAGTGTGTATGTCACACGTGTGACAAGACAGTGTGTCAGCCTAGGGGCCAGGCCAATGGCTTCAGGTGCTGCCTGGAGCTTTTGGTGCTGCTGCAAATAGTAACGTAGCAGTTCTCTCCGTGCCCACCACTGCTCACCAAAAACTTCTGGACTCATCCAACCTCATTTTCTTGTGTGGTTATTTCTCTTAGGTTATTGCTTCGTCGTTTCAGCTCCAGGCAAAGCAAACTTTTTTTTGCCAGGTAATTACCTCTTCCTTTCTACATTTACAAGCCTTCCGGTCTCAATCCCAAACTCATTTTTGCTTATAATCTCTCCTTCCTGCAGTTCGTGCTTCACGCTTATACCACAGGATTCACTCTGTTAAATGGAAATGGTACCACAAAGGCTGAAGTATGTGTCAGTTTTTATTTTTTAAATCGTTTTACTTATACAAGACCATTTTGAACACGATTTACAAGTGTTTTACAAATGCACTTACGGAGTATGTTTCTTCTGTCCTTCCTAGGAGTATTCAGTTCAACAAAAGCAGATCTTCTATGGATTGGGAGCCATTTCCTATGCAGCATGTATTGGTGTATGTATTTGCTCAATGGTTGCTTTCCTAATAAGCCCTCCTGAGAAGGGTTAGGTGCTGAGATAATCACACTACCAGATATCCTTCAGAATTGAGCTTTAATGCTGTGCTCTGATGTTTTACCCCATAACTGTTGAGAATAAGAGTTTTCCTGATCATCTGTCAGCCAGTACCTTGCTTAGCTTCCTCTGACGCTTCCTCTTCTGTCCTTTTCTTTATTATTCTGTAAACTTAGAAAGTGGGTGGTGAGAGGAAATGGCCAGGGTTTACAAACGCAGAATAACTCATTGGGTTCCTTACTCTCCACACTAAACAGTGATTTTCATAAGCCTTCTGGCTGAAAATTATGGCTGTTCCTGCTTTTGTGAGATGGACTTTCACCTCTGTCCACTGGGCAGCACAGTTGGGCCAGCAGTGCTCAGGACTTCCCAGAGGTCTGAGGAAGCAGCTATGCCCAGGGGTGACTGTGGAAGTATTTCCCCTTTGTCCTCCAAGGGAGACTCAGTGCTAGCTGGTGTCCTGGCTACTTAATCCTAAATGGAGCTTCCTGCCAGTGTATTATGGGAATATGGAAACTGCAGAGAATTGGGAACAAATGCACAAATGCCCCAGGTGTCCTGCTTGGGGGAGAGAGCAGTGTGTGTCACAAGGCAGTTGGACAGGTGTCCAAGGAATATTAGTCAGAGGTAATTGTTTTCCTTTTTCTCTCTTTGTATTCATACTGCTATTTCCTATACATAATGATGTTTAAATTTTTTTATCATAATATTTTGTATTCTTGTCTAAAAGAGTGATCACAAATACCTTCAGTGACTAGAGAACATAGGTATTCTGTTGGAATGTTAACCCAAGGCATTTGTATATTTTTATAGGTGGTAACTATGTACTAAGTCATGCATTTATTTTCCTAAACTGTAGTATGTGCTGAAATACTGCATTTTTTAAATAGGTTTCTGTTTCCTCCCAATGCCTTAGGCTCTTCCTCTTGTCTTCATGAATCGATACACACTGAAGAGTTTGTTTACACAATTAGTTGTCAAAAAACTTCTACCTGCCCCTCTTCTTGGTGAGTATAAAGAAACGGTAGGTCCTGCAGCTGGTCTGAGGGCCCTTTGCTGCCCTCATCTGACTGTAGAATTTGCTTGTCCTTGCACGGATGTGGTCTGGCTGTTTCCTAACCTCCTTCTCTGGCTGCCTTTGCTGGGTACCATCCTTCCTCTGTGAGAGTTCACTCCCACTGATCAGTGGAGCTGACTTTTATTTGGCACTTGCTGGTTTTTAGTGTTGTTGCTGCAGAGCACTCTTAGAATCATAGAATCATAGAATTTCCCAGGCCAGAAGGGACCTCCAAAGGTCATCTAGTCCGACCTCCCTGCAGTCAGCAGGGACACCCCCAACTAGACCAGGTTGCCCAGGGCCTCATCGAGCCTCTCCTTGAATATCTCCAGGGAAGGGGCCTCAACCACCTCCCTGGGCAACCTGTTCCAGGGCTCCACCACCCTCACAGTGAAGAACCCTCTCCTCATCTCCAGTCTAAATCTGTTCCCCTCCAGCTTGAAGCCATTGCCCCTCGTCCTGTCACTGCAGGCCTTTCTAAACAGGTTCTCCCCAGCCTTCCTGTAGCTCCCTTCAGGTACTGGAAGGCTGCTATTAGGTCTCCCCGGAGCCTCCTCTTCTCCAGGCTGAACAACCCCAGCTCCCTCAGCCTGTCTTCGTAGCAGAGGTGCTCCAGCCCCCTGATCATTTTAGTGGCCCTTCTCTGGACCCGCTCCATCAGGTCCATGTCCAGGTTCTCTTCTGACCTTTGTATGCAAAGACATACAACTGTTTCTCCAAAGACACCCAGGGATGGAGTTGGCGTTTTTCTTTTGCTTGGAGTTCTTTTGCTTGGATGTTATACCTGAAAGGATCAAGAAGGCAGTAGCACTTGAACTGGCACGCCCTGGTGTGGCACATACATGGCACCAGAGTGTGACACAGCTCTAGGTGTGCGCTGGCGTGGTTCCTTGCTCAGCCAGCAGCAGCCCCAAGCTACCGACCTGCTGACAGTGTAGAAAGTGGGAGTTGTTACAACAGAATATCATTAGACTTACAAGGTAATGGGACTCATTTCATTACTGGAACAGCTCTACTGGCATGGTGAAGTTATACCAGGACAAGTTTAACTATTTGATGTCATTGTTTTTCTAATGGACTCATTTCATTACTGGAACAGCTCTACTGACATGGTGAAGTTACACCAGGACAAGTTTAACTATTTGATGTCGTTGTTTTTTCTAATCGAGTGTGACACGGCTGTGGGTGTGCGCTGGCGTGGTTCCTTGCTCAGCCAGCAGCAGCCCCAAGCTACCGACCTGCTGACAGTGTAGAAAGTGGGAGTTGTTACAACAGAATATCATTAGACTTACAAGGTAATGGGACTCATTTCATTACTGGAACAGCTCTACTGGCATGGTGAAGTTATACCAGGACAAGTTTAACTATTTGATGTCATTGTTTTTCTAATGCCATTCAAAGAAGTTTTTGGCTTTTCCTAGAGGGAAACTAGTAAAATTAAAACAAATGTCATCTCCTCTCTTCCAAGTTATGTGAGGTGGCTACTCAAATCTTTCCAAGGATCTGCATAAGAGCTTTCTGACTTGTTTTCCTTGGAGCAGGTGTTAAAATATGCTTTGATTTTCTTAAGTATAGAGAGAAACCTGAGGGTAATCAGTTAGTATTATCCCAGCAATTGACAAGTGCCGTCTGTTACACTGATGTTTTTATTGAACAATCCTGCCAAAACCAAACACAAACCCCTCTCCTTTCTCTTAAGAACAAGGTACTTTTGGTTTGAGCTGGATGACAGTGATTGAAAGCTCCGAGTCCGTAATGATAAAGCACCTTTAAGATTGGGGCCTTAAAATCTCGCTCAAGCTTCTGAACCAAAAATTAAGATCCCAAGTGGATTTTTATGGGGCAGTCTCTTCTTCAGCTGCCGGGTTATCCAGTTGTGAACTGTTGAACTGGAAATGTGAAATGCACGTAGTTACGAATGTTACTGTTGAGATAGTCCTCTTGGCTATTTCAAAGCAAAATCCTCTTTAACTCTGCAGGCTTGACGAGTGCATTCACTGTGGCTGTGGTGAGAAGCCCAGAATTTGAGAACGGAATTGAAGTGATGGACAGGAATGGCAAAGTTGTAGGAGTGTCACAGAAAGCTGGTGAGAAGGTAGGCCAGGGGGTGGAGGCCCCTCTTGATTTGCCTTTTATTCCCTTCTAAGAAGGGAATGTGATGCTGAATGTGATGCTGAGAGTAGACAGAATTCCATACGTTGAAATGAGGAGTCCCAGATCAGGTGCTGGATCTTTGGGTGGGCTTAGACTAGGTCTCTGGAACCAGGTTCCACAACCCTTGTGTCTTCAAGGGTTGGTGGCCTCCACAGACCAATATACTGAGTGCCAGAGGTGAGCCACAGAGACACCAGCACAGGAATCTCTGCTTTCCCTGGTCACCTCTGAAGGAGACAACACTCTTGGACCTTCTTCTGATGGGACACCTCAGAGAAGAGCCCTGTATTGTACATATCATGTGCACCTTCCATAGTGGAAATATTACTTTTGGGAGTGCCTCCCAAAGGGCAATGCCCTGATCTACAGCATGCTCGTGCCTTTTATCCTTGGGCTGCAGCTGCTGATCAAGCTGTCTCTGTGCTTGCTCCTTGCCTTGCTCATCAACATCCTCTGTAGGGCCTGGCATGGGAACTAGAGCAAGGACTTGTATTTTATGTGCTATCAGTGACCCTCCCATTCCGTGCTGCTCTCCAGAGGGGAGGAAACAGCTACATGAGCGTAAGGATTTGTGGGCAGCTGGGGAGAGAACTTCAAATAGTTAGGATGCCCAGAAGGTATAACTGTTTGGAAGAAGTTCAGCGCAGCTTAAAAAAAGCAAACCTCAGCAAAATCATTATCGTGGTAGGAAAACTTGATATGGCACCAGGAGTTTCACTTCCTTTTTAAGGTATTTCTCAGTCACCAGTGGAATATTTGCCACTTGTAGGTGTTCAGTTTCCATTTAAGAAAGAATTCCTCTAACAAATACTCTTATCTCTCATTTACCTGTTACTGGAAACTCCAGAGCACTAGACAAAGGAGTGCTCCCAGAAGCACGTGGTATTTGAAGCTGCACAGGGCACTGCTTTAACAACATTTATTTGTCTCTCTCCCTGAAGGCTGTTAAAGAAACAGCATTGTCCAGAGCAGTCTTGTTTGGGACAACGTTCTCCCTGCCAGCTGTGCTGACCTACTTTGTGGAAAGGTAGGAGCTACTGCTGAAGGTGCCTGCTCGGTGTTTATTCTGGTTTTCAGTCTGGCTGTTACCACTTGGCAGTTTTTCCTTGGGTTTGCACCATTACTTGCCTTGGCAGGAGTGATTATCTGTGACGTTTCTGTTCAGCTACTCTGATTCATTTAGATAAATGAATCTGCTTACGTCCGCATCCGTGCTGTGAGGGTTGGCAGGAGGTTGTGTAAAAAAACTCTGAGGGTTTCCTCTCTGCTCCATGCAGGAAACATGGTTGTGCTCTCTCCACAGGCTCTTTTCCACCTGCATTCCCTGGTGCCTGGTGTCAAGGCTGTTCACAGCACTTAGCTCAGATTTGTTATTTCTGAAGAGATAATACTGCACTTGAATGTGCAACTAAAACGGGATCCCAACTTCCAAATAGCTTTCCATGTATCTAAAACATTTTGTGGCTTTTGCAACGTTTAGAGACCTTGTATCATAAGAAGAATTCATTGTATTGTTGTAGAGAATTCTTACCCTGCCTTGAGTTTTTGGTTGGGATTATCTGCCATGTAAATAACACAGGTAATTTAGTATCACCTAAATCAATTCCCTGCCCCCCTTTCTTAGCTTAAGGGGCTCCTGTTATCAGAAGATGTACGTGCAGATGTAAGCTAAAATTTTAAAGTATCACCTAAATCAATTCCCTGCCCCCCTCTCTTAGCTTAAGCTTCTGTTACCAGAAGATACATGTGCAGATGTAAGCTAAAATTTACAAATATATCAAGTAATAAATTTTGCCCAAGGCAAAGTAGGACTGCCAAGAGGAAGTAAATCTGAAAGGAAAGAGGGTAATGCAAGAGAAATCTTAGTCAAAGGACTGAGACACTTTAAAGCACTAATGCCCCTTCTTTCATTATTTTGATCTTGCTGCTTATTTCCTTCATCTTGTATTGACAGTCTGGGCTTGGAAAATGCTGCAGCTAAATACAATGAAAGGGAAAGAACAGGAAGTGAGGAGTAAGAGCATAGGAAATAAAGTAAGAAAACATCTTTAGGATTTGTAAGCCAAGGTTATTATTAATTTCAGTGCAATTTCAACCATTAAAATAGTAGCTAATGCTCTTTGTCTCGCTGTCAGATTATTTTTTGAGCCCAAACTGACACACTTAACTTTTTCAATGTCTTGGACAGAGCAAAACTGGCAAAAACTCCACGTGCTTTGGCTTTAATGCGAATGTTTATGATTACGTCAGTACTGGCAGGGATGCTGCCCGTCTCACTGAGCATGTTCCCGCAGTGTGGGGAGGTAAGTCCTTTCACAGGAATTGATTTAGGATTGTTGTTACATTAAATAGTCATTCTGTAACTATGGCAGCAGTCTTAAGGCCACGTAGAAAATATTAATGGGATGACTGTGGCTGTGCATCTGAAATGGGGCAGCAGAGAGGCTGCTTGTGAAGGCAGGACCCCAGGAAAGGGCCACCTTCCCAGCAGGGCTTAAATGGAGGATGTAGCCCTGGAACCTGGGGCTTTGGAAAAGGCCAAGTGAGAGAGGAGCCTGGGGGCTCCTTTCTGCATTTATTTCCTCTCCCTTCTCAGCGCTGTGAGAATAGTCTCAGAAAAATCACAGACTTGGCTCTTGCCGTTTTCACTGGCTTCTTTTATTTGCCGAAACTTTCTGGCATTGTAATCTCTTGGCTTTGGATTTCTTTACCCTTGTTGCCATAAGAGATTAACTGGACATAAATGAGGGGATTTGGGAGAAGCTGTGTACTGGGAGCCTGGCTGGTGGGTTCCCTTTGAGCGTCCCCATGGCTCAGCCCACAGCAGACGTTCTGCTGGGTGAGTCACCCACATATTTACAGTTGGACTCGATGATCTTAAAGGTCTTTTCCAACCTAAATGACTCTGTAGTGAATGGAGATGACATCACTAATGCTCTGTTTAGGTCTCTGGAATACCTCTAATTTTAAATAAAGCTTATTTATTCCCCTCTGTGTGCACAAGTAGAAAATGTCAGAGAAGGAAAAAACAGCCCCAAAACAAAAAAAAATCCCTCAACTCCCCAAATAAACAGAGAACCCCAAATCCCATAGTTTTGCTTCTGAATGCAGAATTTCAGTTTGTGCAGAGTTCAGTGCAGTAAAGAGGACCTAATGTAACCCCAAATCCCATAGTTTTGCTTCTGAATACAGAATTTCAGTTTGTGTAGAGTTCAGTGCAGTAAAGATATAACATATATACCAGGCTATGGTGGTGCTGATTCCCTTGTTCTATCCATTGCAGATAAAGCGAGCAGACCTCGAACCAGAAATTCAGTCCTCTACAGAAGAAACGGAGCTGTTCTACAACAGGGGAATTTAGAGATTGGCTTTAATATATAAAAGCGTGCTCGGGTTGAAGTGAATTCTGAATGCGTCGACAAATCCAATGACTGACCAAATCAGGAGTTCAGGGTGGTGGATGTGCCAGGCCTGGTGTGGTCTGGAAAGACTTTGCAAAGCAATTTTGCAGGCCCCAGCTCCCAGGCAGATCCGTGCCTGTAACTTACTGCTGCCAGTGATAGTTGTACCAGAAAGCTCTGTAACACAGTGTTGTCACAAACTGTGTTCTGTACACCTCCTCCCGTGGTTGATTTCTTAATTAAAAAAACTATTGAATACAAAATTGCAGTTTTGGACATGCTGCTTTCCAGGAACAGAGCTGGCAAAGGCAGGAACATCAGGAGCCCTTTGGGTAAAGTCAAACTGGTTCTTCTCAGAATCCTCACTTTGTATGTTTCACTGTATTCAGTAACGCTCATCTCAAGGATGAGACAGAGTGAGGTCACCAATTAAAGTGATATTTGACAAAGCCACCCAGATGGCAATATAATATTGGTTAAATTTAGTTGTTTAAGTTCAGGAGCTGAGTGTCAAACTTGTCTCCAAAGTGACTCTTGGCTTTCTTGACATCCTTGAAGGAGTTGTGTGGCCTGATGCCTCTTGAGCTTTAGAACTTGGGCTTTTTTACACTGAAGCCACTGGGCAATCATGTAGCTTTCTGACCTTGTGGGTAGACAGTGAGGAATCCAAACTTTTGCAGGTTGATGGTGTTTATCCAAATAGAAAAGCTGCCCTTTGAGATGTGGCAGAAGGTTTAGCCTGTCAGTCGATGCGGCGATAACTTTTGTTGGTCGTAGGAGGTTGTTCAGGGGAGCAGGGCTGTCTGTGAAGAGCTGCAGAAAGAGCTTACAATGCCAGATGTAAAATCAGGTGAAATAAATACCAACTGGATCAGTGGGTGGCAGAGGGGACAATCCAGCCTCAGGGCTGGGCTCTGAGCTGACTGTTAGCAGTAGGAGTGGATTTAGGGCAGTCACAGAGAGCTCAACATGCAGTTGAACTCTGAAGTTCTTACCAAAGGGCATTAGGGATACTAAAAGCTGACAGTAAGAGGAGAAAAGGCATTTCCCTCAAAGGGCATCCATTAAAGAATACCAAATTCATAGAAACTACATGTTAAAAAAGTTCAGCAGGTTCACTGGAGGGTGGAAGGGGGAAGTAGCTTATCTGCTTGCCCTCTCTCCTGTCTGCATTTTGGTGGCCACTGGGATATGATGTTTGGCTGAACAGACCTGTGGTCTGGCCCAGAACCTCTCCTGGGGGGACAAGGTAGAAAGCAGCTCCACAAGCGTGGCAGGAGACCCCGTGGTTGCGATAGCTCTAGGCAGGGGTTGTAGGAGAGATGGCTCTGAGGTCCCTGAAGGTATTTGGTGCTGCTGTGTCTGAGAAGGATAAACATGCACTAAGTAATGTAATAATCACTTTCACAGAAATAATCTTACAAGTACAGCTCCAAAATCTGCCATAATTGAACTTCCTTAGAGCCCAAGACCCAGGGCACTGCTCTGGTGTTGCTGGAGGAGGAGATTTCTTTTCACAGTGTGAGGGAACCAA
Source organism: Calidris pugnax (assembly GCF_001431845.1). Classification (NCBI taxonomy): domain Eukaryota; kingdom Metazoa; phylum Chordata; class Aves; order Charadriiformes; family Scolopacidae; genus Calidris; species Calidris pugnax. The sequence goes on along the minus strand of NW_015090865.1, from coordinate 1,549,347 downwards.
AGGTTTCCCAGTTCTGCTCCATCCCAAGAAGAAGACAGACAGCAGGACAGAGCAGAGTGAGGAAAAACAGCCGGCAGGAAAACAGTTCCTGCTGTGCTTTTGGCACCAAACAAAAGCAGGAAGTAGGGGGTTGAGTTTAGTTTCTTGTTTGAGTTCTGCCTTTTTGGAGCCTTCCTCTGACAACTGACAGCAGGGAAGGGTCAGAGGAGGAGAGGGGAGCAGCAGCCTGTCCTAAGGAGCTGTAGGAAGGCTAAGGAACAGGCTGTCAGGCTGTTCCAGGAGGACAGTGTGGGTGCTGGCTGTGAGCTGCCGAGCCTCAGGGTGGCAGAGGGTTTGCACTGCTCCACTGGTGTGAGTTTTTACAGGTAAAGGACTCTGCGGGGGACACTCAGCCTTGCCTTCCTGAGTCATGGGCTTAACCAGTAACATCCTATCAGGGTCAACAACATAAAAGCTGGGTGGGACCAGAGGCCTGCTGAGCCACGTGTCATCTCCAACAGCTGCCAAAAGGAGACAGCAGAAGGAAAGATCCCATCAGGCTCAGCTGGAGAGGACAGTAGGGAGAAGGAGGCTTTTTTTTCCCTCAGCCTGCCTCGCTCACTGAGGTGTTCATCTCCTTCCACGTCTTTAGTAACAGCTCACATTGACACTCAGGTTCTCTGACCCCCTGTTTCTCTATTAATCCTATTCCAATAACATACCAACATTAACAAACCAAACTCAGAAGGGGTCTAATTCCACTCTCAGTAAACACTAATTGGCTCTGCAATGAAGCCCCACACCTCTCCCCCGGCTCCTTTTTTAAACATGATTTAAGAACGGCTAGTTCTTAAATGCTAGTTACGTGAACCACAGCGGAAACAAAGAGGGGGAAAAAAACACCAAAACCAAAAAACAACAGTAGGGCAAAGCCAACAAATTGAAGATAACACATTCAGGAACTTTGGATCGCCATGGTAACTAGACAAGCTATAAATTCTCTGGCACCGCACTTGGATGTTTTAAGCAAATTGATGTCATTACAACTCTGAGTAAGGCGTGTGGAACAGGGCTGATAATAGTCTCTGTTATTACAGCTGCCCATTATCAAATGCCACCACCTTCTCACTGAACACTCGAGATGGAGTTTGCCACGTTAAACATGGCCCCCTCAGGGTTATTAAATGCCTCTTTCCTTTCCCTCCTCCTCAGCAACGTTTCTATTGCCCCAACCAGAATTTTCCAGAAGAGGAGGGCAGGCACCTGCCATTTAAATTGTCAGCCCTGGGTGACTCAGCTGCTTCCCAAATCAGGGCAGGAGAAAGACATTGCTAAAAAGGCCTTGGCATCCTTGGTCTTGAAATAAAATTGTCATGAGACTTCATTTCTGGACCAGCCGGGACCAGCCTCCTGGTTGTCCAGAGGGATGAGGTAAGTGAAGGGAACAAGGGACAAGCAGCAAAACATCATGTTTGAAGGACTTGGGAGGAGAGTCCACACCTGTAGGAAAACCTTCCCCTTTGTAACTCAGAAGATGAACAACATCCCAGCCCAAGGCAGGTCTTTCTCCTGCCTTTAATGCTGGCTGGTGTGTTCAGTGACAGTGTGTGAGTGGTGGAACCAGTTTAAGGTGTGGTGAACTACAAGAGACGGAAGCTTTCAGCTTCAAGGAAAGCCCCAGTCTCAGTGCAGCACAATTTGGGAGCAGTTCCCCACCTGCCTGGCTCGTCATCTTGACATTTAGGAACATGCAATGAGGCTTCCACATCCCTTTCATGTTGCTTAGAAAAAAATTAATATGTAAATCAGCCACTCCCACGTCAAGAAATAGTGAGATCAAAGCGTTTCCCCAGCTGGAGCTGGTGTCCCTGTGCTCCCCCAGGGCTGTAGCCCAGCCACGCTCGCTCCCTGCAGGCCCTGGGGTGGAGGAGGAAGGATGGAGGCGGGGAGGGAGCCCTGCACTGCAGCTCCAACCCCATCAGACACCCAACACCAGGAGCTGTTGCCTGGTTTTTGGAGTCTCCTCTCATCTGGTAGCCACGAGGAATGACCTCACCCCAGCCAGGGAACTGCCGAGGGGAGGGTATGGCAGAAGGAGGCAGCTAAAAACTTCCTTATGCTTGTTTTTTATGACTCGGCAAGACCACAACTGGAGGGATCGACTGCTCACCCCGCTCCCCTGTGCTCTGTTCTCATCCACCTTCCCCTATCTGCAGACGTGGTGCAGATGTTGTGCTACAGCAACCACCCCACCAACCTGCTCCATGGGCCCTGGGCAAGGTGGAGGGCTCGGGGAGTGACTTACGCCTCAATGCAGGAAGGAGCAGGCAATTTTCACTTAAATTCGCGGCTTTCAATTATTCTACGCGCTGCCTCGTCTCCCAGCAGGTCAACAGGATCCATTTGTATTAATCTACCATTCACCATTTCGTGTTTACCCAAAGATGAGAAGGAATGAACGAACATTTCATTTCACTTCACACAGTCTTTGCTTCTAGGAGGAAGAAGAAAGGGTGTCATCTGATTTTGTGCACATCCTGGGGAAAGGGAAGTGAGAAATAAACAAAAATCTTTCCCTGTCCTGACCTTGCAGATTTTTCTGGTTTATTCTTAACCATTTTTTTGAGAGGAAACAGCGGCAAAAATCATTAAGAAAATGCAAGGCCATTAGGACAATCTTTAGGATGTCCTGAACAGAGGGAGGCCAATGCATCTCTCTCAGCACTGACAGATCAATGTGGATGACAAAGCTGTTTGACTGCACAGCACATTTCTGACCGAAACACCAAGCTGTAGCTTAATGCCCGTGACTCAGTGGTCACAACTATTCAAGAATACATTTACATAAATTAAAGGGCAGACTGTTCAGGATTATTTTTTTTTTTAATAGACACAAGCGTGCTAGGAGTCCAGTTCCTTAAGTGCAAAATTACATTTCATTTGCTTCGCACAAACGTCAGGGCACAAGATCTAACACAACAGCAAGAGTTTCAACTTGACCATTTCCAAAAGAGAAAGCAAAGCAAGCGTTCGATGGTCACTTTGTAACTGAGCTCCTCTGCTCTTTGTGCTTGTCCCCAACACCCTCCCTACCTTAGTGACACACCTTAAGGCTTTTTGTTAATAAGAAACTACGTGCATTTCTTCACAGTTACACCGTGGCGTTAAGAGAGCTGACAGAGCACCTTCAGGTTCTTCTTGGTGAAAGACTTTTCATTTCAGTGGACTTCAAAGTAGGTCCCAAATGGAATTTTCAGCATAATTTTGCACTTGTGCTATTCCAACTATTGAGTCCCAAACCAGAAGCAGCAAGACTAAAGAACCATATAAGAAAAACCATTAACGGGCAAATGAGGGAAAAAAAAGAAAAAGCTGCAGAGCACTTAGAGGTAAACAAAGGCAACTGCAGTATTTTTCTCCAAGTTAAAGAAAAAAAGCATATGCTTCTGTGTTCAGAATATAAACTGCAAAGTGTTTAAGTAG
>NW_015090865.1:1528437-1539068 GCF_001431845.1 Calidris pugnax | reverse complement strand
CAGAGCAGAGTGAGGAAAAACAGCCGGCAGGAAAACAGTTCCTGCTGTGCTTTTGGCACCAAACAAAAGCAGGAAGTAGGGGGTTGAGTTTAGTTTCTTGTTTGAGTTCTGCCTTTTTGGAGCCTTCCTCTGACAACTGACAGCAGGGAAGGGTCAGAGGAGGAGAGGGGAGCAGCAGCCTGTCCTAAGGAGCTGTAGGAAGGCTAAGGAACAGGCTGTCAGGCTGTTCCAGGAGGACAGTGTGGGTGCTGGCTGTGAGCTGCCGAGCCTCAGGGTGGCAGAGGGTTTGCACTGCTCCACTGGTGTGAGTTTTTACAGGTAAAGGACTCTGCGGGGGACACTCAGCCTTGCCTTCCTGAGTCATGGGCTTAACCAGTAACATCCTATCAGGGTCAACAACATAAAAGCTGGGGGGGACCAGAGGCCTGCTGAGCCACGTGTCATCTCCAACAACTGCCAAAAGGAGACAGCAGAAGGAGAGATACCATCAGGCTCAGCTGGGGAGGACAGTAGGGAGAAGGAGGCTTTTTTTTCCCTCAGCCTGCCTCGCTCACTGAGGTGTTCATCTCCTTCCACGTCTTTAGTAACAGCTCACATTGACACTCAGGTTCTCTGACCCCCTGTTTCTCTATTAATCCTATTCCAATAACATACCAACATTAACAAACCAAACTCAGAAGGGGTCTAATTCCACTCTCAGTAAACACTAATTGGCTCTGCAATGAAGCCCCACACCTCTCCCCCGGCTCCTTTTTTAAACATGATTTAAGAACGGCTAGTTCTTAAATGCTAGTTACGTGAACCACAGCGGAAACAAAGAGGGGGAAAAAAACACCAAAACCAAAAAACAACAGTAGGGCAAAGCCAACAAATTGAAGATAACACATTCAGGAACTTTGGATCGCCATGGTAACTAGACAAGCTATAAATTCTCTGGCACCGCACTTGGATGTTTTAAGCAAATTGATGTCATTACAACTCTGAGTAAGGCGTGTGGAACAGGGCTGATAATAGTCTCTGTTATTACAGCTGCCCATTATCAAATGCCACCACCTTCTCACTGAACACTCGAGATGGAGTTTGCCACGTTAAACATGGCCCCCTCAGGGTTATTAAATGCCTCTTTCCTTTCCCTCCTCCTCAGCAACGTTTCTATTGCCCCAACCAGAATTTTCCAGAAGAGGAGGGCAGGCACCTGCCATTTAAATTGTCAGCCCTGGGTGACTCAGCTGCTTCCCAAATCAGGGCAGGAGAAAGACATTGCTAAAAAGGCCTTGGCATCCTTGGTCTTGAAATAAAATTGTCATGAGACTTCATTTCTGGACCAGCCGGGACCAGCCTCCTGGTTGTCCAGAGGGATGAGGTAAGTGAAGGGAACAAGGGACAAGCAGCAAAACATCATGTTTGAAGGACTTGGGAGGAGAGTCCACACCTGTAGGAAAACCTTCCCCTTTGTAACTCGGAAGAAAAACATCATGTTTGAAGGACTTGGGAGGAGAGTCCACACCTGTAGGAAAACCTTCCCCTTTGTAACTCAGAAGATGAACAACATCCCAGCCCAAGGCAGGTCTTTCTCCTGCCTTTAATGCTGGCTGGTGTGTTCAGTGACAGTGTGTGAGTGGTGGAACCAGTTTAAGGTGTGGTGAACTACAAGAGATGGAAGCTTTCGGCTTCAAGGAAAGCCCCAGCCTCAGTACAGCACAATTTGGGAGCAGTTCCCCACCTGCCTGGCTCGTCATCTTGACATTTAGGAACATGCAATGAGGCTTCCACATCCCTTTCATGTTGCTTAGAAAAAAATTAATATGTAAATCAGCCACTCCCACGTCAAGAAATAGTGAGATCAAAGCGTTTCCCCAGCTGGAGCTGGTGTCCCTGTGCTCCCCCAGGGCTGTAGCCCAGCCACGCTCGCTCCCTGCAGGCCCTGGGGTGGAGGAGGAAGGATGGAGGCGGGGAGGGAGCCCTGCACTGCAGCTCCAACCCCATCAGACACCCAACACCAGGAGCTGTTGCCTGGTTTTTGGAGTCTCCTCTCATCTGGTAGCCACGAGGAATGACCTCAGCCCAGCCAGGGAACTGCCGAGGGGAGGGTATGGCAGAAGGAGGCAGCTAAAAACTTCCTTATGCTTGTTTTTTATGACTCGGCAAGACCACAACTGGAGGGATCGACTGCTCACCCCGCTCCCCTGTGCTCTGTTCTCATCCACCTTCCCCTATCTGCAGACGTGGTGCAGATGTTGTGCTACAGCAACCACCCCACCAACCTGCTCCATGGGCCCTGGGCAAGGTGGAGGGCTCGGGGAGTGACTTACGCCTCAATGCAGGAAGGAGCAGGCAATTTTCACTTAAATTCGCGGCTTTCAATTATTCTACGCGCTGCCTCGTCTCCCAGCAGGTCAACAGGATCCATTTGTATTAATCTACCATTCACCATTTCGTGTTTACCCAAAGATGAGAAGGAATGAACGAACATTTCATCTCACTTCACACAGTCTTTGCTTCTAGGAGGAAGAAGAAAGGGTGTCATCTGATTTTGTGCACATCCTGGGGAAAGGGAAGTGAGAAATAAACAAAAATCTTTCCCTGTCCTGACCTTGCAGATTTTTCTGGTTTATTCTTAACCATTTTTTTGAGAGGAAACAGCGGCAAAAATCATTAAGAAAATGCAAGGCCATTAGGACAATCTTTAGGATGTCCTGAACAGAGGGAGGCCAATGCATCTCTCTCAGCACTGACAGATCAATGTGGATGACAAAGCTGTTTGACTGCACAGCACATTTCTGACCGAAACACCAAGCTGTAGCTTAATGGCACTATTGCACAACTGAGAGCCACAGCCCGTGACTCAGTGGTCACAACTATTCAAGAATACATTTACATAAATTAAAGGGCAGACTGTTCAGGATTATTTTTTTTTTTAATAGACACAAGCGTGCTAGGAGTCCAGTTCCTTAAGTGCAAAATTACATTTCATTTGCTTCGCACAAACGTCAGGGCACAAGATCTAACACAACAGCAAGAGTTTCAACTTGACCATTTCCAAAAGAGAAAGCAAAGCAAGCGTTCGATGGTCACTTTGTAACTGAGCTCCTCTGCTCTTTGTGCTTGTCCCCAACACCCTCCCTACCTTAGTGACACACCTTAAGGCTTTTTGTTAATAAGAAACTACGTGCATTTCTTCACAGTTACACCGTGGCGTTAAGAGAGCTGACAGAGCACCTTCAGGTTCTTCTTGGTGAAAGACTTTTCATTTCAGTGGACTTCAAAGTAGGTCCCAAATGGAATTTTCAGCATAATTTTGCACTTGTGCTATTCCAACTATTGAGTCCCAAACCAGAAGCAGCAAGACTAAAGAACCATATAAGAAAAACCATTAACGGGCAAATGAGGGAAAAAAAAGAAAAAGCTGCAGAGCACTTAGAGGTAAACAAAGGCAACTGCAGTATTTTTCTCCAAGTTAAAGAAAAAAAGCATATGCTTCTGTGTTCAGAATATAAACTGCAAAGTGTTTAAGTAGAATTTTACACCCCTGAAAATAGGGGATTATTCTGAAGCACTTTCATTTACTGACTGTAATAACTACCCATTTTATACATAGATACCACATTCCTTATCCACATTCGAAAATAGATTTCCTTAATGTATGATACATAGCAACAGGCCAAGCCTTTTTCCAACCAATATTGCTTGCACACAGTTATTCATGAGCTCTGTGTCAGAATAGCAAATATCCAATCGTTTAACAGTATAAATATTGGCTACTAAAGTTTTAATCATAAGTATAAAATCTCTATGTAAAACCACATGCTACAGCCTATCTGTACAAAGGCCAGGAAAAAGGTTATTTTTTTTTTCTTATAACAAAGTGCTGCTGCAGAATTGCCTGATTTGCCATGGACATTTCTGAAGAAAAACCAGTTTGTTTGGCTCAGAGTATTTCCCTACAAAGACTCAAAGTTCTTCTCAGAAGACTATAAAGCAGTTAGTTTCAGGTTGCTCAATGAAAAAAAAAATAAAAAAAAAAATTCCTTGAGTTATGGCTATGCAACCAAACAAGTAGGCAAATTTGCATTTTCTCTATTTCCTAGTTTTTTACTACTACTTCCAAAGTCTCCATCTCCATGTAGTTCACACCGAGCACCATCAGATAGTACCTGTGTTACAGCTTGGGCAGTTTAAGTGGTTGGTGCTCTACCTGTGGTTCCTGCCCACCTGAACATTTCCACTCCATTAGGCTACAACTCATCTGATTTTCTATCATGAATGGCCAGGACAGTGGAGAACCCCAACAACTTCTTAAAAGACTCCAGCTGTAAAGCAGCACTTGTCTGTGACCCCCCCATTTTAACTACAGCAATCCTGTCCTCTCTTCCCTCCATCAGAAGCATGGGATGGAGTGAAAGGGGGAAAACCTCTAAGGCAAGAGTCCAAAAGAGGTGCTCAACTCCCACTTGAGCTTTAAAATACCTCTTCCTTTATATAGTAAGGCTACCACGTCAGATTTTCCCAGTCATTCTTTTTAACACCTAGACACTTTCAAGTAGAAAGAAGAGAACTTGTCCATTTATTTGGGGTTTCCAGGTATTCGAGCAGCTGAGACACCTGGAAGCCCAGAACAAGTGCTCAGACCCCCAGTGTGCTCAGTGCAGCCCCGTGCAGAGACTGGCAGATCCAAACCCCACTGGTTTTACAGCCCGGGTGCTGCAGCCCACGTTCCAGACCCCAGGAAGACAAGTCTGAAGAAGAACAGAGCTGGCCGACACCTGGAACCTGCAGGACAAACGGCCAGCACCATAATGTCTGGCACAGCCTGGACACATGGACCCACACCACCTCTATATGCACCCACGTTGCAATAAGAAATTCGGGAGCCACGTATACAAAGTTATCGTTGGGGAAGATAAGGACACCAGGAATGTTCCCAAATATTACCTCTGTATGTTCCAGTTCAAGCTCTGATATTCTGCACTATATCATGGTAAATCTGACATTCACTCTTAAACCTTTAATTTTTCCATATAAAATATCAGGTATTCCTAGCTGTATGGCAAAGACAGTATTTTTCAATTGGTCCGCAACACTGCAGTGCATCAAAATCAGATTTTGAGCATTTGTTCAGCAGCTGCTAAATGAAAAAGGAAGTTTTCTGTAGCTGGTGGAAACCGCTTTTGTTTCAGGGCTTCAGAGTTAAGGGTTGGTTTTTCATTGCCATCGGAAACTTCAGTCAGCAAGGCTAAAGTAGCCAAGATTTCTTTTGTCTTCAGAGAAATATCCTTGAAGAACAGAAAAACAAGCAACCATGAATACAGTATTAGATATTATAATATTTTAACATGCTTTTACTAAAAAAAAAAGAAAAAAAAACAATATACAACACAAAGAAAATTATAAATAAATTCTTCATTTTAAATAAAGACCCCATTTTTAGGTAAACTTGCAACAGCTCTTCAGCCTGCTCTTGGGCAATGTTGAATAAAGCCACTCCACAGGCTCCTTTCTCTGCCCTCACTGAGCTCTTTTCACTGACACCCTCAGTCATGAAATGTCTAATAGTTTATTAGACAGGGGAGGAAGTGAAAAAACCCATCATCATAAAAATCAGGCTTTACAACTGAGAAGCCATTCCTTGGTAGGAGTTTTTTAAAGGTACTGACAGTATTATTGAGAAGGTATTTAGCAAAATACATGCTGTGTAGAATAAAACCGGGAAACTGATTTTACTGGAAGCCTTATAATCAATACAATTTCTAAAGTTTCTTCAGCAATGTGGTTATCCATGAGATAATATAAACCAAGTATGTCATCCTTAAAAACCTGTACAAAGAATAAAAATGCTCATTTGTAGAGAGATTGACTGATTCTCAGAGATAATCTTCCTCCTACTCCCCCCCCATCTACCAAGGTTTGGCAATAGAAGCCATTCAACTAGATTTAAAAACAAAATATTAACCTTAATGACTTGGCTGTCTGATTTATCTGGATCTTCTGCAGATTGAACAATTAGTTGTCCAATTTCTTTGTGAAGTTTTCCCATTGTCATTGCCTCTGAGTAAGAGAAAAAAAGAAAAAGCACACATTCCCGTAAAATGACCATTTCTGTGATATCTAGAAATGCATATAAATAACAAGCCAAAACAAGGAGTCCTCTTCACGGCTGCCATGCAAAATCCTAGAACCTGGATGGAAGAAGGATCAAGATTGCGTGACCTACAGCAAGATTTCAGCAATTACTATCACCTCTCAAATACATGGCCTCTAAATCCAAAATATAAAAAGCAACCAACCTTTTACTACAGGGGAAATAGTGATCTCGCTGTCTGCCAAGTTCACATACACGTCATAGAGGTCTGGTCTGCTGCTCACTTCAGAATCTGTAAATCCAGCAATGTAACCTAGAGAGCAGAATGTTGGCAAGATTAGGATCTTCATAAATGAAACCAAACTGAGATATCGTAGAAAATCATAGTCCTAAAGTCTGTTCTAAGAGTATTTGACAATACTCATCGTATCCAAGAGATTGCTCTCTTGACTTTATCAGTCATCAGATGAGCGAGTCCAGCAGAATGTTCCGCTTCTGATGAGCTTAAAAAGCAGCTTCTAGAATTTCCTTGATCATGGATGAATCCCTAACACAATGTGTGATACAAACAGGTTATGAATTTGAAATTTTAAACTCTCTACCTTGCTACTAAAATTATTCATTTGCAAATGAAAAAGCACTGAACTTCCTCTTTAAAAGAATCTCCACTCAGGAGCCCCTTGTCACTGTCTAAGTCAGTATTAGCCTGGAAAGGAGGAATAAAACCAGCAGATTTTATTATTTATAGCACGCCAGGTGAGCAAACTTCAGAGCAGCTTTTCTCTGTGGAAGATGTTTAGTGAACCAAACAAGCTGTGTCGGCGATGCGGCAGAAATACTGAGGATGAGTAGTCTCCTTGCTCATCATTCCATACAGAGCAGCCTCTCCATTGCCACTCGATGAGTCACATCAACCTTTGCATACACCAAGGGCCTCTTCCTGGACCCTGTGTTAAGTACGAGGCACACACAGCCATGTGTCACACAGATCGGACTCGTGATCACGAGCCAGAGGCTTCACTGGCAGTAGGCAGCATAAAAATTTGGACCTTCAGAGTTAGGAACTGAATAAAAAAAAATTCAGTTACTAGCCAAGGGTAGAAACTGAGGAAAAAAAACGTAGCTTATCTAAAATGAGCTGCTTCTATACAACAGTAAAACTTCCAGTCCCTCTGATCACAATATCAAAAAAGTCTCAAAGCTGCTTTGCATCTGCAGTTAGGAGGAGACTGATGCAAACACACCCGGAAACACCAGATGAAGCAGTTATCTTCTGACATAGTTATTTAGTTCCCTTTTCTAAAGAAAATGATGCCATTTAACTTTTAACCATAGCAAAGTAACCATTATTTTCTCCCAAAGAGCACTGGTTGGTGCAAGACCTTGCAGCAATAGAAACTGAAATTAAACTTGCTTTATATTTTTGATTAATAAATTATCCCTACCTGTGCAGGCTTTTAAGGCTTCCACTTCCTCCTCATTTAGATGCACATACGAATGAAGAATTGACCAGTCTTGTCGATGCCACACTAAAGCAGGCAAAGTCCTAGGGAAATGAGATTGGTATTTGACACATGGTAGATTAGTGCTAATTAAAGTTTCACAGTATGAAATGCATGTCATAAGAAAAAAAAAAAAACAACTAGTAATGACAAGGTCTCATTTGGCATGTATGTACGTGAACTGCAGACATTTCTGCTCTAAGTACAAGCAGAGTTTACCACTCATTCTACAGTTAAATTTCTCTAAGTTGATGTAACATGTGGCTAAAGCCTTAAGAGGGATTTAGCAGGATTTCAACATACAGGTTTAAGATTATTTTTCCCCCCCTAAGTATGGGCATTTCTCTCAAAGAAGGTTCAAAATTTGTTGGACTTTGGTGGGCGGGAAGGTAGGGACTGACAAAGTACCTGGTAAACTCCTGGATAGCTTCTATTCTGGGATGGTACACTACAATTCTCTTCTTTAACATCAGTGCTGTATATAGGATAACAGTTTCCATTCCAAACTGGGATACTATATCTAGAAAAGAGGGGAAAAATATTTTATAGAAGATATACATGCTGTTAATATGATTTATTTTTCCAAGAAGCTTAATAGTAACAGCACAGATAATACTGTTAGCACTATTTACTTGAAGAATGTATGAAAACTGGATTCTGTTTTACATTGTACAGAAGAAATCAGAATAGCGACTTCTGATATTAACTAACCTTTGATGGAACCAGCAAGATAAGCCTTCCGGGCATCAAAATCCTTGCTGAGGAAAGACCCATTCTCTTCACTTTGGCAGATGCCCTTTGTAAGGACTGCAATGTAACTCTCCATCATTTTAACTGGACTTCCATGCTTCAAGTAGATTCTGTGTGAAAAGAAGAGAGTCTGGTGTTTAGACTGCATCCAGTCCCAGCAGGCATATGGAAAAAAACCATAATTAATCACAGTATCACAAATAGCAGTATTATTGGCAGGAATTCTTATTTTGGACACCTGGTTGAGGTTTTAAATACTAAACAAGAAGTCTTTCACCATGCACATAAAAACATGTCTTTTGGGATAAGAAAACTACCTTGTATTTTTACTTTCACCATGCACATAAAAACATGTCTTTTAGGATAAGAAAGCTACCTTGTATTTTTATTTTTAAGTTTCCATTTTTATGAAAGAACCAACATTTACAACATAAAAACATAGCACAAAGATGTCCACCTTCAACTACACAGCACTGACGTCCTCCTAAATATTTATGCTTTTCAGAAATATTTTCTCAGAGAAAATAAGTGCGTGGGATGTGGTGGTGTCTGGAGAAGACACATTAAAATCTTCTGGGCACCTGACCACCCAACACTTACTGCACTGTTCAAATCAAGGATTTAGATCATCTGATTCACAGTTTGTAGGACTGAGTTTCCAGCAGATTGTTAGATCAAACGCAAACACAACACAATGAAATTTAATCTTTTGCCTTGGCAAGATCTAAACATGCACACAGCAGCACCTCAAAATGGCTTTTATACAGACCTACACAGTATCCTAGTGAATGCTGCGTATTTCTCTGGGTTGAAGTCTTTGGCCGTCAGAACAATGGAGAAGTGGGTCACCTGGGTAAGACACACACACACAGAAAAATACAGTTTATTTAGTGACCCCATATGAACAGTCTTTTTCACATTATTGAATTTACTGCAGTCCTCTGACGAGGTGTTTCAATTAAGAAAACAATAAGCCATAGCAGCAGATCCAAGTTATTAACTGCAGAAAAGGTCTGGTTAACGAATTTCTGATGTGACTCATTTCCACTGAGCCAGATCTATCACCTACTGTCTTTTGCTTAACCTACTCTATAGGAATTGCTTTCCTTTAATCTCATGAGATTATTTTAAAATAAAGAAAGGCATCTTTTTTTCCCCACTGCCGATAGGATACTTTCAGAATTTGTTGCCAAAGGAGCCTGTGGAGGCAGACAGCATCAATGCATTTTGAAAGAGGCTGGAAAAAAATGCAGAGATCGCAGGCCCACAAAGAGAAACCTCTTTAACTTCCTTAATCGAATGACTGTGGGCTGGGACAGTATGACACCAAAAGTCTGCAGACAATGACCAGGCTCATGTGTCTTCCTTAAATAGCATCTCCCACCGCCACCGTCGGAGACAGCACTGGGACACATTATTTTTATTTATTTACACCTTTAAGTTTCATAGGAGATGCAAGTGAGGAAAGGCAGGCAACATTCTGCTGTGGGAATGCAACTGCATTTGTGAGCACACAAGAGCCCCTTCCCCTTCTCTCAGCATTCTACCAATGCAGGTACCCAATTCTCCCCAATGTGATGAGTCCTACCTTTTTCAAAGCTGGAGAATCTTGAACTTCCACAGTTGTGATGTAGAACCATGACTTTTTATACTGGCCAAACACAAACGTGTGAAGCAGTTTATTTTCATCTGTAAGGCAGCATTTTCGCAGCAACAGACTCCTCAGTTCAGCTGTTACGGACGGATAACACCAAACCCACAAAGCATCTCCGTTGGTGTCTTTTTCTATGGTGGAAAGATGTTCACTGTGAGAATGCCAAACAGCAGCAAGGAGGTAAATTGATGGGTTAATCAGGTTTGTTTCCTGGAATCAGATTAAAATTCCACCTTACTCTGACCCTAAACACCCAGTTCTGCAGATACGGCTTAAGCTGTAGGGCAGCACTTGTTTTACAGGTTTCATTTATTTTAACGTTAATAAATATCCACTCTAGACCTGCTTCACGAGGGCAAAAAAGTACTACGAGTTTGAACACACGTTCATATGAGCAAGGTACTGATCAACAAGCACCCCAACCATTTGCAATTACCCAGATCATTATTTATGATTTTCCCTGGTTTCCTATTTCTTATTTCATAACGGAAATCTCGGAAGACGTGCATTTAAGCCGTTTTGGCCGAGTCGTGCCCGGTTTCGGTCTGTACCAGGCAGACCGAGCCACCCCTTGGCACAACGGCCGGGGACAGGCCCCACAGCCGCGGCTCAGCGGGGCGCCGCCACCGGGGCCCCCCCTCCCGCC
>NW_015090865.1:1468113-1518187 GCF_001431845.1 Calidris pugnax | reverse complement strand
CACCCACGTTGCAATAAGAAATTCGGGAGCCACGTATACAAAGTTATCGTTGGGGAAGATAAGGACACCAGGAATGTTCCCAAATATTACCTCTGTATGTTCCAGTTCAAGCTCTGATATTCTGCACTATATCATGGTAAATCTGACATTCACTCTTAAACCTTTAATTTTTCCATATAAAATATCAGGTATTCCTAGCTGTATGGCAAAGACAGTATTTTTCAATTGGTCCGCAACACTGCAGTGCATCAAAATCAGATTTTGAGCATTTGTTCAGCAGCTGCTAAATGAAAAAGGAAGTTTTCTGTAGCTGGTGGAAACCGCTTTTGTTTCAGGGCTTCAGAGTTAAGGGTTGGTTTTTCATTGCCATCGGAAACTTCAGTCAGCGAGGCTAAAGTAGCCAAGATTTCTTTTGTCTTCAGAGAAATATCCTTGAAGAACAGAAAAACAAGCAACCATGAATACAGTATTAGATATTATAATATTTTAACATGCTTTTACTTAAAAAAAAAGAAAAAAAAACAATATACAACACAAAGAAAATTATAAATAAATTCTTCATTTTAAATAAAGACCCCATTTTTAGGTAAACTTGCAACAGCTCTTCAGCCTGCTCTTGGGCAATGTTGAATAAAGCCACTCCACAGGCTCCTTTCTCTGCCCTCACTGAGCTCTTTTCACTGACACCCTCAGTCATGAAATGTCTAATAGTTTATTAGACAGGGGAGGAAGTGAAAAAACCCATCATCATAAAAATCAGGCTTTACAACTGAGAAGCCATTCCTTGGTAGGAGTTTTTTAAAGGTACTGACAGTATTATTGAGAAGGTATTTAGCAAAATACATGCTGTGTAGAATAAAACCGGGAAACTGATTTTACTGGAAGCCTTATAATCAATACAATTTCTAAAGTTTCTTCAGCAATGTGGTTATCCATGAGATAATATAAACCAAGTATGTCATCCTTAAAAACCTGTACAAAGAATAAAAATGCTCATTTGTAGAGAGATTGACTGATTCTCAGAGATAATCTTCCTCCTACTCCCCCCCCATCTACCAAGGTTTGGCAATAGAAGCCATTCAACTAGATTTAAAAACAAAATATTAACCTTAATGACTTGGCTGTCTGATTTATCTGGATCTTCTGCAGATTGAACAATTAGTTGTCCAATTTCTTTGTGAAGTTTTCCCATTGTCATTGCCTCTGAGTAAGAGAAAAAAAGAAAAAGCACACATTCCCGTAAAATGACCATTTCTGTGATATCTAGAAATGCATATAAATAACAAGCCAAAACAAGGAGTCCTCTTCACGGCTGCCATGCAAAATCCTAGAACCTGGATGGAAGAAGGATCAAGATTGCGTGACCTACAGCAAGATTTCAGCAATTACTATCACCTCTCAAATACATGGCCTCTAAATCCAAAATATAAAAAGCAACCAACCTTTTACTACAGGGGAAATAGTGATCTCGCTGTCTGCCAAGTTCACATACACGTCATAGAGGTCTGGTCTGCTGCTCACTTCAGAATCTGTAAATCCAGCAATGTAACCTAGAGAGCAGAATGTTGGCAAGATTAGGATCTTCATAAATGAAACCAAACTGAGATATCGTAGAAAATCACAGTCCTAAAGTCTGTTCTAAGAGTATTTGACAATACTCATCGTATCCAAGAGATTGCTCTCTTGACTTTATCAGTCATCAGATGAGCGAGTCCAGCAGAATGTTCCGCTTCTGATGAGCTTAAAAAGCAGCTTCTAGAATTTCCTTGATCATGGATGAATCCCTAACACAATGTGTGATACAAACAGGTTATGAATTTGAAATTTTAAACTCTCTACCTTGCTACTAAAATTATTCATTTGCAAATGAAAAAGCACTGAACTTCCTCTTTAAAAGAATCTCCACTCAGGAGCCCCTTGTCACTGTCTAAGTCAGTATTAGCCTGGAAAGGAGGAATAAAACCAGCAGATTTTATTATTTATAGCACGCCAGGTGAGCAAACTTCAGAGCAGCTTTTCTCTGTGGAAGATGTTTAGTGAACCAAACAAGCTGTGTCGGCGATGCGGCAGAAATACTGAGGATGAGTAGTCTCCTTGCTCATCATTCCATACAGAGCAGCCTCTCCATTGCCACTCGATGAGTCACATCAACCTTTGCATACACCAAGGGCCTCTTCCTGGACCCTGTGTTAAGTACGAGGCACACACAGCCATGTGTCACACAGATCGGACTCGTGATCACGAGCCAGAGGCTTCACTGGCAGTAGGCAGCATAAAAATTTGGACCTTCAGAGTTAGGAACTGAATAAAAAAAAATTCAGTTACTAGCCAAGGGTAGAAACTGAGGAAAAAAAACGTAGCTTATCTAAAATGAGCTGCTTCTATACAACAGTAAAACTTCCAGTCCCTCTGATCACAATATCAAAAAAGTCTCAAAGCTGCTTTGCATCTGCAGTTAGGAGGAGACTGATGCAAACACACCCGGAAACACCAGATGAAGCAGTTATCTTCTGACATAGTTATTTAGTTCCCTTTTCTAAAGAAAATGATGCCATTTAACTTTTAACCATAGCAAAGTAACCATTATTTTCTCCCAAAGAGCACTGGTTGGTGCAAGACCTTGCAGCAATAGAAACTGAAATTAAACTTGCTTTATATTTTTGATTAATAAATTATCCCTACCTGTGCAGGCTTTTAAGGCTTCCACTTCCTCCTCATTTAGATGCACATACGAATGAAGAATTGACCAGTCTTGTCGATGCCACACTAAAGCAGGCAAAGTCCTAGGGAAATGAGATTGGTATTTGACACATGGTAGATTAGTGCTAATTAAAGTTTCACAGTATGAAATGCATGTCATAAGAAAAAAAAAAACAACTAGTAATGACAAGGTCTCATTTGGCATGTATGTACGTGAACTGCAGACATTTCTGCTCTAAGTACAAGCAGAGTTTACCACTCATTCTACAGTTAAATTTCTCTAAGTTGATGTAACATGTGGCTAAAGCCTTAAGAGGGATTTAGCAGGATTTCAACATACAGGTTTAAGATTATTTTTCCCCCCCTAAGTATGGGCATTTCTCTCAAAGAAGGTTCAAAATTTGTTGGACTTTGGTGGGCGGGAAGGTAGGGACTGACAAAGTACCTGGTGAACTCCTGGATAGCTTCTATTCTGGGATGGTACACTACAATTCTCTTCTTTAACATCAGTGCTGTATATAGGATAACAGTTTCCATTCCAAACTGGGATACTATATCTAGAAAAGAGGGGAAAAATATTTTATAGAAGATATACATGCTGTTAATATGATTTATTTTTCCAAGAAGCTTAATAGTAACAGCACAGATAATACTGTTAGCACTATTTACTTGAAGAATGTATGAAAACTGGATTCTGTTTTACATTGTACAGAAGAAATCAGAATAGCGACTTCTGATATTAACTAACCTTTGATGGAACCAGCAAGATAAGCCTTCCGGGCATCAAAATCCTTGCTGAGGAAAGACCCATTCTCTTCACTTTGGCAGATGCCCTTTGTAAGGACTGCAATGTAACTCTCCATCATTTTAACTGGACTTCCATGCTTCAAGTAGATTCTGTGTGAAAAGAAGAGAGTCTGGTGTTTAGACTGCATCCAGTCCCAGCAGGCATATGGAAAAAAACCATAATTAATCACAGTATCACAAATAGCAGTATTATTGGCAGGAATTCTTATTTTGGACACCTGGTTGAGGTTTTAAATACTAAACAAGAAGTCTTTCACCATGCACATAAAAACATGTCTTTTGGGATAAGAAAACTACCTTGTATTTTTATTTAAGTTTCCATTTTTATGAAAGAACCAACATTTACAACATAAAAACATAGCACAAAGATGTCCACCTTCGACTACACAGCACTGACGTCCTCCTAAATATTTATGCTTTTCAGAAATATTTTCTCAGAGAAAATAAGTGCGTGGGATGTGGTGGTGTCTGGAGAAGACACATTAAAATCTTCTGGGCACCTGACCACCCAACACTTACTGCATGAACTCAAGGTAAGTTCAAATCAAGGATTTAGATCATCTGATTCACAGTTTGTAGGACTGAGTTTCCAGCAGATTGTTAGATCAAACGCAAACACAACACAATGAAATTTAATCTTTTGCCTTGGCAAGATCTAAACATGCACACAGCAGCACCTCAAAATGGCTTTTATACAGACCTACACAGTATCCTAGTGAATGCTGCGTATTTCTCTGGGTTGAAGTCTTTGGCCGTCAGAACAATGGAGAAGTGGGTCACCTGGGTAAGACACACACACAGAGAAAAATACACAGTTTATTTAATGACCCCATATGAACAGTCTTTTTCACATTATTGAATTTACTGCAGTCCTCTGACGAGGTGTTTCAATTAAGAAAACAATAAGCCATAGCAGCAGATCCAAGTTATTAACTGCAGAAAAGGTCTGGTTAACGAATTTCTGATGTGACTCATTTCCACTGAGCCAGATCTATCACCTACTGTCTTTCGCTTAACCTACTCTATAGGAATTGCTTTCCTTTAATCTCATGAGATTATTTTAAAATAAAGAAAGGCATCTTTTTTTCCCCACTGCCGATAGGATACTTTCAGAATTTGTTGCCAAAGGAGCCTGTGGAGGCAGACAGCATCAATGCATTTTGAAAGAGGCTGGAAAAAAATGCAGAGATCGCAGGCCCACAAAGAGAAACCTCTTTAACTTCCTTAATCGAATGACTGTGGGCTGGGACAGTATGACACCAAAAGTCTGCAGACAATGACCAGGCTCATGTGTCTTCCTTAAATAGCATCTCCCACCGCCACCGTCGGAGACAGCACTGGGACACATTATTTTTATTTATTTACACCTTTAAGTTTCATAGGAGATGCAAGTGAGGAAAGGCAGGCAACATTCTGCTGTGGGAATGCAACTGCATTTGTGAGCACACAAAACCTAGAGCCCCTTCCCCTTCTCTCAGCATTCTACCAATGCAGGTACCCAATTCTCCCCAATGTGATGAGTCCTACCTTTTTCAAAGCTGGAGAATCTTGAACTTCCACAGTTGTGATGTAGAACCATGACTTTTTATACTGGCCAAACACAAACGTGTGAAGCAGTTTATTTTCATCTGTAAGGCAGCATTTTCGCAGCAACAGACTCCTCAGTTCAGCTGTTACGGACGGATAACACCAAACCCACAAAGCATCTCCGTTGGTGTCTTTTTCTATGGTGGAAAGATGTTCACTGTGAGAATGCCAAACAGCAGCAAGGAGGTAAATTGATGGGTTAATCAGGTTTGTTTCCTGGAATCAGATTAAAATTCCACCTTACTCTGACCCTAAACACCCAGTTCTGCAGATACGGCTTAAGCTGTAGGGCAGCACTTGTTTTACAGGTTTCATTTATTTTAACGTTAATAAATATCCACTCTAGACCTGCTTCACGAGGGCAAAAAAGTACTACGAGTTTGAACACACGTTCATATGAGCAAGGTACTGATCAACAAGCACCCCAACCATTTGCAATTACCCAGATCATTATTTATGATTTTCCCTGGTTTCCTATTTCTTATTTCATAACGGAAATCTCGGAAGACGTGCATTTAAGCCGTTTTGGCCGAGTCGTGCCCGGTTTCGGTCTGTACCAGGCAGACCGAGCCACCCCTTGGCACAACGGCCGGGGACAGGCCCCACAGCCGCGGCTCAGCGGGGCGCCGCCACCGGGGCCCCCCCTCCCGCCGGCCCCGAGCCCCGGCCTGGCCCCCTCAACGTCCCCTCCCCACCCCAGCACCCCATCCCTTCCCCAGGCCCGGGGGGGGCCCTCACCGATCAGCCCCACCGCCTGCAGCAGCTGCGCCTCGGGCTCTGCCATCTTCCCCGCCCGGCCCCGCCGCCTTCCGCCCGCCGCCGCCCCGCCCCGGCCCGGTCCGCCCCGCCCGCGCGCCGGGTCCCCTCACAACCCGCCGCCATTTACTGGGTGGCCGGGCCTGGCGCTGGGGGTTACTCCCCAGCCTCGCACACCCGCCGTAACTAAGGCGGGGAGGAATAAAGATTTGTGGAAAAATATGTTTTTTTCGTTATAGAGTGGTTTGGGTTGGAAGAGACCTTAAAGATCGAAGTATCCTAGTGAATGCTGCGTATTTCTCTGGGTTGAAGTCTTTGGCCGTCAGAACAATGGAGAAGTGGGTCACCTGGGTAAGACACACACACAGAGAAAAATACACAGTTTATTTAATGACCCCATATGAACAGTCTTTTTCACATTATTGAATTTACTGCAGTCCTCTGACGAGGTGTTTCAATTAAGAAAACAATAAGCCATAGCAGCAGATCCAAGTTATTAACTGCAGAAAAGGTCTGGTTAACGAATTTCTGATGTGACTCATTTCCACTGAGCCAGATCTATCACCTACTGTCTTTTGCTTAACCTACTCTATAGGAATTGCTTTCCTTTAATCTCATGAGATTATTTTAAAATAAAGAAAGGCATCTTTTTTTCCCCACTGCCGATAGGATACTTTCAGAATTTGTTGCCAAAGGAGCCTGTGGAGGCAGACAGCATCAATGCATTTTGAAAGAGGCTGGAAAAAAATGCAGAGATCGCAGGCCCACAAAGAGAAACCTCTTTAACTTCCTTAATCGAATGACTGTGGGCTGGGACAGTATGACACCAAAAGTCTGCAGACAATGACCAGGCTCATGTGTCTTCCTTAAATAGCATCTCCCACCGCCACCGTCGGAGACAGCACTGGGACACATTATTTTTATTTATTTACACCTTTAAGTTTCATAGGAGATGCAAGTGAGGAAAGGCAGGCAACATTCTGCTGTGGGAATGCAACTGCATTTGTGAGCACACAAAACCTAGAGCCCCTTCCCCTTCTCTCAGCATTCTACCAATGCAGGTACCCAATTCTCCCCAATGTGATGAGTCCTACCTTTTTCAAAGCTGGAGAATCTTGAACTTCCACAGTTGTGATGTAGAACCATGACTTTTTATACTGGCCAAACACAAACGTGTGAAGCAGTTTATTTTCATCTGTAAGGCAGCATTTTCGCAGCAACAGACTCCTCAGTTCAGCTGTTACGGACGGATAACACCAAACCCACAAAGCATCTCCGTTGGTGTCTTTTTCTATGGTGGAAAGATGTTCACTGTGAGAATGCCAAACAGCAGCAAGGAGGTAAATTGATGGGTTAATCAGGTTTGTTTCCTGGAATCAGATTAAAATTCCACCTTACTCTGACCCTAAACACCCAGTTCTGCAGATACGGCTTAAGCTGTAGGGCAGCACTTGTTTTACAGGTTTCATTTATTTTAACGTTAATAAATATCCACTCTAGACCTGCTTCACGAGGGCAAAAAAGTACTACGAGTTTGAACACACGTTCATATGAGCAAGGTACTGATCAACAAGCACCCCAACCATTTGCAATTACCCAGATCATTATTTATGATTTTCCCTGGTTTCCTATTTCTTATTTCATAACGGAAATCTCGGAAGACGTGCATTTAAGCCGTTTTGGCCGAGTCGTGCCCGGTTTCGGTCTGTACCAGGCAGACCGAGCCACCCCTTGGCACAACGGCCGGGGACAGGCCCCACAGCCACGGCTCAGCGGGGCGCCGCCACCGGGGCCCCCCCTCCCGCCGGCCCCGAGCCCCGGCCTGGCCCCCTCAACGGCCCCCCCGGCCCCAGCACCCCATCCCTTCCCCAGGCCCGGGGGGGGCCCTCACCGATCAGCCCCACCGCCTGCAGCAGCTGCGCCTCGGGCTCTGCCATCTTCCCCGCCCGGCCCCGCCGCCTTCCGCCCGCCGCCGCCCCGCCCCGGCCCGGTCCGCCCCGCCCGCGCGCCGGGTCCCCTCACAACCCGCCGCCATTTACTGGGTGGCCGTTCCTGGCGCTGGGGGTTACTCCCCAGCCTCGCACACCCGCCGTAACTAAGGCGGGGAGGAATAAAGATTTGTGGAAAAATATGTTTTTTTCGTTATAGAGTGGTTTGGGTTGGAAGAGACCTTAAAGATCGAGTTCTAACCCCCTGCCCTGGGCAGGGACATCTCCCACCAGAGCAGGTTGCTCCAAGCCCCCATCCAGCCTGGCCTTGAACCCCTCCAGGGATGGGGCTGCCACAGCTTCTCTGGGCAACCTGGGTCTCATCACCCTCACAGCAAAGAATTTCTCTATAATATCTAATCTAAATCCTACCTTCTTTTGGATTTAAAACTCTTCACAGCTTCTCTGGGCAACCTGGGTCTCATCACCCTCACAGCAAAGAATTTCTCTATAATATCTAATCTAAATCCTACCTTCTTTTGGATTTAAAACTCTTCCCCCTCGTCCTGTTGCTACACTCCCTGACAGAGTCCCTCCTCATCTCTCCCGCAGCCCCTCTAAGCTCCCCCCCGAGTTGACATAACAGCTACTCCTGAATAACTCCATACAACGACGCATTTATTTGAGAGTTAAAAGATCTCATTTTCAAGATTGAATGAACCCAAACAGCACATACGGAAGCTGCTTTGTGCAAACACCACCAAGGGCACAGAGCTGCCACAAGCTGGGGAGAAGACCCTTCCAAAACACCTGGGATCACCACGGGAGCACCCAAAGCTGCTGAAGAAAACATGCAGTCCTGGGAGAGAGGCCAGGCCTGCCAAGGATCACGCCTGGCTGAGGAACACACTAAAGAGTAGCCTATCAGCTGATTTTCATGAAGGCATGAAGTTAAAGCACGCACATTTAATACACTTAGCCACCGTGCAGAAAGAGACGTGAGGAGTCAGACCATAAGAACTGCTCCTGACACAAAATCATCTGATTCAATCCTGGAGGGCTTTTGGGAACTTCAGAGAGATTCAAAGAAGCGGAGCGTGCTCCCGAATAGCAAAATCTGCTACAAATCAGAAATAATGGGATGTGTCCCCCACCCCGAGAAGGCTGTGAGGTCTCAGGGGAGGCGCTGGCTCCGGCGACACGGCAGCCTGTGGGTGCTGGGCAGCGCCGCTGGCACTTCTCCGGCAGACTTTTAAATTAATTTTAGGAAGACAAGAAAAAGGACTTGTTCAGCACTATAAATAGCTTAATGAAGACTCTACTGCATGTATAACCGTGGCATGAAACCGGAACATCTAGGCTGCCAGAGACATTTCACAATGCAGGCCGTACTAAAATACCGCCGTATAAATCAATAGTGTGGCCTGATGGAGAACACCGTGTACGGTACCGGCCACCAGATCACAGAGGTACCAAGGACAAAAGGGCATGGAGAAGCTCCCAAGAGAAGACAGCCTGAAGAAGTGAAGTTGCTTTTTTTTTTTTCTTCCTTTTTCTAACTCTAGAATGGAGGCTTGTGCACTGGAGTGAAAAGGTCTCAGTGTTATATGGATACACTGGTGGTGCTAAAGCTTCCTTACAGCAAGCGTGTCTTTTTTGATCTTAGTTTTAACTATTTTTCTGCTCAGCAATACAAGGTGATTACAAACCAACCTTAAAAGTGAATTTTTAAATGGGTTGTGTAATAGTTATGGAACTTTGTGGTGGTCATACAGAACGGTTAATTGCAACAGAATGCAGAAAGAAACCAAGCAACAAGTATACAGAAAAAATGTACTGAAATAGAAATTCAAAAGACAAGAACAGGCTGTCTTTAGTCTCCATAAATAGACAACTTCTCCATCTACCTGCATATTTTTTGAAAAAATCATACTTAGACCTACTTAAGAAACCATTGTGAGACAGCGGGGCCTGCAGAGGGTCACAGCTACAGTCCCCATGTCACCAGTGAGGTAGCTGCAGAAGTGTGCGTTTCTCCTGCCAGACTGAAAAGCCCCTTGTGTTCAGTGCCTTACGTGGAGACACACCATTCCCCTGCTCACTCATCCAGAACAGCCCCTTTGTCACACGTCCACTTGCTGCTGTTCTAGGACTTGTCTGTAATTCACACACCTTCATACAGCTCTGTCCTTTGCCCCTCCATATGCCAAGGGAAATTTCCACATCGGTGCTTTCGAGAAATACACACTGGCAGTAGTAGTTGTCACACACTCATATGGATGTTGCTCTTACTATTGTGCTTAAGACAATTGTCTGAGTCCCTCTGAAGGAGCTTCCCAAATTTTTAAGATTAAGGATAAAACCTGCAGCTGATGATGACCACTTGCACACAGAAGGGCCTTGCTGCAAGTTCTTAACTGCCCGATGTACAATTTCTGACCTGGCAGACCAAGCTGTGACAGGCAAAGGCTCAGTGTACATTGTGACTTCTTTGCCAAAATGTCCTTCTGCACTGAATCAAATAATTAGGTTAATCCAAAATCTTAAGGCTAGGTTTTTCAAATGGTTTTCTGGAGCTCCGCGAGCCCGCTCCCCGACTCTGAGGCCTGCGCCCGCCATTGAGGGCCTGATCCAGCCGGGGGTTCTGCCCTGCACTGCCGGGTACACGGGGCCGGGGGCGGACAGCCCGCTGTCACCGGCCTCCGGGACAAACCGAGACGGCTGCCTGCTGTGGAACCCCTCGAGTCCCTCATCCTCCTCCTCCGCCGGCCGCCTCACGATCGCCTCACGATCGCCTCACGATCGCCTCACGATCGCCTCACGATCGCCTCACGATCGCCTCACGATCGCCTCACGGCCCCAGTGCCGCCGCCGCCAGCCGTCCCTCCTGCCCGCCCTCCCTCCCGCGCACCGGGAGGGGTTTCCGGTTCCGCCGACGTCAGCGCGCGCGGGTGCGGGGCCGCCCTCCCTTTCCGGCCTCGCAGGCTGCCTGGCTGGAGCACGGAGCGAGCCGCCGCCGCCGCCCTGTGAGGAGAGGCCGCCGCCATCATGCCGGTGTACTTCCAGCGGCCCGAGAATGCCCTGAAAAGGGCGAACGGTCAGTGCGGGCCGCCCCCCTTCTCTCTGCCGGTTCGCCTCCCGCTCCCCTTGCTGCGGCGGGCAGCGTGCGCCGCTCCTCTCCTCTCTTCCCGTCTCCTCTCCCCGGGCCGCGCCCGCCCTGAGAGCCCCTTAGCCGGCCCCTCGGCGCGGGTCCTCGGCTGGCGCCTCCCTGTCGCTGAGGAGAGGCCGCCCGGGAGCGGCGCGGCGCCGTCTCGCCGTGAGGAAATGGCCGAGGCCTGCCGGCGTCGGCCGCGCCGCATGGCGGAGGCGAGGCCCGGGCGGCGGCGGGGAGCAGGCCCGACCCGGCTCCGCCTCCCTCTCCCCGGCGGGGGCCCCCGGCCGCGGGTGGAGGCGGTGGGCAGGCTCTGGGCGAAGGGGGAAATCGCGGCGGAGGGGGCCTGTTTTGCCGAGGGCAGCGCGGTCCGGGCCCCGCCGCGACTCAGCCCGCTGCCCGGCGCCCGCGGGAGCCGCCGCAAAGCCGCCGCCGCCGTGGCCGCCGACCGGAGAGGCCTCTCCGCTGGCCCTCGGGGCTCGGTCTGAGGTGGCTGGCTCTGATCTAGCACCCACCCCGGGATGATTTCGAACGCGGCCTGGTCCTGGGCCCGGTTTTTCCATGTGGGCTTCGTATGTAGAAGTCCCGTCCTTCGTGTGGCTCTGGTGAGAATGCAAATGATTAAACTCGTTAAATGTCGCACAGGCTGGTGAATACGTTTGACCCTGGAATAGAAACCAAGGAGGACTGCGCTGTAGCTGTCTCTCACTGCCTGCCACATATAAAGCCAAACTAGTTATATTTATCAACTGTCCCCTTTCAGGCTACTTTTTTTATAGTATCCTATTTTAAGACCATTTAGACCATTGTCACAGGGCTGATTGCCCGATGACACTTACAGGCATCCAAAAATTACAGATGATGTACGGGTCTTGAAATGACAGCCGAGGAGGCTGTGTAGTCTGGGGACTATACATAATTCAAGTACTTGGTGTTTTTAACATGAAAATGTTGAATAAAGTGCTGCACGTCCTCAAGATTTCTAATCTAAAATTCATTGTAAAAATCATTCCCACGAAGATGAAAGACAAAGATAAAAAAGCTGGAAGATAAAATCAGATTCAGTCAGGTTCCAAAGATGAAGTTGTGTTTTAGCAGTCCTTTTACTGGAAAAGATGCACATACTGTAGTATATAAACTTTAATTAAACTTCAGAATTCTTAGGTAGAGTAAGTTGTGCTTACTTGGTGAGCAAGTAAATACACTGGTGGAATATTGACCTGAAACTACTTAAATCTGACACTTCATTGTTGCTTTCCTGGTATTGAAGAGCAGCTTTAAATTCACATCTCTTGCAGTGCTGCAAGTCTGCTAAGTTCTAATGAACTGAAGGAGTCGAGGTGAATAGAAGGATTGGAACTGAAGGGAGTGTTCTCTGGACAAATGTTAGCAATCCTCAGTCTCAGTAGACTGATTGGAAGACTGCAGGGGCTAAATCTCACCATGTCCAAGTATAATAAAGGGTGAGAAGTTGTACCTAAGGCAGGTTGTATGTCACAGGAGGCAGTTTAATGTTAAGCTGATGTTTCAGATTGGATTCTTCAGCACGGTTTCCAGGGTTAAATTGTTTGTGTTTTATATGAAGGCTTAAGTCAGCTTTTAGGAGCAGTTTATGTTTTGGGTTCTCAGCTCAACATACATGGAAGATGTTTGGAAATTGGGTTCTCAGCTCAACATACATGGAAGATGCTTGGAAATAAGAAGAGCTTGAATGATTGTAAATATGTATAGATATGTAAGAAAGGCTGGTTTTCCTTATAAATGATAAATATAGGTCAAAGCCAACCCATAGCTATGGTTAATATCTGGCTTTGCTTTGTAGTCAAGGATGTAATGTAACTTTTGGGAGCGTTTTACCGTTGCAGATATTTGGGTTGCTCTCTATTAGAGATATTGGACAACCCACGACATCTTTGTCACCTTTGTAACGATGTACATTTTCTCAGATCAAAACCAGCTTAATTTGGAATTTTGGGTTGGCAGTAGGTGAGTTGTCAGTGTGAATCAGCTAGTTCAGTTGCTGTTTTGGATACCTTTTAGCATTTTAAGTGGTGTAACAGAAAAAAATAGAAAAAATGTAGTTCTGACAGCTGTTTAGCTGCTAAAGCTTTGCATTTTGTCTGTTACAAATTTTAGTTTCAATATCTTACATTTTCTACTGCAAGGCATGGTGATGTGTGCTGTATTTGACTCTTCAAATTCACTTTGTGTGTGCTTTTACTCCAGTGTCTGTTAAATTAGCTGTAATTATTTGACTTACTGGTAAGAACTTGCTTAACCAGAGTTAATTAAAAGTTTCAAAACAATATGAATTAATGCTGTGCTTTGTCCAGTTGGTTATCGACCACTCAGAGTTGTGGTTGGAATGGCCTGGCATTGTTGCAAGATTAAACATGCCTTTCAAGTTTATTTTCATAAATAAAAAATTGGAAAGCTGAGCAGCAATTGCCTCAAAAGCAGCACTGAATTAGAATAACAGTGTAAATTAAGGGATGGAGGATAGCTTTATTAAAATTCCCTTGGTGACTAAAAAAAATACTGCTGAATATTGTCACACTGTAACCTTAGTTATTTTTAAATGTAACAGTTTTTTTTTCTAGAAAGGAACTTGCTTGTCTTATGCAAGCTCATTATTTACATAAACTAAGCCCCAAATACACGCTATTTTGGTCCTTAAATTAAAAATGCACTGCTGCTTTCAAAATACATGTTTTAGCCATGTTTAACTTTGATTCCAAGATTCCAAAACTTAGAACCTCTGTCCAATGTCCGAACCTTGAGCAGGCCCCTCCTGCTTTAATCTTTTCTGCCATTTTTTCTTAAGGAATGTAGTGATTTCCAAGGTACTTCACGGGAGGTACTGACTCCACCCCTCATCTTTGAAGAATACACACATTTCCTTTTAGCTGTACTCGATTTCTCTTTATCTTTTAAACCTGTTTGCCTCCCATTCTCAATGTTTGTCTTGCTTTTTTGCAGTTAGGAGTGCCTTTAGTGGAGGGCCTGTGTGTATGTTGGTAGCTGGCAGTGCTGCTCTGGTATTTGCTTGTGGATAGTTTGCTGTATTGTGTACTGAGCAGGATGTGTGGTGTATCACACACGGGAGTTGCTGTGATGATGAGAGGTCCTGTTAGTAACAGCAGCTGCATAGGGAATGAATAAATGGGACACTGGTTTCAGCAGCAAGGCTGGTATAAAAAAATGTCTGCTCTTTCAGTTGGACTGCAGCAGCTTTTAGCTTACCTGTTCTATAAACTGAATCTCTAGACCCCTAAGAGTTAAAAAAAAAAAAAAATTCCAAACAACTTAATCTGAGTGAAGTTTTCTTTCTTTCTTGGCTTGAGGGCAGGACAGTTTTTAAGTCAGATTCACTGGATGATTTGCATCTGGTTGAATGACATTGGTAGGTGCTGTACTACAAGCCTCGTGGTGTGTGTTCATTGTCCTTGGTGAAACCACCTTTAAAACTGCACGTGTTTATTTTATCAATGTGTATGAAGCACCCAGTCGTGCCTTGATGGATGGAGAGACATCTCTGCCATCCTGAAATTTTCCTGTTAATGGAGAGGTTTGCATTCATTTGGCAGTTATATCACTGAAAGACTGCCACTGCAGTTGCATCTGCCAGCTTTTTGATATGACCAGCTAAATCAAATCATCAATGAACATTGGTTAGAGTTAATTAAATTCTAAAAGTTTACAGTGTTAAGCATCAAAACACGCGTCTTCTGGTTTGCAAATCTTTTGCTAATTGGATTTTACTTTCAGAATTCCTTGAGGTCGGCAAAAAGCAGCCTGCCCTTGATGTTCTCTATGATGTTATGAAAAGTAAAAAACACCGAACATGGCAGAAAATCCACGAGCCAATTATGTTGAAGTACCTGGAACTCTGCGTGGATCTCCGCAAGAGCCACCTGGCAAAAGAAGGACTGTACCAGTACAAAAATATTTGCCAGCAGGTATGGCTTTTGAATTTTTTTTTGTTTTATTTGTAGCAAGCATGGTGTGTGTCAGCTGATAAGGTCTAAAAGTAACTGATCTGTCTTGAGTTAGAATTAATCTGCATTTTAGATGTTCCTAGTTTTTCAACATTTATGTTTTAAATATTTGCTGATTCTTGTGGGTGGAAACATCTTCCCATTTTCTGCCTTTGGTGTAGGTGAACATCAAATCTTTGGAAGATGTTGTTCGAGCCTATTTAAAATTAGCTGAAGAAAAAACAGAAGCAGCAAAGGAAGAATCCCAGCAGATGGTACTGGACATAGAAGACTTAGATAACATTCAGACTCCAGAAAGGTAGGCGGCCTGTCTTTAAAATGCAGCACTTTGCTGCAAAGTATCCTTATTTTCATGAAGGATATTGGGGGGAACAGAGATATAAACATGGTGGATGTGAAATGGAATACTAGTGGCGTTCTAGAGGTTCTAAAGGTAGGAAAAAAAATAGGAACGGTATTTCACATTGAACAAAATACTAAGTTTGAGTAAAGGAAAGTAAAGAAAGTAAGTAGTAAAAAACAGAAAAAACAGTAGGAGCGGTTGCGGGAGTTACGTCACTGCTTTCTAGGGTCTACTCAGATCCACATCTGTAATGGCATTGGAGAGTTTATCATTGGAAGCTGCTCTTTATCAGTAGATGTACAAATGCTATTAATTATATTAGGCCAGTTTAATTCTGTATGTGGTAACCTCCAGTCTGACCACATTGTGCATGTACAAACAAAAGGTAATGCTGCTTTATTCTTGCTTGGGTAACTGATGAGATAGTAGAAGAAAGGGCATAAAAAGTAAATTCAGGGTGTTATAATTAATTGGATGGATAATGAGAACCTAGAAGGAATGGCAAAAAAGTTCAGTAAAGATACCTGCTTTAGGTTCCGTATAGACCTTCTCTTAGAGCCTGCTTAAGCAAATTGTGCCACGTTAAGTTGAAACCACTCTCTGGCTCTGTGAGAAGTCACAAGTCTTTGTGGAAGAACATCCTGATTTGCAAAGGGAGGTTAGCTGCAATTGCATATTTCTTTAGATTAATCTGTTGATTTAGGCAATGCTCACATTCACTCTGATAGTACAGCTAGCTATGTGGTGACATCTCTGGAAGAGGGGTGACAAGGTGGGGGTGAAGAAATGTTTTAAACCATTCCAGGTGAGTTTAGCAGAGGCCATATGTCTATATCCTTTTAAAAAATCACAAAGTGTAGAGAATAAGTTCAAAATTCCTTAAGTCAAACCAAATTAAAACTTGCAGAAGATATCATAAGAATAACAAAAGGATCTTAAACCATAAGTGGAGAGTTCCAGGAAAAATGGGAGTAAAATTCTGAGGAGGAGGGTTGTGATTAGCCATCCTAGGTATGGTCTGAAGATTAAAGGGATACTTTACTACTGATTTTTGTAAGACTATTGATTCTAGAATAAAATAAAGAGGTTTTTAGAGCATGGAAATTACTCTGATGTGAACAGAAAAGTCAGCTTTCGCTTCATGTTGGATGACAGTGTAATTTCTATCCTAGAGTTTTAAAAATATCAGCAGATATTTTGGGCACTAAAGCTCTGCAGATACTGGTCTGAGCAGACAGTGTGTTTTCTCATCATCCATACGTAGGACTGAACAGTGGCCTGAAGAGCTGCTGATGTTTTGTTATCTTCATCATAATAACATTCAGGTCTTTAGTATGAGTTTTGAAGAAAGGAAGTAGTACATGGAGTTAAAAATAAGGTAAAATTCAGTACAGGCTTGCTGAGGGGTAGATAACATCTGATTATGTCAGAATTATATTTGGTAATTTAATTTTTTAGATTCAAGAAATGCTGGAAATCTAACCTGAGGAAAAGTAAAGCTGTTGATACCATAGCAGAAGGGATGGTTCCAGTTGATTTGGAAGGTGACTAAGACATTGCCCAGTGAGAAACTAATTACGTGTAATGGCAAAAGGAGATAAGAGGCAAGAGTGAAGTTAGTGGGAATTCTTTCAATTAAAATCTTGGCACAGAAACTAAAAAAGCCAGTCGTATTTACTGATGATAGAAAATTGGAAGAAATTATCAAAGTAGAGGACATCTTGTCTTGTGTAGGCGACTGTGGGGAACAGAGCTGTAGTAGTCATAAAACTCACCAAGCCGTGGAGTAGAAGGCTGTGGATTTATTTACATGTTAACAGCAAGGCTCTCTGGCAGAAGTTGGGAACCCATTGGTTGCAAAAAATGGAAAGGTTATAGACGTGTCTTCAGTAGCTGTTCCAGGATGGCAGTGCCGTTCTTGGTATTGCCAGAGCCTGAAATAGGCTTTGTTACAGAGGAACAGACATTAAAGATTGACTGACCACTCTCTTCCTTGTTTTCTTTTACATGTGAGGACTAAAAAATATATCTTTTCAGTCACAGTTCTTTATCTAACAACCACAGGTTCTTTAGGTCCTGTTTTCTAGACGTCTCATACTTGCTGGATTCACTGCTTGATCTGTTGGAGAAGGCTCTGCTGAAATGTCATCTTTAATATTTTATGTAGTAGTAGCGCTCAAGGAAGTAAATTAGAACTGGAAACAGTGTAGTAGAAGAGAGTTACAGGAGTTGAGACTTCGTATTAGAAGCATAGTTCAGAAAAGATTCTAAAAGTGAAGGCTTAGGGAAGATGATTCTGTGTAAGTTTGTCATGCTGGGCAGAGTGTTTAGCAGAAAGGGATCATGTGAGCCGTAGCACTGAATTTGTCTCAGTGTTTTGGGAATGCTTTCCAGCCTTGTATTTCTGTGAATGAGGGAATGCAGTTCTGGCCTCTAACTGTGAGATAATCATATCTTACTTCTGACGTCTTTAAGCATCTTTTTCACGTCAGAATTTTACAAGGATTTGGTGCTTCACCGTGAGTATTCCGGTTCTCGATGTCTGCAGATCCTAAGGCACACATTGCTTCTGTGTCATATGTCAGCAAGAAGGGAGCGCGCTCTGGCAGCATTGCTGGTGACTAAAAAGGAAGTTTCAGCAAGTGGAAAAGTATCTGAAGAGACATTGATATTTGAACCGAACAGAGGTTCTGTGTACAGCTCCCTGGTAGAAGAGGAGAGGTGACAATCATGGAATTAGCTTCCTTTGGCTTACTCATGTGAAGGATACGAAAGCTCCTGACATCTCTTACCTCTGGAGCTTGTACATATCAGTCATGTATGCAGGGGCCAAAGTTTGAAACTTAACAGCAAGAAAAGTTACCTACACCCTTTAAATGAAAAGGGAGAAATCTGAGGGACCAAATTTAAAATAAGCAATAGACTGTCCAGCAGCAATTGTTCAGATTTGTCAAGTCTTATCTTAGATCTTGATAAGAAAAATGGATAAGAATTGTGGGGAATGAGCCACTTCTTTTTTTCTTCCCCCTTACCCCAATTCTAGTGTTCTTTTGAGTGCTGTAAGTGGAGAAGACACCCAGGATCGTACTGACCGACTGCTTTTGACACCCTGGGTTAAATTTCTGTGGGAATCATATAGACAGTGTTTGGATCTTCTCCGAAATAATTCTCGAGTGGAACGCCTGTACCATGATATTGCCCAGCAAGGTAAGCCAAGAAGATGGAACCTCAATGAATAATAAGATCTAGGACTTCTATATTGCATTCTGCAAAACTAGAACATTAAAGATTATTTCCAGTTGGACATTCCTTCAGAGTTGGAGATACAATAATCTCTTATTGATATATATGTACACAGTTACTATTCTTAAAATTACAGAGGTTCCTTAAAATTACTGAGATTTCTGGCACTGATCTTATCTTGTAAGAGAATCTGCAAGGAAAATGCTACTTTTTTTTTACTTTTTTTTTTTTCCTGGAGATACTGAAAATATGAGAATTACTGGTGTTGCGTCTTTATTTTTTCTAACTTACTGATCAAAATTAGTTGTGTTTTCACTTTGTTATCCAGAGTGGAAAAAGCGTCTTCCATTAATGCGTTGTATGTCAGCTAACTTCAAACACTAGTGTACACAAGAGGGTACTGTAAAATTATGATGCACTATCAATTTTGACACAGATGTTGCTTAGCAAAGTATTAAGCAGAAGGTAATAGGAAAAAGTCTAGTCTGATTCTTTCGGGCATTATTCTGCCAAAACTGAATTTATAAGAATGAATACTTAGATGTTAATCTTTTCTCAAGGGTGAGAGATGAGTGGAAAAAATGTTTTCCTTTGTATTTATAACTTAGGGCTCTGAATTTTTGAAAAAGAGTCTGTTAGATTTTTAACTCTTGATCCAAATTGTGCAAGTACATTAGGAAAGATGATCATCAGATGAGTTCAAGGTGCTTTAGCGTATTCAAGTGTCAAGACTTCCCTTTTTGCCTGCTTCTGATAGAGATAGTTTAGAATTTTCAGAGTAACAGTGCAAAGTGAAAACAGATTTTTGGGAGAACTACAGGATCAAAGAGAATATTTTTTCCATCTCATTTCCAGTCACTTGAAAGCTTCATTTAACTTGAGAATTTTTTTCCTACGTTTTACAAAAAGGAAACCTGAATTCAAGCCATTCACAAAATTTTATGGGCACTTAGTTCAAAATAAAAGCTAGAATCACTGCTTAGATTGGAACATTTTTAAAAAGAGAGTCAAAGTGTACTCCCTTTGCTTCTTAAGCTTAATTACGTAGGAGCGTCTTCATTTTTTTGAGGTCAAGATGGAAGTGTTCTGTGCTGTCACTTATTCTTTATGTGTGACAGATTGTATCTTGTTTGATATGTCTTTGGACTGTAAGTGAAGATTTTTATTTTTTTTTAAACGATACTGATTTGCATATTAGAATCCTGTTTAGAACGACGGTGAAGTGCACATTCTTAATTTACATTGTTCATTTTTGCAGCTTTTAAGTTCTGCCTGCAGTACACACGTAAAGCCGAGTTCCGCAAGCTCTGCGACAACCTGCGGATGCATTTGGGGCAGATCCAGCGCCACCACAACCAAAGCACAGCCATCAACCTCAACAACCCCGACAGCCAGTCCATGCACCTGGAGACCAGGCTGGTGCAGCTTGACAGTGCTATCAGCATGGAGCTGTGGCAGGTACGCGGCAGGGCTCCTGTAATCACACTCTAGTCTCCAGCCTTTCCACAATCTCTGCCGCGCGGGTCGTGTTGCGTGGTACATGCTCTAAGGTAAAGACAGGATAACAGCTAAAGAATAAAGTTTTAATATCTAGAATGTGGTATTATGTGCATATTGAACACTTAGTCTGATGTTCCTGGGATTGCTGTTTTCATACGGCATCTGATTCTAGAATGTGGTATTATGTGCATATTGAACATTTAGTCTGGTGTTCCTGGGATTGCTGTTTTCATATGGCATCTGGCGTTGTCCAGCCTGGAGAAAAGGAAGCTGAGGGGAGACCTTATCACTCTCTATAACTCCCTGAAAGGAGTGAGGTGACGTCGGTCTCTTCTCCCAAGTCACAGGTGATAGGACAAGAGGAAACGGCCTCAAGTTGCTTCACCTCCAGATTGGCTATTAGGAAGAATTTTTACACAGAAAGGGTTATTAAGCCTTGGAATGGGCTGCCCAGGGAAGGGGTTGAGGCACCATCCCTGGAGTATTTCACAGATGGGTAAACGTAGTGCTTAGATGGTTTAGTGATGGTTGAGGCACCATCCCTGGAGGTATTTGACAGAGGGGTAAACGTAGTGCTTAGATTGTTTAGTGATGGTTTTTGTCAGTGTTAGGTTGATGGTTGGACTAGATGATCTGAAAGGTCCCTTCCAACCTAGGCGATTCTATGATGCAGACTAAGCTTCTGCTGGTGGTAGTTGGTAAGTGGTAGGTGGTAAAACTGAATATCACAGATTTCAGTGGCATTTAAATATATTACAGTCTTATAACCTTTAGTGAATGTATATTTTTCCCTTTTGGGGACATTGCAAAGAATACTTCCTAAAAGTAGTGTATTTTTTTTTTTTCTTTTAGGAAGCTTTCAAAGCAGTAGAGGATATCCATGGGTTATTTGCATTGTCAAAGAAACCACCCAAACCACAGCTGATGGCAAATTACTATCACAAAGTTTCAACTGTCTTCTGGAAATCAGGAAATGCTCTTTTTCATGCATCCACGCTTCACCGACTTTATCACTTATCGAGAGAAATGCGAAAGAACCTCACACAAGAGGAGATGCAGAGGTGAGGAAAGATATTTAATGTGATCTTGGATTCCATTTTTAACCCCATAGGTTCAAAAATAAACTAAATTGTACCCCAGAAGTAGCAGATCATGTGTATGGCTATGAGCTTAAAGGGCCAGTACTAATTGCTTCAAAAGAAACCTAGAGCAAGAAGGGTATTTTACAAAGCTGCGGGGTGAGTAATGTCAGCATCAGGATCACCTCAGTCTAGCTTCCTTCTCTGTTACTGGCTGGGAAGTTGAACAAGTTAATTAGTATCTGTGTTTTGCTTCCTTTTTCGATTTCCTTATAACTAGTATAAACTTTTCCTTAATAGATAAAAGCCTATATAGCCAAGTGGCCTTTGATTTTTTTGGTAACAAGTGTGATACTGGCAAGGCTTTTGAGGTTAATGCAGAATCGTTGACTTTATTAACCTCTGATGTTCATGTACAGGCCTTTATAAAATGAGAATCTGGTAGGAATAAATACTCTATAGAAATTCTTATATTCCTTTTCATCTAGGCACCAAGGTCAGAATTTAAAAATGTAATGTAATTTGTATCATTACATCAAAACATACATCTGGCTCTAATCTTACTATTATTGCTGGTATTTTTACAGTTTTTCATTACGAATGCTACTTATTCCTACTCTTGAATTGGCATGTGCATGAAAAGGAATTAATTAGTGTTCTCTTGCAGTTCATCTTTTGTGGTTATACTTTGTCAACAGGATGTCTACTCGAGTCCTTTTGGCCACTCTGTCGATTCCTATAACTCCTGAGAGAACGGATATTGCTCGTCTCCTGGATATGGATGGCATCATTGTTGAGAAGCAGCGACGTCTGGCAACGCTGTTGGGTCTCCAGGCCCCACCTACACGTGCCAGTCTCATTAATGATATGGTAGGTAACGGTCTTCAGATGAGCAGCTTTTAAACACAGGAGTTCTCTTTTTGGGCTGTTTTCCTTCTAGAGTCTCCAGGCCCCACCTACACGTGCCAGTCTC
This sequence comes from Calidris pugnax, assembly GCF_001431845.1. Classification (NCBI taxonomy): domain Eukaryota; kingdom Metazoa; phylum Chordata; class Aves; order Charadriiformes; family Scolopacidae; genus Calidris; species Calidris pugnax. Next base: position 1,496,122 of record NW_015090865.1, on the reverse strand, counting down.
ATTAATGATATGGTAGGTAACGGTCTTCAGATGAGCAGCTTTTAAACACAAGAGTCCTCTTTTGGGGCTGTTTTCCTTCTAGAGCACTGTGCTTAGTTATGGGACAACAGTTCAAAAGTTAAAACAGCTATATGATTAATTGTACGACTTACAGTATAGTATTAAAATTTCAGTTTCACAAGAAGGACTGTTTGGAAGTGACAGCAATAATGGGAGGCCTGAATGCTTGTGTGCACTGAAGAGTCAGATGCTGTATTGTCCTTTGTCACCCAAGCAACAAATGTCATTTTGAAACCTGAGGGGTCTGAAAAGGGATGTGAGCTAGAACTTTGTGTTTTTTCCCCTACTCTGAGGTTTGGGGTCTGAAAAGGGATGTGAGCTAGAACTTCGTGTTGTTTCCCCTACTCTGAGGTGTGCAATTAACTGAACCAAGTGTTTATTTCTGTTTTAAATGTATTTTGTATAAGCACAGGTCATATATCGAACAGCAGACCGTAAAGATCACGGTGATTTCCTGTGTTTAATTTGAAGGGAGGCTAGATTTTTCTATCTTCAGATCTTCCCAGACATTCATAAACAAATTAGACTTTCAGTCACAGTTAGATATTTTCAGAGGATGCTTGAGTTTCTTGCAGCCATTTGCATGTATGCCCAAAACTTAATTCAAGCTTCATTTTAAAATTTGTGTTCATTCTTCTGGTACCTCTCCAGTTTACCTTAAAAACACTATTTAAAGCTTCAGAAGTTTACTCATGAACTGAGATGTGTGGTTTTAGTTTGTATGTGGGCCTGCAACTGTGTAATAGGACTTATGTCTTAGAAAGGGCTAATAAGTTGAGGGGTGGTGCTCTAGTCCAGATATTTATCTTATTTGTATGGTTTTTGCCTACTTCTCCATTTTTAAATACAGTTAAGTGGTGTAGGGTAGTGTTACTGTCACTGCAATTAAGAATGCTGTAATAAAAAATAAGTAGTTTCCTGTATTAAAAGCTACATACGATGCTTGTTTAACTTCTTGAATATAAAAGTCTTAAAGCCTAACTATTTGTTAATACTGCATTTATTTTGAGATCTTTAAGTAGTTTCCTGTATTAAAAGCTACATACGGTGCCTGTTTAACTTCTTGAATATAAAATTCTTAAAGCCTAACTGTTTGTTAATATTGCATTTATTTTGAGATTTCTTTGTTGTTGTTGACTGTAGGTAAGGTTCAACGTGGTGCAATATGTTGTCCCAGAAGTGAAAGAACTTTACAACTGGCTTGAAGTAGACTTCCACCCGCTCAAGTTATGCGGCCGTGTCAGCAAGGTAAGTTTTGTAGCTCTGTCTCTGTAGTAATTGATCTTGACTAATAGTCTGTTATTTGAGTATTGACTTGTGGTAAATACCAACAAGCTTTTTCTATTGCTAGAATTCTCAATGGTGGGTTGTATTTGGTCAAATTCCAATGACACGTATGTAACATCTGACCTACATAGTGCACCAGCCTGTTGAAATAGAATGAAAATTCTTTTGGGTCTCTAGGGAGCTATTCAGGGACCTTTGTAAAGATGCAGATTTTTGGGAACACGTCAGGAGGTCTTGGTGGAGCTGACACCAAGTTAAATTTTGTTAAAAGATTCAGAAATGAGAAAACCACGTACACACCTGTGCATATGCATGTGAGCAGGTTGTGTGGGAAGTGGAAAAATATAACAATGACTGGTTTTACTATTCAAATGTAGAGTATTGGGAGGTAAACTACCGTGAGAGCTGTTGATTAGGTTAATGTAAACTCTGCAATTGGTGAAGCACATCATGTTCTTTTTCTTTGATAGTAGGAACAAAGATATTTGAGGTGCTAAAAAGAACTTGAAGGTAAATTAGCAGTATGGTAAATGTTGCCAGTACTGTCAGTCGCCTTCATACACAATTGTTAGCGATCCGTTATAGATAAGAGTGTTCTGATCAAAAGATACACTTCACTAAAACAATGTAGTGTCTGGACAGAAGTGCTGTTTTTTCATGAGGTGTAACTCAAAAGTATTTAAGAAACATGCTTCGTACTTTTAATTTTGAAGTTTTCAAGAGTTGGTGCAGATAGAGTAACTTTTCAGAATTTTGATAGGTTCTGAACTGGGTGAAAGACCAAGCTGAAAAGGAGCCTGAACTGCAGCTGTATGTTCCTCACCTGCAGAACAATACCATTCTTCGCCTTCTGCAGCAGGTATGAACAAAGAGAATGTATGTTCAGTTAGAAAGTGCTTTGGAAACATGTTAAGTTGGAAACTGCCATGCTGAAGTAATTTTTTTCTATTAAATTATGATTTTGAAATGCCTTTTTCCAGTATATAACCTGTCTCTTCAGGTTTGTATGTCATTTAGGTACAGCCACAGTAGCTATACTTAGTATTGGCTGCATACAGTGGCCTAATCTCTTTGCTAGATTTTCATTACACATCTGTGATGTCTTCCTGACATCATTCATTGTTTCTTAAAACTTTTTTGGGAGCAGGGTTTGGGTGGGATGTTTTGGTTTTTTGTGTTTAGATGTTTTATGAAATGCACATTTCATTGACCTGCTTTCTTTACAAGTGATGAGCAGTGTTATTTCTGTTGTGCTAAAGAAATAGTTGAAGGCTAATTAGCAGCGTAGCTGTATGTAGTTACTGCTGCCAGTCTCCTTCATACAAAGAAACCATTCAGGAATGCCATTTAATTTTAGGTTAAGTTTGAATATGGTACAGAAATAAAATCCCGATAGAGTTTTCGCAGTTGTATTAGTATGTATACTTTGATTTGTTGGCAGTGTAGTAAGTTAGCTTTATAACCTGTACAACAACTTTCATTTCTAATCTCTTTTTAATGAGGAAAAATACCTAATGTTTCTGTTGACATACAGGTGGCCCAGATTTATCAAAGCATTGAATTTTCTCGTCTGGTTAGCCTGGTTCCTTTTGTTGATGCTTTCCAGCTGGAACGTAACATCGTTGATGCAGCCAGACACTGTGATTTACAAGTAAGTGCTGTAAAAAGACTTTTGTGAGATGATGTATGGATTCATGTGTATTACACTGGATGAAAACTAACTGGCTGACATTGAACCTGAAGGAAGACAGTGGATTCTGATAGATGGAGATAAACTAGAGGAAAAAATGCATGTGATGGTATATCAAGAACTGATGATTATTTGCGTTCTGGTGTGGTGTTTTGGTTAGGTCAACAATCGTTAGTGTAAGTCCAGTAGAAGTAAAATTTGAAATAAAATTTGTTGAAACTTGCCCCGTGAGCCCCAGACATTTAGTTCAGAATATCCTGAAGGAAGTCTAACAGACAGGGATGCCAGTTTCTGACTGTGCTGAGTTTGTTTTGGGAGACTAAAGAGGTAGCAGTTGCTGATGTTGGGTTTTGTCTGACCAACTGATGGAGTAAAACACCGATGTCTGAGATGTTTCAGCTGCTGTGGAAGGTTGCACGATTGGTAAAGTTGTCTGTATTGAAAGAATGACAGCCTGTAATGAAATATTTAAGCCAGTGATGGGATACAAGTAATTTTCAGTTGAGGTTGCTTCATTATTATCCATTTAGGTTTTTAGCTAAAGCTGAGGTAATTGATTTAGGTTAACACACAGCTTTAGCTTAGATTTTAGATGCATTGAATTGTCTGTATTAAAGTCATGATTCTTGTTTTGCCTATTGCTAATGTGGAGGAAGAGGCAAGAATGACTTGTCTTGCAGTGCTCATTTCATAGAATCATTGAAAGTTCAGCCTCTTCCGGTGATCTTGTTTGGTTTGGTGTTCTTGGGTTTTGTTTGTTTGTTTTGTGTAAACCACAAAAATCAAACCAACTTTTATTCACAGTGCTATTTTTCTTCTACTAGTTTGGCGTTTCTCATAGCTAAAACTTTTATTTTTTTAAGTAATTTCTGCTTAGAGCTTCTGTTGGCTCATAGTGGTCATAGGCAGAGCAACGGAGAAATTATTTAATAAATAATACAATCCTTTTTCTCTCCCCCCCCCCCCCTTTTTTTTTTTTCTTTTCTCCAAAGGTTCGCCTTGATCATACTACCCGGACACTGAGTTTTGGCTCAGATTTGAATTACAGTACTAGAGAAGATGCTCCACTAGGCCCTCAACTGCAAAGCATGCCTTCTGAGCAAATTAGAAATCAATTGACTGCTATGTCCTCAGCTCTGGCTAAGGCTCTTGCAGTCATTAAGCCTCCTCACTTGCTGGTAGGTCATTTTAAGTCTTCTGAAAACGTTGGCAAGTTCTGACATTGCCCCCATGTGCATTGGGTGACGTTTATCTGTTGGTTTTATGCAGCCTTTTGTTATTTTTTCACTTGTCTGATCAACTTGTCTGTTCTCAGTGCAGTGATAATCAATATTGTTACTGCTTCAGAGCAAATAATTGATCCTTGGGGTGTTAATATATACAAATGTGGTGTAGCATTAATGTATTTATTAATGACAAAGTACCTTCTGCATGTGTTACATACTCACCCGTTCTAAAATACCTACATTTTCTGGTTTAGCAAGAAAAGCTTGTTCTGAAGTTTGAGATCATACATGAAGGAGTTACTTGCTTCACCTTTCCTTGGCATAGGGAAGGCAGTGAGCTTTCTAATGATTATTTTAACTTGACTTTGCAAGGATTTGAGTACGGAGCGATTGGTGCTTTTGTACGTTTTTTTATTAACAGAAGTGTGTTGCTCTGTTTCTCAGAGGATTGTAGTAACAATCTCTAATCTGATTTGACAGTAATGATGGGCTGCATTTATGTACCTATGGATTAAGTAGAAATGTAAACTAGTAACTCAACACTTACACCGAAGCTTATATTTTCATGAATGTGTCTCCTCAGATTAGATGTACCTTTTCATTTTTTTCAGGCTGGTGGTAGTCAGCTTTTTGTGCTTGTGAAGAAGAAGAAATCATTCTTAATGCACCCAACTAATTCGTGTTTGGTCATAACTAAAATGTCAAAATGTACACAAGAGTCCTGAGTTTGAATTGCCAGTCTTTCATATATCAGGTTTAGGATATACCAAATAATAACTTACCTATAGATGGGCCTAGAGAGCTGGGCTTTGTTTAAAACTTTCCCTGCTTTTTTGAAAATCCAAGAGCCTGCTTTCTTTATTCTTCCTGGAGAAACTGCTGTTGTGAAGAACCTGGAATGTAACTTCATAGCGGAATCTAAAAACATGAACAAACCATCTCACAACTCAAGAAGTGACCTGTCCTTGTCACTCCCTGTCCTCCTCGCTGGGGCCCTTGGCTTCAAGGTCGGACTCACCGATGAGCTCACATTTCAGGTTCTCCAGAGCCCTGTAGGTGCAAGGTGTAAATCAGTCTTGAATTTCCAGCATGCCTTGGTTGTGGCAAGTTAAACCTTCACTTCTCTTAAATGAGCAGTGGTAATTTATTCTTTTGCTTTATTTTTGTGAAAGATTTCATAGCAAACATAACAAATATTTTTTCCACACGGGGAAAAAAGGCTAATAGCAAGGTGTCCATGTTAGATTCTTTATACGGGTTGAAATATTAAGTAATATTCTTAAAATACAATCACACGTAGTAGGACTGCATCGTGACACCTAATGCCAGCTTACTTAGCTTAGCTTAAATATACATTAGCTCTTTTATAGTGTTGAAGATGAAAATATTTCCATGTAGGCTTTCCCCTAAAAAAACTCTTTTATAGTGTTGAAGATGAAAATATTTTCATGTAGGCTTTGCCCTAAAAATTTTTATTAGTGATTGGTATCAGACAGATGGATTGTTGGTTTGAAACAGCAAAACATGCTTTATCTTTGCATTCATAGATAGAAATGACAAATAGTCTTATACTTAACATGTTAGTACAATTAGCTGAATAAGACATAAATGCTATTAATTGTGCTTGTAAAATTGGGGTACAGTATCAAGGTTAATATGGACCTGTGTGGTTAGAGAAGCTACAAAACAAGTCCATGTCCTTTTTTCCTTTACTGTATCGATCAAAACTTTTCACTTTTTCAAGTGCTTAAAACCTTAATTTCTGACAAATTTGTTAAAATTCACAAAATTGTTAAATTAATCTAAAGCTCTTAATTTTTGTGTTTCTGGCACCTTCATTTATCTTTTAAGTGCTTGCAGATTGGCAACAAAGAATGTCAGTGTTTTTGTTGAGTGCCCTAGAAGTGACAGATGACTAAAAATACCTCTGAGCTAACTCACATTTCACAAGCAGCGTGACTGAGGGAGTGTAGTGAGCAGTTTTGCTGCTTGCTGAGCTGATTAAAATGGGCAACTCCCTGAGCTGGCACAATTATACCCCTTCATGTGTGCAGCAGGAACCTCTGCAGAGAACTGTATAGGTGCTCTGGAGGAGAATGCTGGGGTGGTTAGAAGGATTGTTAAAAAAATCCTAGAGAATAATCTATATGCTAGTGTCTAGAAATCTAGTCCTTATTTAATTAAAATGGGTTTATATACAATGTTTATACCTAAATTGTGGAGAGACAACCATCAGTTTTTTGTCATCTCACAGATTCCTTATTTAATTAAAATGGGTTTATATACAACGTTTATACCTAAATTGTTGAGAGATGACCCTCAGTTTTTTGTCATCTCACAGATAGTGCTTTATGTCAATTAGGATGTTTTTCTCTTATGTGGAGAATGTTTGGAAAAAAAGGTTCAGAAACAAGAGAGCTTTGGTGAGATAGTGCTTTATGTCAATTAGGATGTTTTTGTCTTATGTTAGTGTGTTTGGAAAAAAAGGTTCAGTAACGAGAGCTTTGGTGGAACACAGCACCGGTGGTGCTATACTTGATTGATCTCCCACCCTCATTTCAGTTAGAGTCTTAAATATCACTAGTGTAATGGTGTGCAGTATTTTTGGACAGAAAAAAAGTGTGAAAATATTTCATTTCAGTTAGAGTCTTAAATATCACTAGCGTAAGGGTGTGCAGTATTTTTGGACAGAAAAAGAGTGTGGAAAATATCGTACCTAATATGTGTCATGGAATATTGTCTGATACAGACAACTTTCCCCATTAGCAAGTGGTTCTAGTCAGTTGGTACTGCCTTGTTATGCCGCTTGGATGAGTGACTAGGTTAGCCATTACAATTGTATTTCCATCCAGTTGGCAAGTTTGGAGAGTAAAACTAACCTTGAGTTTTCTTTGAGAGGCATTTGCTGTGCTTTCTGCCTTTTTAAAGATATTCTACTTACACCATTGTCTCATCCCTAATTTAACTTCAGCAAGAGAAAGAAGAACAGCATCAGCTGGCAGTCACTGCCTTCCTAAAAAATTCAAGGAAGGAGCATCAGCGTATTCTTGCACGTCGTCAAACTATAGAGGAAAGAAAAGAGCGCCTTGAAAGCTTAAACATTCAGCGTGAAAAAGAAGAACTGGAACAACGTGAAGCAGAATTACAAAAAGTCAGGAAAGCTGAAGAGGAGAGACTGCGCCAGGAGGCCAAGGAGAGAGAGAAGGAGCGGATCCTGCAAGAGCATGAACAAATCAAAAAGAAGACTGTCCGTGAGCGCTTGGAGCAGATTAAGAAGACTGAACTGGGAGCCAAAGCATTTAAAGATATTGATATTGAGGTAGACAACTTATTTTTCAAGTTTTGAGCTGATTTTTAGGTTTTTGGTGTTACGTTGCTAGGCTGCCTGAATTTCGTGTTCTTTACTAGCTTTATACTGTAACACGTAACAGTTTATAAACAGCCTCTCTTAAAAATGAGGGTGTTTAACACTTACTTAATTTGCTCAACAGTGTAAGTAAACCTTAATTCTGAGTTTGGATAGGATCTTTTTTACCTGGAGGAATTAAGCGCAGCTGTTTGGTTCCCCCCCAACCCCTCCCTTGTTGCTTGAACAGTATCTGAAATACAAAATAGACCTGCAGATCCAATTTTGTAGCACCTGGACTGTCTCAATTGAAAATTAACATAAAAACGCTTTAGAGAGTTTTTTTTTTTAAATAATTTTGTAGCACCTGGACTGTCTCAATTGAAAATTAACATAAAAACGCTTTAGAGAGTTGTTTTTTTTTTTAAATAGAATGCAAGTTACCCAGAAGAGAGGAAAAGAAACTGAGAATGTTTGTTAAGCAAATTAATTAAAAATCTAAGGGAAAACTGCAGAGAAGTGTAAATAAATAAACAGATCACATCTGTAATAGAAAAATGTTTACTTTATTTTGTATTGATAACTTTACTTGGTTGTAGGATCTTGAAGAATTGGATCCTGACTTCATTATGGCTAAACAAGTTGAACAACTTGAAAAAGAAAAGAAGGAACTTCAGGAACGTCTGAAGAATCAGGAGAAAAAGGTACAATGTAGGAAGGGTAGAAAACCATGTTTATACAGTGCTTTAGTTAGTGATTATGAACTCTTCTATACGTATATAATATTGGTGTTGAAAATGTTATTGTTTAAAAAAAGGTAAATGGGTTAAAAACCAGGTTTCTAATATCAGTGCACAAAACTGTTCTAATTAATGGAGTTGATTTGAAAACGAACCCTTAAGCTGTATGTGAACTGAGTCTTAGTTTGAAAGAGTTGTAATTGGAAAATGTTCTGAGAAAATTAAATGTTCGCAGAAGGTGAGGCCATTACAGAGAAGCTGAATTTAATTAGTTATATTAGTCCTCACTGAAACGGAGGAGATTCCACTGCTGTAGAGCCCTTCTGGGTAGTGGAATAGGATCTGCCTGAAGCTTGGGTGACTACAGAAGTGTGAGGAACACGTCGTTACAGTAAATAGAAATATATAACCTGGGCAAGGTGAAACTCACCAAGGACTCTTGACAGTATTCAAGAATGAAACAGAGGTTATGTGATAGAGTTGGTAATTCAGTCCACTTAGAACTGGTTTGCTACTAGAAATTGGTGAGTTACATAAAGAATTCTCAGCCTGATGCTCATACCGGGCAAAGTAATAGGAAATTAAACAGTAGAATTAGTAGTTACCTGGGTAAATGTGATCTGCCCAGAAAGGTCAGCACAACTTCTATAGAAGAATTGTAAGCCAGGGCCTCCTCTTGGAGTTCTCTGAAGCTCTCAAAACAAACATAAGAGTCAGGGTGATCTGGGTGGTGTAACTGAGCTGGATTTTCCAAAAGACGTTTTACAGAGTTCTTGACCAAAAAAAACTTAGCAACTGTGGGGTAGAAGGAAGAATCTATGAATGAAGTTCAGTTTACATAGATTAAAATACTTTGTGTAGTGAAAGCGGGGGGGGAAATCCCTCAGTCTTCAGCTTTACATATTAAGTGATGAGCTCCAAACTGAACATTTTTAGACAACAATGAGAACTTGGTGGTTCTACATCTCGAGCACTGTGTGCAGTTCTAGTCTATCTCAAAAAGGATGTGGTTGAACTGGGAGTTGAGAGGAAGCCAACAAGAATTCTCAGTGGTTGTTCTTATGTAACAATAATATATCAAATATATTGGACAAGTCTCCAGGTACTGGGGTTTTCTTTGGGGGATGCTGAAGACTGAGCTTTCCAGATTTGGTCTTTGTGTTGTGACGTGCTAAAGGTACATTGTCTTTGTTTAGATTGACTATTTTGAAAGAGCGAAGCGCTTGGAAGAAATTCCTTTAATAAAGACTGCATATGAGGAGCAAAGAGTTCATGATATGGAGCTGTGGGAGCAACAGGAAGAAGAAAGGGTAAGAATTTTTTGTTCAGATGATAAAATCCATTAGCGGTGAATGAAAAAATAGTGGGGTTTGCACTGTCTTTTTTCCTCAGCTCAATCCAAGGGAAGAAGGGAAAAAGTTGTTATGAAGAATGAAGTGTTAGCTTTATGATTTCATTGTGCTGGTGGACAGCAGTATCTTCTGTACATGATCTGAAAGAGGAAAAAATAATTCCTCTTTTGAGTGGCAGAGGTTTGAATGCAAATATATAATAATTTTTACATTGTAATACTTTTTATATTATCTATTTTAGATCACCACTTTGCAGTTGGAGCGCGAGAAGGCCCTTGAGCATAAGAACAGACTCTCAAGGATGTTGGAGGATAGAGATTTATTTGAAGCCAGGCTCAAAGCATCACGGAGAACAGTTTACGAGGTACGTGAGATACAGTATTGTAGTAAAGTACTCCCCTAAAGGGAGGAACTAAGCATGTGACCCAGGGATTCTTCATGAAATCTAGAAACAAATTCATATCTGGAATGACTCAGAATTCTGGAATTGTTTCTTTTCTGCTTCAATTTAAAAAAAGAAAAATTAAAATATTCTTGCACCCATTCCTAGATAATATCACTTGCGATTTTTGACAGCTTCTGGAATAGCTTATATGGAAAATAGAAGATAGGTAAATTATTTATTTCAATGCAGCTGTTAGTAAGAGATCATTGGGTAGCATCTGAACAGCCAGCTGTGTCCGTACAAGTACTTGGACTTATTGTGGTGATGGAATATTAGTGGCAATAATATCAAAGCTGAGAAATAGACAGAAATACTTGTCTGTCGAATCTGGAAATTATTTTGATAGTCTAAGTATTTGGAACTTGAAGTTACGTTTTATTTTTGCAAAATTTAATAACAGGGAATGAACTGTGCCTTTGTTTTTTGATCTTCATTTGTAAAATTCTACATTTGCTGAGACTGTTTGTAGCTTTGGTTATTTGGCTCTGTTGCAGTAAGAACTGATGGTGGGGGGAAAAAAGGCAAAAATTATTGCATTAAGATAAGTAACTGCATATGATTCTTTGCAACAATACAGGTAATTTTAGATAATGTAGTTTAGATACAAGTAAATTATTATTCAGGTAATTACTTTCCTGAAAAAGCAGATGAAGGACTAAAATTGTGCATGCTGATTGTCTTCTAAGTAGGAGTATATTCCCTTCTGAAAACGTATCGCAGAAAGACTGAAACGGGAAACACATAATCGTTTTTCAGTGGAACAAAGTTAGTAAAGTTGCAGTTACTTCGGGTTTCTGTGCATCTTTATTTAGCAATCTGTATAACTGTCTAGCTCTTAAATGTTACAGTTCTTCAGTTTTCATGTGTATTGTGCATATTTCAGGATAAACTGAAGCAGTTCCAGGAGCGGTTGGCAGAAGAGAGGCGCAATCGTTTGGAGGAACGCAAGAAACAGCGCAAAGAAGAGAGACGCATTACCTACTACAGAGAAAAGGAGGAGGAAGAGCAAAGATTACGAGAAGAACAGCTGCTTAAAGGTATAATCAAGAATGTGATTATTTTATCCTTTGCATCCTTGACCCGTTCCAGGTGTGTATGCAGGTAACTTCTGGTTTGCCTGTTTGACAATACCGGAGGAAGTCTTTTCACTCGCGGTCAGTGGTGTAGGCTCTGTTGTTGCTCTTAGACAAATGTACCATTAATGTTTTACCTAATGCACCTTCTGAACACTTGGGTGTACAGCACAGAGGTGAAGGTAAAGCGTTGTGGGAGGAAGGGAAAATGAAAACAAGTGAATGTTCCCTGCCTTCCCCTTCTCCCACACATGAATAAAGGAGGAGATAACGTAAGAAAGGCTGATGACTAAAACCAAAGTCTCAACTTCTCGTTTAGTTTGAGCCTGTCCACTTGTTTGTGCATGACTAAAAGAGAATGGAAAGGGAACGTTGGTGTCAGATCAAGAACTCAAGAGTTGTGACTCACGCCTTTCTCTGTGCATTGCTTTGTCTGGTAGCCTGCTTCAAGGTTTCAGAGGAGAAGAGAGAGAGGTATCCTGTAAGGGAAATTTCTGTTTGTCACTTGGTGGATGAAGATTTTGTATATCAGTGGAGTTCATAATCACACAATATTTAAAAGCCAAACAAAACCCAAGCAGTCCTAAATATCAAATTTCTGACACTGACAGCTGGTTTTTTGGTTTGACCTTTTCTAAGGAAGGGATCCTCGGCCGTGCTGAGGTACTTACTGATATTTTAGCTGGCACGTTTCCGGTCTGTACATTGAATTAATGTACGAGTATTGGAATGTTTTCTTTGCTTTCGTGCTAGTTGTTGTTCAAAATGTCACATTAATGGGTGTTTCAGGGTTTCTATGGCTTTTGACTTAGGATACTTCCAGAAAGAAGATTCTATGGTTAGTTAAATGCAAAACGCATCTTGTGGAGCGCTTGGATTTTTTTTTTTTAATAAGGAATCAAAGAGGAGAGATTGTATTTTGTCACCCTTCTGTGGATACAGCAAAATAATGGAATTTGTGTTGGTAATATGTTCTGTGTATGTTTGTGACTCCAGAGCGTGAGGAAAAGGAGCGCATTGAGCGTGAGAAGCGTGAGCAGGAACAGCGCGAATACCAGGAGCGGGTCAAAAAACTGGAAGAACTGGAGAAGAAAAAACGTCAAAGAGAAATGGAGATAGAAGAAAGAGAGCGTCGTCGAGAAGAAGAAAGGAGAGGTCTGGATGACCCATTTTCAAGAAAGGTGGGTAGTACCTGGAGGTTTGTTTTCTTTTTGACTCCTCCTTCTGTAGATTATTCATAAGAAGATGGTAGCTTTGAAAAATCATAGGTTAACTTTTTTGTTTTGAAGTTGTAGCATAAATGGCTCTGTTTTGTGAACCTCTGTTTTGTGTTAACAGGTGGTAGCTATGGCTCACTGTAGCTGTTGTTCATACACTTGCTCATAAACTTTTTAGTGTATTTGCATATATCCTGCCCTACTAATAAAGTGTGTGGCACAAAGGGAACCACATTCAAACACCTGATAGTTCGGTGTTCTCTGCAGTGTAACAAAGGAGTTTTTCATGACATAGTATACTCTGAAAGGAGTTGAAAGTCTTCATTTTAAAGTATTCAGAAAGAATGTCCCTAATTTCTTTTGACACACAGGAATCTCGCTGGGGCGATAGGGAGTCTGAAAGCTCTTGGAGAAGAGGTGGTGAGACAGAATCTGAGTGGCGACGAGCACCAGTGGAAAGGTAATCATTGGGTTATGGAGCACCAGTTGTGCTGGGCTCAAAATGTGATAGGCTCCCTTTTTATTGCTACTGCTAAAGCTGCACTAAGTAATATCTCATGCCTTTACACCTCTGAGAGTTAACTTTCTATTAAAAAAATTGCTTTGTAAGCATCTCAGAATGAGAGGGAGGTTTTATCTTGGAATTGCATTCAGATAACATTCCGGTTTTATTTAGCTTAGATATGTGAAAGCCACCACATACCTTCTGCATAGGATAAACAAGTTCCTAACTTGGTTTCTTTTTTAAATGAAAAATATCTGTCCTACTCAAACAGTGATGTCAGCTGCATAAGTACAGAATGGGGAAGGATGACAAGTGCAGGGTTCCTAGATGATGAAACTGTTTGAGAATTTTCGTTTAGAAAACTATACATAGGAATAGTAAAGTCAAGTTCCAGAATGAGTCACAGAGCAGAAAATATGTGCCATAAACTAAAACAGAGTTCTGAAAGACTGTATTGAACAGAGAAGGAAGGATTTCTGAAGGAAAAGTATTGGAGTATTCTGAAGGTACTCCATAATTTAAAAAAATTAGAAAAAAGGCAGCTTGTTCACATCTATATATTTGATGGGGTTTTGATATGTTCACTAATAACAAAGTTGTAGTTTCTGTAGTTGTAGAAAATAAGATCTTTAACATTTGTCCATCCCTCTGCTCCAGAACAGGATGAACTGTATCTAAAATATTTCTGGTGGTGCACATCTCTGTTCTTAAAAACCTGTGGTGATGGAGATACCACTGCTTGTTCCAGTTGGCAATATGTTCTATTGCTTAATTAGCCTTCCAGCTGGATAGATTTTGATAAATGTCTAAGCTTAATTTCCAGTGCAGCAATTTAAATCCATTACAGCTTACTTTTGAACTCCAGCGAAAGCAAATTTACTATTTCTCTCTAGTAATTTCTTATAACATAATTGAAGAGTATGATCTTTCAATAAACAAAACAGTCTTTCAGTCTTTCCTTAAAAGTTGTGTTGCCATTTCTGGTAGTGATCCGCTTTCTTGTGAATTGCAAACTCAAAAATTGGATGTAACTCGCAGATGATGCCTTCAACTATTAACATATTGCAGGATTGTTTAATGCATCTATGTATATGCTTCAATGTGATATTTTTTTATCCACAACAGAGTTATACAGGTCACCCATATCCATTTTTGAATCTCTATGGCATAGAGTTTTTCTGAATGAGTGTTGTCTTAGTCATTTCTCATTCAACTGTTGTAGAAACTGAGCTGAGTGACTACTGACAAATGACTAGGCATCTGTCCTGGTTTGAGGTAGAACAGAATCAATTTTCTTTTCAGCAATTTTACTTCCAACCCAAACTATTCTATGATTCTGTAACCAACAACGGACTGTAGTTCCCCATTTCAAACTGTAGTTTTGAAGGAGATAATAAACCCTTCAGTCCTTACTGAAGCTGTAGGGGTGGTGATCACCATAGCAGTGAAGGCAATTAGAACGTGTGCATTTGAAAACTGCAAGCTCTGTAGATGTGTTTGCAACCACCCATCAAGGAGATACGTTCAGAAATGGCCTTGAGGGGTTTGACACTGTCCATCTGATCTGTAAAGCTTTCCTGGATGTTAGCTTCTACTTTTTTTGCTCATTCGCTGTGGTTTTACAGAGATTGGCGTCGAGGAGAACCCAGAGATGATGACAGACCTTTCCGGCGAGGCGATGATCTGCCCCGACGAGGCGATGATCTACCCCGGCGAGGGGATGATCTACCCCGACGAGGGGACGATCTGCCACGACGCGGTGCTGCAGAAGAAAAGGAACGTCCTTCTATGGAATCATCAGAGGACAGGCCACCTAGGCGTGAAGGGGACGAAGACAGGCCACCTAGGCGTGAAGGGGACGAGGACAGGCCGCCCAGGCGTGGATTGGATGACGACAGGCCACCCAGACGTGGATTGGATGACGACAGGCCGCCCCGGCGTGGTTTGGATGATGATAGAGGGAGCTGGCGGGCTGCAGATGACGACAGGGGTCCCAGGCGTGGAATGGATGATGACAGGCCACCCAGACGTGCTATGGATGATGACAGGCCACCCAGGCGTGCTTTGGATGACGACAGGCCACCCAGGCGCGGCTTGGACGATGACAGAGGCAGTTGGCGTGCAGCAGATGACGACAGAGGACCCAGGCGTGGAATGGACGACGACAGGCCGCCCAGACGGGCTTTGGATGATGACAGGCCACCCAGGCGTGGGCTGGATGACGACCGGGGCAGCTGGCGCGCCGCGGATGACGACAGAGGTCCCCGGCGGGGGATGGATGACGACAGAGGTCCCAGGCGCGGGATGGATGACGACAGGATGTCAAGGCGTGATGATGACAGGGGACCCTGGCGTAGCGCAGATGATGACAGGCTCTCCAGACGAGATGATGACAGGGGGCCCTGGCGGAGCGGTGAAGATTCAAGGCCAGGTCCTTGGAGACCATTTGGTAAACCAGGTAAAATCTAGTAACATAATATTCTAACCTCCAAAGCGTGTGCTAACCTGGTACGTGATGGATGTGACATACTTAGTGCCAGAGATGGGAGAATCAACTCTGAAAATGTTTGGATTTATTTGGCTGATGTGGATGCTCCTTTACTTAGTATGATTAAACCTTTTAATTTCGTTGAACTAAAAAAAGAAATAAAAATGCAGCAGTGTCTGTTGGTTGCCTGGAAGATGCCTAAAGGTCCCAGAGTGATGCTGGTGATCTGCTGATGTGCAGAGACAAAACACACAAGTAGAATGCTCTGGTGGGAGAGAAACGTTCTCACCAGGTTACCATACCTTGGTCTCCATCCCTGCCTCCTCAATATGTCTGAAATTAACCTCCTTCTGCGGAGGAGTTTGACACATCGTTCAAGTGGGTCTGGTTTTGATAAGCTTTTTTTACATGTACAAAGACATTCCTGTATTTACCATTCCTTTTTTGGTTTTGTGCCTCTCTCTCTTGAAAATCCTGCTTTGAGCAGAAGCTTGGACCAGGTGACCTTCCGAGGTCCCTCACAGTCAGAATTATCTTGTACAGTTTGTTTTTAATCTTAAGTCTTGTGGATGGTGACTACTCCAATAGTTTCTGATTCTTTTCAGAACTGTTGATGACGTTTAAATGTTAGATATGATTATGATTTTGATTTCCTAGTTCTTTTTATTCAGATTTATGTGCCACATCAACTTGGGCACTAATGAAGTGGGCAGTAATTCTGTAATCCAAACCTGGAGCAAAGCTATCATCAATCTCGATACTTGCACTCCAAAAAGCTTTCACCTTTTTCCTATTTTAAGAAAAAGCAGGCTGCATAATAAAGAACTCCCATTCAAACATAACTGAATGGGATTGCAGGATGCAGTGTAAATGATAATTGTATTTTAAAGTAGCGATTTAAAAAGCAGTATACCTTCATAAAAATTTGCTTGCTTAAAGTCTCCCCACGTGGAGATGTTCACAAAGGAATCTGCTCTCTGAGCTACCCCGTTTGCTTCTTGTTTTGCACAAGACTGAAGAGTTTGTTGTTTCTGACTGAAAACTGCAGGCTGTAATCAGCTCTGCTAAATGTCCCAGGCAGGCAGCCCCATATATGAGGTAGATACTTACTATTCTCATTTTAAGCAGTTTCTACAGTGTTTTGTCCGTGGCTCCCCTCATTGTGCACACTTTTTATAAGCATCTTGAGCTGGATCCTCAGGGATCAAAACTTGAAGAACCAGTTTCTGTGAGGGAAGTAAAGGCTTCTTTGTCCACACAGAGATGGAAGGTTGGTCATAAATTGGATCCTCAGGGATCAAAACCTGAAGAACCAGTTTCTGTGAGGGAAGTAAAGGCTTCTTTGTCCACACAGAGATGGAAGGTCAGTCACAAATCCTTTGACTCTGTTTCTTTCTTACAGGGGGATGGAGAGAAAGAGAAAAGGCTCGAGAGGACAGCTGGGGACCTCCCCGAGATTCCAGACCTCCAGGAGACCGCGAGTGGGATAGAGACAAAGACCGTGATGAAAATGAGAAAGACCGTGAATTTGACAGGGATAGAGATTTTGATCGAGATGATCGTTTCAGGCGTCCCAGGTTTGACTTCTCTTTTTAAATACCTCTAGAATAGTTCTGTTAAAAAAAAAAATAATTTGAAAGAAGGTGCCCTGCTGATAAAGAAAGAATGTGGCATCACCCAGTGAGAGGAACAGTGGTTGGTTTGTATGAAATTAAGCACTTAGAGGCAGTAAATGGGTAATGGCATTTTGGGGGCTTTTTGATTTCTTATTTTTAAGACGACGTTAACTGTTTACAGAAGGAATCACAAAAGCCTTTACTGCTTTGTTGGGTTTTTTTTAACCTGTTTTCAAGAGAATTTCTTATTAGGTTCCAGAAGAAAATAAAAGGGTTGGAATATGTCAGTATGTTAAATAGAGACCCACTGGGCCTGAAAATATCTGTGTTATGATGTATTATTGCTTCTTTCCATAGCAAAAGTAAAATCTTAACGTTTAGTCTTTCTTTTGAATGGCAAAAGGGATGATGCTGGTTGGAGAAGAGGCCCAGCTGAGGAGACCTCTAGCTGGAGAGATTCAAGTCGGCGTGAAGAATGGGACAGAGGTGGTCGTGACATGAGAGATCGACGTGCTGATGACAGAGATCCACCCCTCAGGCGAGGACCACCGCTCAGATCCGACCGGGAAGAACGTAGGTTTATTTTAGTGTTCCAAAAGGGTTATGTTCATCATAGGGCCTTGACGGTGCTAGGATGTGACAAAACGGGAATAAATATTTTCAGCCACTTAAACTCCCTTGGCATAAACCAAGTAATAGGAAGAAGCTTTAGTGTAATTGAGATTTTTTCCTTGAATCTTACATTTTTTCAGTTGTACTCTTATCTATCATAGCAGCATTTCATATCTGCAGTAGAAGGGTAACATTTTTAGTATGTGGTTTTCATAGTAGGATTGTGTTCAGGGTGAATGAAATCCTTGTACTTAAATTATCAAGGTAGATGTCCCAGAAAGTAATTTCTGGCTCATTTGTTAAGACCGTTAAAACGTGAGGGAAATGTTTCCAAACGAGGCCTTGTGGGTTTCACACTATTAACGGTATTGATTTTGATGAATAACCTATTTTAATTACATACTGTACCCTGTTTTAATTATGTACATTTATTAATCCTCTGCTGCTTTCTAAAAATACAGTAAGGGCAAGGAGATTTAGCCTGAGATCCCATGTCTTTCAGTTCTGGCATCCTCAGGTTCAAAGTCCCTTTTGGTCCCTGCCCTGAGTGTGGGTGCTCCCTGGAGAGGGGAGGGTGCTGTCAGGGGGTGTCCTGGGGAGCAAACCGAATGGAGAAGTCCTTATGGACTGCTCTCAGTGTGGGGATTTGTTGTTTTTAATACATCAAGAAGTTTTGATATTTGATGGGCTGGTTTGGTATCTGACACAGCTTTGTTTGCTCACAGCTGGGGTACAGTTCTTAACATCCTTTTGGTGGAAAAGAATGATTTTTCATGTACTGAAGGATGGTGAATGCTCTTTGCAGTGGAATCATGTAATCCAGTGCCATTTGTACCTCTGATTTCATAGAATGGTTTGGGTTGGAAGGGACCTTAAAGATCATTGAGTTCCACCCCCCTGCCCTGGGCAGGGACACCTCCCACCACACCAGGTTGCTCCAAGCCCCATCCAGCCTGGCCTTGAACCCCTCCAGGGATGGGGCAGCCACAGCTTCTCTGGGCAACCTAGGCCAGCATCTCACCACCCTCACAGGAAAGAATTTCTGCTTTTCTGAATTTTCTCCTCACCACCCTCACAGCAAAGAATTTCTGCTTTTCTGGATTTTCTTTTCAGTAGGCTGCAGAGTAATGTGCTGTCTTTTGAGACCACGAACACCTAAACGTTTTCCACAAGTGTTTTTAAATCAGGAATTTTCTCTTGTCAGAGTTCAGTCATTTCTAAGGAGACGCTTTTGTGCTTTTAATTCTGATACCAATATAAGAATATATTTTACATCATAAACCCATCTACATCAATAGAACATTCTTACTACAGTTACTGTGTTTTAAAGATGACACTTGGGTGGCTCCAAACAATTGTGAGTCTGAAAGGAGGCTTGAGTAGCTCCTGCCTGATACTTCACTACAAAATGAAGCTGTGCGTTTGGCCGTCATCAGCATGTTCCCCTCTTGGCAAGAGTGAGAACCCGTAAATCAGGCTGTCGGAGCCGGGCATGTTTGTTTAAACTCTCTCAGGCTGCTGCTGGAGCGTGACAAAGGTTGGTTTATTGTCTTTTCTGTGTTTGCAGCGAGCTCCTGGCGACGTGCCGACGACAGGAGAGAGGACCGCGGAGAAGAACGCGAAACCGTTCGGCGATCGGCTCCAGCTCCTGCTGCTTCTCCAGCATCTGCTCCCCCAGCAGCATCCAAGGATCGCGAGAGGGATGGGGAGAAGGAGAAGGGCTCCTGGAAAACAGAAAAGGACCGTGAGCCCGTTCGCCGCACGAAAAACGAGACAGATGAAGAAGGGTGGACCACTGTACGACGTTAAGTGAAAAAAATCACAGAGTTTAACCGATGTTTTAGCTTTGATTTGATCGAATCCACGGATTATCTTTGTGCTTATAAACATTCTGAATTGGAATTCTTTAACAAATGTTTTGAGGTAACATGAAAGCATGAGCTTGAATTACTTACTCATATAGATTGATCATGCACAAAACTCACAGCAGAAGGTTGGAAATTGAATGCCAGTTTTTGAAATTTCAAATGATGCTTATTTCATGGGTCATTTGTTGCTAAAATAAAAAAGAAGCAAGCCCAACAGCTGTCTTGAGTAATGCTTCTATCTCGCACCAAAAGAGGCTGACCTTTTTATTTTTAGTCCTTCTTAATTTGGAATGGGGTATTATTGTTACAGAACATGCATTTGAAAACACTTCTGTTCACACAGTGCAATTATTGAAAAAGCAGAGCTGAATCAATTTCCATAATTAGCCAAAAAAAAATAGAAAACTAGAAAAGCCCTCTTCTACACAGGTATCTTTGAGGGCAGGCGGTTTCCGAGACGTATTTTATCACTATCTAAATTCAGTAAGTTGTTTAAATTTGAATTAAATACAATAAACATGATAAGCACTAGCTACACTGGGATATTTTCTGTAGATTTACTTGAAAACATGCCGCCTGGGAGGCCGTTTGGCCATCATTGTTCCTGTGAACAGTACCTGCTGGGGTGTATGACCACAGAACTTCAAGCTTTTACAATTTCAGTGTTTTGGTAAGCACATGGCTATGTATTTTCTGTTGCCAATATCACAGCCGCTTTTTCCATTACTGGATAATTCATGCCTTTCAAGGATTTATAAATATTGTCATATTTAAAATGTGTGGTTTTGGAGAAATTGTTGAATCTTTTCCCCCCAATTCTTTGTCTTCAGGGTCAATTCTTCCCCTTTCCAAAAAAGTGATTTGTAGTAATGGCTGTGTTGACTTCAATTTTGGGGTGCGGTAACAACCATTAATTATCTGGTCATACTGAAGCCAACACAGAACTTGCTGCTGTGTGTTTCTTCAATGATAAATAAACAACTTAAGGAATTAGCTGCTGTGGTGTCTTGACTGTTTAGTAACTTCCTGCAATGTTCCTTAATGCAGAGCAGCTGGTGAACATCTTCTTTCATGTCCCCATGCCCGTTTCTGTGCCAGCTGAAGGAGAACATGAGGACACCTGAGATGGTTTCTTCCCTAAAAGCCTGCTTTAATTTCAATGTGGGTGAGCAAAAGTTGTAGTACTCCTCTTGGCCATCTCCTGTCCTTCTGAGCTTCCCAGGTCCTGTTTGCTTCTCAGGAGAAACTCGCTCTCATAGTCATCTGCTGAGGACCAGACCTTTGCACCTTTGGAGCCTCTTGAGTCATTCGTTGCTTGTTGAGTCATAGGATCGTTCCTGCTAAAAAAGACCTGTGGAGCTCCCCAAGTGAAGTCAGACTGTGTTCCTCAGAACCACATTTCTCCAGTGTGGCCTCGAAAACCTCTAAGGATGGAGATGGTACAACCTTTCTGGGCAACCTCTTCCACAGTCAAGAAGTTTAACCCTCTCTTTTTTTGGCGTCCACCTGTTGTCTCTCATCCTCCTGGTCATGTGCTGCTGGGAAAAGCCTGACTTTTTTTCCTGATAACTTCTGTTTGGTGCTGTTGGTATCTCCAAAGCCTTCTCTTCTCCAGGC
The DNA here is from genome assembly GCF_001431845.1 of Calidris pugnax. Lineage (NCBI taxonomy): Eukaryota > Metazoa > Chordata > Aves > Charadriiformes > Scolopacidae > Calidris > Calidris pugnax. Next base: position 1,474,980 of record NW_015090865.1, on the reverse strand, counting down.
TGAACAAGTTCTGTTCCCTCAGCCTTTTTCTCCCAGGCAGGTGCTCCAGCCCCTGACCATCTTGTTGGCCATCTCCTGAACTTGTCCAGTTTGGCAACATCCTCATTGTGGTGGGTGGATGTGGGACCCAGAACTGGATGCAGCAGTCAGGATGAGGTCTGCTGAGTGTGAGGAAGAGAGGGATGCTCTCTTCTCCCATCTACAGGCTGGTGTCCTGTTCAAGCAGCCTTGGATCTGCTGGCTTGTGCTCAGCTTGATGCCTGCTGGGGCCCTGGAGGCATCTGGGACACCCTCAGCCTATCACTGAAAGGGCTTCTGCCCTTCTTCCTGCATGTCATCAGGCTCCTGCCCAGCCTGTCTCAGTCCCTCAGGATGGCAGCCCTGCCCCAAGTGGTTCTCCCAGTTTGGTGTCATCCACAAACCTGCTGCCAGGGCATCCTGCTGCTGCCTCCAGGTCCTTGAGAAAGACGTCAGGGCATGTCCCAGGAGAGACCCCTGTGATACCTCCATAGACCATGATGCTGAGCCTGAACATCCAACCAGTCTTCTGTCCAGCTCTCTGGGCTGTGACATCTTAACTTGGGCACAAGAACGTTGTGTGAGACAGTGTTGAAAGCTAAAGTCAAGGTGAAGAACCTCCACCACTCCTTCCCCGTCTGCAAAGTCACTCTTGTTGGAGGCAGGTGAGTCAGGCAGGGTCTACCCTCAGTACATCCATGCTGACTGGTCCCAGTCACCTTCTCCTGCGGGTGCCCAAAAACATGCTCAGAGACTTCTGCCGTGGTTTTCCCAGGGACTGAGGTGACACCATCTGGCCTCTAGCATCTCAGATGGTCCTTTTGGCCTTGTTTGAAGCTGGATGCAACATCTGTCTTTCTCCAGTTATGGGGGAGATGTAAGAAGTGGTTATACCTCAAGTGACTTAATTTTAGCCAAACAAATCTGTTTCAATATGGGGATAACAGTGATCATTGCACCAGCTACAGCTGTTCCCAAATCCGTGTCCTTGACACTGAGATCATGGTGCCAACACATGAGAAAAGACCTGTGAGCTGTGAGTGTTACAGACACCCCAGTGTTTATTTGGTTGGTTGATGGTTTCAGACAGAACCCCAACGATGGTGTTCAAACCCCACCACTGACCACCTCCATGTCCAGCAGCTAAGAGCTCCCTACACACCAGCACGGCGCCTGGTTACCTGGTGTGGGTGAAGGGAGATGAATTCTCTGTCAGGCTTGGCTGTTTGATGGATTCACCTCCACTTGGACATCTAAACTTTTCTGTGAAGCTCAGAAGAACATGGCCCGTCCACACTGTGGTTAGAAGGTGGAACGCGGGACTGTGGCTGGTTACGTGGTGGCAAAAGCTGCTCAGTTCAAATCTTTGCACCTTTGGAGCCTCTTGGAGTCATTCGTTGCTTGTTGAGTCACAGGATCATTCCTGCTAAAAGAGACCCCTGGAGCTCCCCAAGTGAAGTCAGACCGTGTTCCTCAGAACCACATTTCTCCAGTGTGGCCTCGAAAACCTCTAAGGATGGAGATGGTACAACCTTTCTGGGCAACCTCTTCCACAGTCAAGAAGTTTAACCCTCCCTTTTTTTGGCATCCACCTGTTGTCTCTCATCCTCCTGGTCATGTGCTGCTGGGAAAAGCCTGACTTTTTTTCCTGATAACTTCTGTTTGGTGCTGTTGGTATCTCCAAAGCCTTCTCTTCTCCAGGCTGAACAAGTTCTGTTCCCTCAGCCTTTTTCTCCCAGGCAGGTGCTCCAGCCCCTGACCATCTTGTTGGCCATCTCCTGAACTTGTCCAGTTTGGCAACATCCTCATTGTGGTGGGTGGATGTGGGACCCAGAACTGGATGCAGCAGTCAGGATGAGGTCTGCTGAGTGTGAGGAAGAGGGGGATGCTCTCTTCTCCCATTTACAGGCTGGTGTCCTGTTCAAGCAGCCTCGGATCTTCTGGCTTGTGCTCAGCTTGATGCCTGCTGGGGCCCTGGAGGCATCTGGGACACCCTCAGCCTATCACTGAAAGGGCTTCTGCCCTTCTTCCTGCATGTCATCAGGCTCCTGCCCAGCCTGTCTCAGTCCCTCAGGATGGCAGCCCTGCCCCAAGTGGTTCTCCCAGTTTGGTGTCATCCACAAACCTGCTGCCAGGGCATCCTGCTGCTGCCTCCAGGTCCTTGAGAAAGACGTCAGGGCATGTCCCAGGAGAGACCCCTGTGATACCTCCATAGACCATGATGCTGAGCCTGAACATCCAACCAGTCTTCTGTCCAGCTCTCTGGGCTGTGACATCTTAACTTGGGCACAAGAACATTGTGTGAGACAGTGTTGAAAGCTAAGGTCAAGGTGAAGAACCTCCACCACTCCTTCCCCTGTCTGCGAAGTCACATTGTTGTTGAAGGCAGGACCTACCCTCAGTACATCCATGCTGACTGGTCCCAGTCGCCTTCTCCTGCGGGTGCCCAAAAACATGCTCAGAGACTTCTGCCGTGGTTTTCCCAGGGACTGAGGTGACACCATCTGGCCTGTAGCATCTCAGATGGTCCTTTTGGCCTTGTTTGAAGCTGGATGCAACATCTGTCTTTCTCCAGTTATGGGGGAGATGTAAGAAGTGGTTATACCTCAAGTGACTTAATTTTAGCCAAACAAATCTGTTTCAATATGGGGATAACAGTGTTTAATGGGGATAACAGTGATCATTGCACCAGCTCCAGCTGTTCTCAAATCCTTGTCCTTGACACTGAGATCACGGTGCCAACACATGAGAAAAGACCTGCTCCTTACGCACCAGCACGGCGCCTGGTTACCTGATGTGGGTGAAGGGAGATGAATTCTCTGTCAGGCTTGGCTGTTTGATGGATTTACCTCCACTTGGACATCTAAACTTTTCCATGAAGCTCAGAAGAACATGGCCCATCCACGCTGTGGTTAGAAGGTGGAACGCGAGGCTGTGGCTGGTTACGTGGTGGCAAATGCTGCTTAGTTAAAACCCCAGGAGCAGAGCGAGGTGGGTGACCAGGTTATGGACATTCCAGTTTGTTTCCCACTCCCAGAGCAACCCAGAGACTGACCCCCCAGCTGGTGGGCAGGGCTGAGGACCACCAGGCTGCTCAGCAGAAACAGGGCATAGACATTTCCATTACACTTTCTCTAAGGTGCCTTTGTTCTAAACAAAAAAAAAATACCATAAAATCAGTATTTTAGGAGAGCTGGCAGGAATGAAGTGGTGCCACTCCAGGCTGGGCACAGCCACAACCATCTCGGGGCACGCCATGACCTTGGTTAGAAGGACCTCAGTGTGGTCATGAGGAGGATCAGGAGCACATTGGGGAGGTGCTGGTGGCCATCTCAGACAGGAAGAGTACTGGGACTGTTGTCTGGCGGTAAATTAAATGTATTGGTGTTTTAATATCCACGAGCACTGACAGGAACAGCTACATTTAAGCAGGTTTTCCTTCTGTAGCTAAAAGTTTCCGTTAAATTGTGTGAGCCCTCAATGTAAAGCGCAGGGAGATGAGGACTCACCATGTACCTGTTAATTCAGGTCATTCTGGGCAGTTCGCTGCAGAATTGCAAGAAGTAAACACACGAGGAGCACCTGAGCCTTCCTATTTTACTCTGGCAGGACCAGTTAGAACTGAAATGCTCTACTCTTTGTCTGGTCCTGCTCTTGAAAGGAATTATTAATGCATTTAATTACAGAAGGACGGAGGCCTACGAGCCATCCCACTCCTTTCTGCTAACGGAGGTCTCCCTCGCTGCAGCTTGAGCTCTGTTGTCCCTTCACTCCTGGGCAGGAGGACAGTCGTTGCCTTGGCTCTGTCTTCACGTGAAGATGTAGCACATGGCTCTTCTGCTCTGCCCAGACCATCAGCACTGAGGAGTAATTCCCTTCCTCCCCAGGTGGCTGTTAGCAGACTGTCCCAGTGTATTATTACCCTCTGCATTTGGTGGGTCAAACCAGCACATCTATGGGAGGGGAAGATGTTTTACAGCCAGGATGGTCGAGTCCCACAGCAGCCACCAGCAGCTCTTGGTCAGCAGTGAGACCAGAGGAGGGGCACAGACACCCCGGGCTGCAGCTGCATCGAGTTCTCTACACACCTGAAAATCATTTTTAATTGCAAGCAGCCTGCTTTTTGCCAAGACTGGTATCAAAGGGAGGGTGATTCCGGGCCGTCCAATACTCTCTGTTCATCACTTCTACCAAAGCACCACAAGGGAAAAGCCTCCACCACTCACAGCCTCAGGAATATTTCCCTGTATTAAAGCGGTTCCTCCAAAGATAAAATATTTGGTTTAAACAAGTGGTTGGAATCTTTTGATTTGCAGGTGCCTGTAGAATAAATGAAAACATCAGGCTTTTCTTAGCCCTCTTCTGTGGAGTGTATGAACAGCTTCCAACCTGGGCTGCTTCTGGATTAAGCTATTTGCTCTTTCTAGGGTTTAAGTTACAAACGTCAATTGCTTCCAGTAACTTAAAGAATCAAAGTAACACTGTAAGCACTATCCACTGTAACACCCTTTTCTGAGTCACCAAGAACGAGCATGTTTCTGCTTACTCAGTGCCACAAGGAGTGTGCTGGTGCACAGGAAATCACAGCAGCTTACTTAAAAAAAAAAAAAAGAAGAAAAAACCCAAACAAACCTCCAAAAGTTCCTTAAAGGTTCAGTTTTTATAAAACACTGACTTGTAAAAGTTTAAAGGGCACGTTGTCCTGTTGATGATGATGTAAAGTAACCAAAGAGCCTTGCTCTCAGGCTGCCTTTGTCTGATTCTCAACCCTGTTGTCTCCTTTCTGGACTAGTTTGGGGTTTCTTCCCCCCCTCCCAACTGGTTTTTTGAAGCTGTCACTCCACCCCCTTACCTGCCCAGACTTTGATGAGATGCCTAATGCCCTGTCGGGTGGCTGGTGGCCCTTCCCCAGGAAGGCTGTGAGTGTGTGGAGGAGGAGAGAGGAGCCGGAGGGACGGGCAGCAGCAGAGGCTGTGGATGCAGCAGTTTTCCTCTGACACAGGCACTGCACAAACCCAGCACCATCCCAGGCAGGGGATCTTCTGGTGTCCTGCTGAACTTCCAGGCGTTGCCATAGGGCTGGGGCTACGCAGTAGCTCAACGTAGAGCTGGGATGGGAGGGGTGAGCACACCCCCAACGCTGCCAGGAGCACCTCGCACCAACCCTGCCGGGATTGCCCCTCAGAAAGACTTTCCTTAGATCTTTCTTGCTTTTTGTGTCCAGCAACAGTCAACGGCATTAAAATGTATGTCCTGATCGCCAAACTTCCCACAAGGAGGTCAGAAAAGTACAGAAGAAAACCCTTCCTGTGGCGTCGTGCTGGAGCTGGGTTCTACCATGGGGTGGGTACAGATTGAACCCACGTGGACCAGGCATCACAGAACATCTCCCCTCTCACAGCTCGGCAGAGCCGGGGGTGCCAGCCCCACAGAAGGAGACAATACCCAGCCCGTACTCAGCAGGAGGAGAGCGCAGGTGCCACAAAGTGTTGTTTAAATGCCCCACTGCATTTGGCAATTAGACCCGACACCGTCTTTGGAGCCGTGTGATGAAGATTTAAGAGAACACTTCCACACAAAATCGGTTTCTCCCTCCTAATTGCCGCAGCTGTGAGTCAACAGCAGTGATGAATAATGAACCCTGGGTCCTCCTCCCCTGCACGTTTTGACTCCGTTCTCCACTGTCCTGTTCCCCCACCATTTCCCACCCTCTTGAGCAGTTTTATCAAAAGGAATCCGCACAAGCAGGTGTCACCCCTCACTTTCCTACCTCCCTTTTTCTGATGGGACCCCATCTCTGGGGCATCACCATCCTCCTGCTGATGCCCCAGCAGTCCCTGCACAAGGCTTTCACCCCCTCCCTGCTTTTGGCAGGGCCACCCTGGCGGACCAAGCACCCCTCCACATCCCAGGGGTTGGTAAAGCCTTCTACAGCCCAACCCTCTCTGTGCCAAAGACTTGGACACCTGCCTTTTGGCTCCAGAGGGCTCCTAAGCAAACTATGAACCTGCTGCTGCTCCCTGTCCTGCCTCCGTGTCACAACAAATGCCCTTTCTGATCCCTCAAGGATTAGAAGCAACACAGCCCTGTCTGATACTCAGCACCACGGACCTGCCATCTCCCAGGCTCCAGCTCTTCAGCATCAATCCCACCCTCTGTCCAGTCTATGCAGCGTTAAGGACATTCGCTAACCACATGGGCAGGTCTCCCCCCACTTTGCAGTGAGTTAAAGCCACATTTTCTCAACTCTGAGAAACACCTCCCCTTCCAACACCCGCTAGTGTCACGGCTTCCTCCTTGGCCCAGGTCTCTCCAAAGGCTACCCATCACCTCCCCATTCTCCACCACAAGCACGAGCCTCACCAAAGCTTTTTCTCTGCCACACTCTCTGCCCTTCCTTCAGCAGAGAGGGCTGCCCTGGCACCTCAGCCCAGTGTCACCAACGCTTCCACACAAACACATCGATGCTTCCTCCTCTCAGGTATTAAAGCCGGACACAGAGACCTGCCAGACCCTCCTCGCTCGCTGCTGGAAGGGTCCAAGGGTGATGGTGGGACACGGCTCCCCTCTCCCCCCCTGCCAGGGGGGATGCTGCGACCTCGGGGAGGGAGGGGACGTTAATTACCCAGCGAATAACCGAGCGCGGGTGGATCACGATTTGGTCCTGCTTTTACGAGCGGCGGAGAAAACTGCCGGGATGTTTACTTTAAAGACCCGGAGCGTCGCACCCTAATTAAACACCCTGCTGCTATTAACAGGCAAAACCACAGCTCTCCCGCCCGGCTCCCCCCACGGTGCAGCATCAAACCGAACAACCCAGCCGGACCCTACCCCCCCCCCATCTCCCAC
>NW_015090865.1:1311807-1468089 GCF_001431845.1 Calidris pugnax | reverse complement strand
CCGTAAATCCGTTTCTGTAAAAATCACATATATTTATATATATATTTGGTTGTTTTCTTTTTTTGTTTGTTTTTGTTTTTTTTTTTTTCTTTTCTTACAATAAACAAACACAGTGCATCTGAGCTGCGCAATTCCCGCGGCCCGGCGCCGGGTTCCGCGCGGGCCAGCGCGCAACCAGACGCCCCCGGCGACCGGCCCTGCGCCCCCGCTCGCCACTCTCCGCCTTTAATATATATATATATTAATGTGCGAAAGAACAAGGAAAAAAAAAAAAAACCAAACCAAACCCAAACCCGCCATCCGCTTCAAAGACAAAAACCCAAAGGAAAGAGCCGGGGGGATATCGGGGCCGCCCCCCCGGGGTCCTAGTGCTTAACGCCCCTTCTTCCCCAGGGCGGTCCGGGCGTGTTGTTTGAGCTGTTTGGCCGCCTGCATTTTGGAGAGGGGACAGTACTTGATGGTGTGGGCATTGTCGCCGCTGGCCCCGCAGAGGGGGCAGGTGTAACGGCGCAGCACCGGGCAGAGGACGCGGCCGTCGGGTCCCTTGAGGATGTGGGTGGTGTAAAGGGCCACCGCCTCCTTGTTGTTCCGGCAGAAGACGCAGACCTGCAGCTCGGGTTTGAGCAAACGGGAGGAAGCCCGCGGGTGGTTCGGCAGCCGCCCCGCCACCACCAGACCCCCCCAAGAGTGGGGTGAGCCCTCCCGGCCCGGGTGATCCCCCGAGCAGTCGAAGAGCACGGCGGTGGCGGCGGCGGGACCCCCGCGCCCGGGGAAAGGGCTGAAATCGGCGAAGCGCTCCTCCAGCAGGCTCTCGCCGTGGTGGTGGTGATGATGATGGTGGTGATGCCCGCACAGGTCTAGCTCCTGCAAGTCCAGCGCGCCCTCGAAGTACGGCCCCGCCGCCTCTTCTTCCTCCTCCTCTTCCTCCTCCTCCTCCTCCTCGGCCGCCGCCACTACCACCGAGGGGGGCTCGGCGCCGAAGGCCTTGCCGGGACGCACGGCCTTGGTGATGAGGGTGGCCAAGCCCAGGTAGTCGTTCCAGGAGTTGAAGACGTTCCCGCAGGCGCTGTGACTCCGCCCGCCGTAGCGGGGGCCCGGCAGGCACTCCACGGCCGGCAGGTGCCGGTGCTGCTCCAGCTTGCCGCCGGGAAAAGCCTCCATGGGGGTGCTGGTGGTGGTGCCGCCGCTCCCCCCCACCCCGGCTGCGGTGCGGGGTTCGCACCGGAGCCTCTCCCCGCCCCCCCCACCCCCGCACCCCGCTCCGCTCCGCCGGGCTCCGCTCCCGCCTCTGCCCGCGCGCGGCCCCGCGCTGCGCCTCAAATAGGGGGCGGGGGCGGGAAGCGGAGGGCGGCCGCCGCGCTGCTATTGGTCGGCGGACGGAGCACCCCCGGAGCTCATTGGCTGGCGGGAGGGGCGGGGAGGGAGGGGGCGGGGCTGGGTGCGGCTCGCGGAGGGTCCGCACCGCTCCGTGTCCCCGGGATGCTCCGTGCGGGACCGGCGGCGCTGCGGGGGGACATGGGGTATCCCAGGGGATACGGAGGGGGATGGGGGGACACGGAACATCCCGGGGACACGGAGGGGTGCGGGGGGACACGGAACATCCCGGGGACACGGAACGGTGCGGGGGGGGACCCGGAGCATCCCGGGGACACGGAACATCCCGGGGACACGGAGGGGTGCGGGGGGACACGGAGCATCCCAGGGACACGGAGCGGTGTGGGGGGACACGGAGCATCCCGGGGGATACCGAGCGGTTCCAGGGACACGGAACGGTGCGGGGGGACACGGAACATCCCGGGGACACGGAGGGGTGCGGGGGGACACGGAGCGGTTCCGGGGACAGGGAACAGTGCGGGGGGGACACGGGGCATCCCGGGGGGTACGGAGCGGTTCCGGGGACAGGGAGCATCCCGGGGACACAGTGTAGGGGGGACACAGAGCATCCCGGGGGGGACACGATCCGGCCCAGCCCAGCCTCCCCCGGGGAGGAGCGGTGCCGCTCGGAGCGGGCAAAGCGCCATCTGGGACGGGTCTTCCCAGGATCATGGGGTAGTTCGGGTGGGAAGGGACCTTTAAAGGCCACCTGGTCACAGGATCAATCCCATGGGATTGGAAGGGACCTCTGGATATCATCTAGTCCAAGCCCCTGCCAGAGCAGGTCCACCCAGAGCAGGTCCCCCAGGAACGTGTCCAGGTGGGTTTGAATGTCACCAGACACCGAGACTCCACCACCTCTCTGGACAACCTCTTCCAGGGCTCTGCCACCCTCAAAGTCAATAGTTCCTCCTCATGTTTAGATGGAGCTTCTTATATTCAAGTTTGTGCCCATTGCCCCTTGTCCTGTCACTGGGCACCACTGAAAAAGGACCGGCCCCATCCTCCTGACACCCACCCTTTAAGTATTTATAAGCATTGATGAGATCCCCCCCTCAGCCTTCTCTCCCCATCCCCTCCCAGGACAACCTCAACTAGATCAGGTGTCTCAGAGCCCTGTCCCACCTGACCTGGAACATTTCCAGGGATATGGGGTATCAACCACCTCTCTGGGCAACCTGGGCCAGCATCTCACCACCCTCAGTGTAAACATTTTCTTCCTTATATCTAATTTTAATCTCTCTTTTAGTTTAAAGCCATTACCCCTTCTCCTATCACAACACGCCCTGCTAAAAAGTTTGTCCCCATCTTTCCTGTAGGCCCCCCATAAGTACTGAAAGACCTCTATATGTTCTCCCTGGAGCCTTCTCCAGGCTGAACACCCCCAACTCTCTCAGCCTGTCCTCGCAGCAGAGGGTCTCCAACCTCAGAACATCTTTGTGGCCTCCTCCTCTGTCCCTGCTCCAACAGGTCCATGTCTTCCCTGTGCTGAGGGCTCCAGAGCCGGGTCCCACCAGAACTCCCTCTTCAGCAAGGCAAAACCAAGTCTGGTAATATTCAACCCCAAATGGAAAGCAATTAGCGCCTCGTAAGCTCATTAAGGGCAACAGGTGCCTTCCTGTAGCTGCTAATAAGTTGCATGGGGAAGGGATGATTTCTTCTTTGGACCTCTCTGAAGAAGGGGGTTTGATTGTTATCTCCTCAAGCTAACAAAGGTTTTGGATCGGGTCTGAGGTATGTGTGCTCATGGGTTCCTGCTGCTTGGGTGTGGAACCGCTGTGGGAGGTTCAGCCCTAGAAAGGGAAAGGCTGACCTGAGCTCTGGCTGTGGGTGCTGCGTGAGGGACCCCAGGCAGCAGGATGGGCACGGGTGTCCCTCAGCACCCACCCGGGGAGTCTGGTGAGTCCAGGTTTTGGTGGCCAAGCTCATGCTTGTGGAGCAGCCACCATGCTGCTGGTTGCGGGGCCGTGGTGGGGACACACAGGTCCCCTTTCCTACTCCTGATGATTCCCACCTTCCCTGGCCCCCCAGAAACCAGTTCCTCCTCTAGGAAGCATCACACGCGTGCTCTTCCATTTGGGCAAGAGGAGTTAAAAATGCAGCTGCAATTAGAAATCCTATTAATTTCCAGCCCCTGGTAAGAACTGCTGGGCTGAGCGCGGTGGGTGGAGTTTTGTTGGTTGTAAATCTGTCTCTGCTCTGCGGGGCCTTGATTTGTAGGTCTGATGGGAGCTCCTCTGGCAGGTAAAACAGCTTTGTGATGTTGCAGCTGAAACCAGCAGGTTTCATAAGCTCAGGTGTCAGAAATACCTCCTGAGGGGCCGGCTCCCTGCGCCGTGAGGCCTCCATGGGCTTCTCCAGCTGCAGGAGGTGGCTGGGAGGTGGGTGTATGGGGGGGCCAAGGGACAATGCGGATGGATGCAGGGAGTGGAGCTGGGTGGAGAGAGTGTTTCAGAGTGTGAATGTTCTGGTTGGACAAAAGGGCTCCTTTTGGTATTGAAAATATTTGGAAAGGTGATCCTGTTTGTGGTGGGACTCGATTCTGCACCAGGTGACCACAGGGACGTTTCACAGCTGTGTGGTGTCAGGCTCAGCCTAGAGCTCTCCTCCAGTTACATGGCAGACCCTTTCTCTCATCAGTGGAGGGCTTTGGGGTCCATCCAGTGAGGCGCAGGGACGTTGCCTCTCTGAACACCAGTGGATGAGTGATTTTCAGGAGGGGTGGGCATTTGTGGCTTGTGCTGGAGCCAGCAGGGAATGGCAGAGGTGAGGGATGGGTGAAACAGCACAGGGTGATCACTTGGAGTGGTCAATGATCACATCCTGGGGCAGTTGTTGTTGTTTATCTTCTTCTCTAGACGTTTTAAGAGGAAATCTTGGAGAGAGAGGGATTTCACATCTCTTCATGCAACAGCAGTGTGTGCATAGCACAGGCAGAAAGGAAAACACTCCTGTCCCCCTCACTGCTAGTGCAGGGAGTGATGAAGAACCTGGAGCAGCATAAAAAGTCCCCACAGCAGAAAAACGCCACGAAGGATAGATGCTGGTGACCAGCACTGCGGTAACTGCACCCTCTGTGACTGACACCGGCTCTGGCAGAGCTCCAGGTGTGTGAGATGTGCTGCAGAAGTTATTCCACCCCTTTCCCTGTCCAGGCTTTTTTTAAACGGCCCCTCATGTTCCAGGTGTTGAGCAAAAACTCAACAGCTCGACTCAGGGGTCGGGTCTCTGCAGAGCTGTCAAGTGTCATCAGAACTCAGTGGACCTCGCTGGCTGGGTGGCTTGTCACAGTGCAAGAGTTAACACTGGAACAAGCTGACGTCTCAGTGAAACTCTTTCATCAGACAGTTTCAAACCATAAACAAAAATATGGTCTTAAACAGCTAATGGACAAGTAGCTGCTTCCAGGAAGGATGCAGCAGTGGCATTTTGGTCTTCTTAGAAAACGTTTTTCATTTGAAACGGTGAGAACCGCATGAAAAATGACTGCCTTGTCCTCAGCTGGAGGTTGGGACTATTTCTGACTCTGTCCCAAACTACCCTTTTGCCAAGCCTTGCAAGGACTTTGACAGTGCAGGACCACAGCTGTCTTGGTGGTGTCTTCTGGGAGTCTGCAGGGGAAGGCTGCACATCAACCCTGCAGAGCCATGGGCTGGAGCAGAAATGACAAATAGCTGTTGGCACCGTGAATTCAACACCGGGGGCCAAACTCTGCCCAGAGAAGGGGAAAGTTTTCTGCAGTCCCTCAGAGCAGTGAGAAGCCACGTCACAGATTTAAGCTGATCTGAGTGCAGGAAGGCACTGGGTCTGCTGGGAGTGAGAAATCTGCTTGGGGGGACTGGTATGGGAGCACCTGTGGGCTGTTTGTTGAGTTTGTTGAGGCCAGGATTGCTCCTGGGAAATAAATAATAATAATAATAATAATAAAAAAAAGTATATATGAAAAGTATGGAGCCATAGAGCTGTGGGAGTGGACTCCAGCGTATGTGTCACCCTGTTCCTAAGGGAGGCAGCTTTGGTGCTCGGGGTCACCAAACCACATCTGGCTGCTGACTGCCATCAGGAGAGCCTGTCTGGGCAGGGTGCCGTGGGTGCCATGATGTCCCTGGGCACCGCTGCCTCCCTAGGAAGCCTCCAAAACCCACAGGACCAAAGCAACCTGGTGCCACTCTTGTGCCCGCCAGCAGCAGATCAGTGTGGTCTTCGTACAGGGTCAGGGGAAAGATTTCTTTCTTCATATTATAGGAAAAAAATGATCTAACAAGTCGTTTAACAAGCACGATAGAAGGATTTAAGCGCAGGGGGTTTTGAGTGAATGCAGGACAGCTGTCAAGTTTAGAGAGGAGATTAGCGGTTCATTTGAGACATACATTAGGAAAAAGAGCTTACTCCGGGGGGCTGTTAGCTCCCTTGAGGCTGGGGAGGATTTAGTGTCTGTAAGTGTTGATGTATTGTGCACGTTATGAAGCTTGCCATCCCAGCAGCTTTGATATGTTCCAGCTTTTCTTCAAAACCCCTGTGGATGTTAAAGTGACTTTTATTTAACGTGGGAGATGTTGACAAGCTCCCCCAGGAGGCTGGCGAGTTCTCGAAAGGGTCTTTTAAAATATTAGCTTCACCGTCGCTTTCAGATGATTTTTTTTTTTTTTTTCTCCCCTCTGGAATATCAAGGAGTGGTTTGTTTCTGACAGCACTAAAAATACATTAGGTGTCTGCTGACACAGGGAAGATACGCCCTGGGCTGGTTGGACTCCCAGCCTGGTGTTGGGGGATCCTCTGTAAAGCTTTGGCCTTAACAGATGATGCTTGTGTTTGGAAAGCTGAAGTTTATAGCACAGAGCGATCCTTCTGTTTAGAAGATTGGAAGCAGCTGGTGGGACTAACACGGGCGCGTTAGGTTTCAGCAGAAAATACAAACACAAGGCACGAAAGCAGAGCTCCAGCTTGGAGCCTGCTCAGAAGCTCCAGCGCCGACGTTTGATGTGCCCGTGGGCTAATTGCTTTCCCCAGTTTGTCCCCTTTTCGAAGGGGAGAGGTGCACGAGGGCTTGCACTGTACTTGCACGTGGGGTGGCCGTGATGGCACAGGGGGGCCCTGGGGAGGAAGCCCCTGCTCTGCATCCCTAGTGTGGGAAAGGTGGGGGGACTCCAGGCACGGTGGGTCCCAGGCTTCAGGAAAAAGAGGGCTTGAGCTGCCACAGGGGTGTCGGTAAGAAATGCAGTGAAATTAATCTACTCCTTTTTACTGGCACAACTACACTGGGATGGAGGATTAGGGATCACAGCCAGCAGTGAAATAAGACTTTGGTTTGGGGAATCTTTCTTTGAAGATGTGCTTGTGCTTTTGTTGTGTGGAAGCAGCTGATCCTTCTAGAAGGTGGAAATCTGTTTGATTGGAGAGGAGGCAGAGGTGGTCACACCTTCCTCTCGTCCCTGCTGAAGCCGTTGAGCTATTACTGCAAACCCAGACACGTTGGGTGTTTCTGTGCCAAGGTACCAAACTTCTCCATGGTGTAGACCACAACTTTCATGCACCGTGCTGGCGGCAGGGCTGACTGTCTGGATCTGTGGTCTTCAGCTGTTTTGGAGTTACATGAGAGTCCTCAGGCGACTGCAGCAAATGTTTACCCGGGCAAACAGAGCTGGTGGGGTACGTCATGTATTTTTAGCTGTCGTTTAATTTGATTCAGCCATCGAAAATGCAGAGCAGCACACAGCCAGCTCTCTAAGAACTGCTGCTCTGCCTCTCTGCATGCAGACAACTGGAAAGAGCTGAGGGGAAAAAATAAAGGTGCTTCCGAAAATACATCATTGCCTGGTGAAGAGACAGCATGATGTTGGTCTCCGTTTCATGGGTGTGAAACCAGAGGAGGCAGTTGTGGGTCCACAGTGAAGCAGAAAGAGACTGGTGACTCCTAGACATTGGCACCCAGCAAAACCTCCCCAGTTCTCCATGACTGCAGTGGTATCTGCTCAAGGTTCCAGTGAGGAGCTGGGCTGCAAGAACTGGAGCTCTGATCCCAGACTGCCTCCAAGAAAAACATGCAGAAATGAATTATATTATTTAACTGCAGACTTTGACAATAGCCCCCAGTTGAAAGACCTGGAGTAGAATATTGAAGAGCTAGTTCATAACCTGGGCAGTGTGCAAGCTGGGCTTTGGGTGGCTTGGAGAATGCAAGTAGTGACCATGTAGGTAACGTAGGTAATGTGCACATCACAGCAGAAAGTTATATGGGCAACCGAAATATGGCTCTGCCGTATCGCTCTGGCCAGCACAGGAAGGACAAGGACCTGTTGGAATGGGTCCAGTGGAGGCCATGAAGATGATCAGAGGCTGGAGCACCTCTGCTGTGAGAACAGGCTGAGCAAGTTGGGATTGGTCAGCCTGGAGAAAAGAAGGCTCTGGGGAGACCTTAGAGTACCTTCCAGTACCTAAAGGGGCTACAGGAGAGATGGGGAGGGACTCTGGATCAGGGAGAAGAGGGATAGATGAGGGGTAACAGTTTTAAACCAAAAGAGGAGAGATTTAGATTAGATATAAGGAGGAAATTTTTCACTCTGAGGGTGGTGAGATGCTGGAACAGGTTGCCCAGAGAAGCTGTGGCTGCCCCATCCCTGGAGGGGTTCAAGGCCAGGCTGGATGGGGCTTGGAGCAACCTGGTCTGGTGGGAGGTGTCCCTGCCCAGGACAGAGGGGTTGGCACTGGATGATCTTTAAGGTCCCTTCCAACCCAAACCATTCCATGATTCTATGATTCTGCTTGACCGAGTGCTTGATCAGCAAAATGATCTCCTTTCCCTTATTTGGTTTTATCTCTAGCAATGGCATCTTCTGCATCCCTTATGGTTGGAAGCTGAGCCTTCAGCAGAGCCTGAACTGCAGTCTGGCAGCATCAGCCTGGCTGTGGCCGTAGCAGGGGGGTGTGCATGGGGGCTGCCGAGGTGGTGGCTGAACCCTCTCCAGGGCTGACAGCAAATAGGAGGAGAAGAGACTTCATGTTTTGGGGGCTGACAGTGCAGAGAGGAGAGAAACTGATTTTCCTCTTCCCTGGAAAAGTTTGTCAGCTGAAGCTGAGAGAGTTTGCAGGAGGCAAAGTGTTCTCTGGGCACAGACCTTTTTAAATATTCATATTCAGGGCACTGCTGAAAGTGTTGGAAATAGTAGCTGTCAAAAAAAAAAGTAATGATCCATTACAAGACTGTTTCTACAATCAAAAATGTATCCACTCTAATTATCATGGCTGATAAACAGTAGACACTATCAGCTCTTCCATCATCTCTTGCAAATGCATGGAATTTAAAGGAGAATGCAGAGGTCGTAGGCGACCAGCCAGGGTTTTGACTTGTCCATCCAAACCAGTGCAGAACACAAATACAAGCCAAGAATCAAATGTTTATCAGCAGAAGCATATTTTTCCTGAGGATACAGTCACTCGCATTAATATCTCATGGAGAAGAATGTCAGAGTGGCACAGAAATTCACATACAGTGTTTATGAGAAAATCAAACAGTTTTTATGAAAAGTGAAAGGGTTTTTTGTTTAAGAAAAAAATGTGTTTATGCATTGTATAAATACATCAGGGAAGTATAATAAATGCTGCAAGCATTTCTGTTTCTACATGTCGAATGAGGTTTCTCTCTTACAGCAAACCAGACCCTTACTGAAACTGAAAATCAGGTTCTTCTGAAAAGATCCTGTGAACCTGGAATAGCACAGAAAGCAGTTTGATTTTGCGGTTTTATAATGAATGAGTTCAAACTCTGTATTATTGGACTTTACTGGATATCTCAAACTCAGGTTGAAGTGACCAAGGCAGGATGGGTGTTTGGGGACTGACAGCAGATCCACGCTGAGCTGCCCAACCGATGTGACTGTGCCCACCGACACCAGCCCGAGACCTGGTGTGGTTTGAAATGCTGGGGTTGAAATCCTGACTTGTCTGTCTCTGATGAGGCCCAGGTTTCATCTTCAGAGCATATCGTGGCTGGCAGGTTATTATTGTGTGCCTCTGTCAGAGTCTGCCCCGACAGCTGGGTGTCAGGGGTTCGTGCTGTCGGTGCCTCCTGGAGGGATTCACACCTCTAAATTTGAAGTGTCGGTCGGCTTCGCCTGTGTGTAATGCTGTTTCATGCTTTCTTTTAGCTCCTTTTTAATAATAAGTGAAACCCCAGTTCAGCAAGAACATAAGTACCTGCTCACCTCTACAGCCCGTGCTACAATACTTGCAGTTTTCCTCAAAGTTGGCAGTTTCTGTTAGATTTCAGGCAACGGCAGAGTTTGTAAAGCACAGAGAGATGTTACGGTGACTTGCAATGGAGGGGAAAATCCTGTTTGGTTGATATCAGCAATGAAGGTCCTGCTGACTTAAAGGGGATGGCCATCGCTTTATGTCCTGATTGCATTGCCTTTTTGTCTCCTCTGCAAGGTCATGGAAGTGGAAGGCCAAGCTCATGCATTTGGGAAAAAGCGGAGGCATTCTGTTTTGGATTCACTGAAAAGAGTATTTCAAATAGAATTTTGGCTAGACGCTCTACATTCCTTTATGTATTCCTCCTCTCCAAAAATTACTGCTCCGGGATATACTTAAAAGAGCTCGAGACTTGCATGAGGATTTATTGCTTTTAGTTTCTGAATCAGTTCTGAACCTGAATTAGCAAATGCTGGTGCATATTTCTAATAGCGACAAGAATTCCAGCAGAATTTCTGAGGTCTGTCTGCCTGATTAAATCCAGCAAAGGCTCCTGCTAAGCTCCTAGGCAGGGCCAGCCATATCAAGGACTTTAAGACGACCGCAAATTCAGTGCTGAAGACTTTTTATTGTGTGAAATTTTACCAAGCAGAAGACACATATATTAGTTGATCCATATAAATGTCATAGACACATGCAAGACAGTAGATAAGTTCCTGATACATTAATTTCACACGGTGAGGATAATAGTATTCCTTCTGACAACTTGATTAAATTTGTAAGAAAATTCCTAGTGGAAAACAGTCATTGCATTTTTTGTCAAGCTGATAAGTATGATTTAACTGTAAAAGAAAAGCAAACAAAAAAAAACAGGCTTGCACTGCAAACTAGCACTCGTGCTTTCTGTTCTTTTTTTATTTAGTAAAAGGACTAAAGAGAGGGTTCTTTGTTGTTCTGCTTTCTTGGCAGTGCTCATTTTCTTAATCTGAAATTGAAGTTGTCTCTATGGGGAAGAGCAGTGATGACCAAGAAAACAGTGAAACAACAGAAGAATACTGAAGTCAAGAAAACAACAGGAAAGGATTTTAATCAGTCTAAATGTTTTACATTTCTGATATATTCTGGGATCTCTTGTCTTCTCAGAAGTCATTGTTAACATCAAGACTTAAGATTTTGGGGAAAGGAGGCCTTCTTAAAGATTCAACACCTCCACTCTGAAATTTTCAGCAAACATGTTTGGGGACATTGGGTGTATCCTTCAGCTGAACAGAGGAGGTTGGTGTTTGGAGCCTGACCTTCTCTGATCTTATGGGAAAAGAGATACAATCTCTATGAGTTGTTTCTCAGAGCGTTTTGTGCTCCTCAAGAAGGTGAATGCCCCTCGGAATGTCAATGTAAACATCTCGGGTCAAACGCATTTTGGCTTGGGGAGGGTCCCTGGAGATCTCTGAGGGCCAGGCCTTGCTCTGCACCTCTTGAGTCCTGCTACTCGGAGGCTTGGTGCTTGTGTTAGGTGAGAAGGGGTGTCCCATGGCAGAGCTTTCTCCCTGGGGAGGCCCTGGAATGGTGGAGGGGCTGGTGTTTCCCCTGACGTACCATGGCACCCAACTGGCAGCCACTCCAGTCCCCAGCCGGGGCCATACGCACAGAAGGTATCATCTACCTCTCACTGCTTTCCACCAAGACGTGCCTCCAAAGGGCTTCTCCCTCATTCCTTGGCTGTGCCCTTCTCCCATCATGCTCACAGCTTAGGCTGGGGCACAAACCCTGTCCGCCCCACGGCTGTCCCTCACTCCCTGGGCTATGGGGTCCCTCTTGCACAGAGGTTGTGGCAAAGCTGGCTCCTGCCCACCCGCGGATGGATGTCATGCCCACGGATGATACGTGAGATTGGGTGCTCACACGCATGGGTCTCTGTGCCCAGCAGTGTGAGAGGTTTGCAATTTGCACTTTGGCATTGCACGTCCCCTGGGAGCCTGTGTTAAGTCTCCAAATTCTTGTGCTCCTCTTTTCTCACAAATCCCGTCCCGAATCTGACCCAGAGAGCATGACTTCATTTGTGTTTTCAGTAAGAACTATTTTGTTCCAACCTTTGGGTCCTTTTGATGATTTTTTTTTTTTTCCTGAAGGGATAAACTACTAATTATACATGGAAATTGTACCTCAAAGATCCATCTTAATAATATAATTGTAGTAGCAAAGCAACTGGTATTATTATGTGCATCATTGCACTTTTCAGCCATTAACCAGCTTTTCTTGGTTAATGAAGTTAGTAAAACCTAGAATGTGCTTTGCTGGAATATATCCAGTGGAATCTCATTATCACCTACAAGCCTTTATAATTGGGGTGATAATGTGCAAAATGTTATATTGCTGATAAACGAGATGGGATTAAAAGAGGGCGAAGTTCTGGTTTCAGATGCATGTGACAAATCTTGGGATTTTGGTGTGTGCTTGTGGAACACCTGCAGCCCCGTGTCGAGTTTGGGGGGGGTCACAAATGAAGCAAGAGGAGGTGCATTTGGAGTGAGTCCAGCGGCAAAATTAATGAGAGCTGTGAACTCTCAGGAAAGGTAGAAGGAATTGGTGCTGTCGAGTCAGGAGGAGACTGCAGTGAGGCATGAAAATGGTCTTAAACGCCTTCAAAGAAAGGAATAATCTGTTCTCCATGATCCTGTTGGATAGGACACAGAGGAATGGGCTTAATGGCTGGCATCGGGTATTAGGGAAACATAGAACGGATAATTAAGGATTGGTTGACTTTTTTTGGACCAAGGTGCGTCAAAGGATTCTCCAGTGTTGGAGGGCACCAGGAATAGGTGGGGGAGGCATTGGCAGAGGTGGCATGGGTGCCATTGCTCCTGGCTTCAGGTGTTGGGGAGCCAAAGCACAGGTGAAACCACTATGATGTTATTTTATGGTTCAGGGCACATGCAGGTGAGAAATTATTAGCAGAGAGACCAGAGAGCTGCTTGGTTCTTGCACAAACACAGACCAGACCTGCTGGGAGGATGTGCCATCAGGATTATACACACACCATTTTACATGTTTGGAATGAATGTCAGGGCTGCTGATAGAAGGGAGAGAAGACTTTCCATGTTATACAAGCAAAAACCACCATTACTGTTTGTTGCCTTGGATGTTACAGGTCACAGGGCTGCTTCTGTTTGCGCTTGTTTGAATTCAGCGTGTTGTTTTAGGGAAAAAAACATCCAAATATTATTCAAAAAAACCTGTAATGAAGCATCATCCTGTCTGCTCCAGCTCTGCCTTCAGTAATAAATTCATTATTTGCACTGTTAAACACGTGCCCCATCTTTCCAGCCGGAACTTGTCTGTTTTCAGTGTCAAGGTTTTCCTATGCTAATTGGAGACCCTGATCTCCAAATTTCATTCTCCCTGTAAACATTAATAGACTTTACCCAAGCCATCCCTTAACCTCTTCTCTTCATAAACTAAATAGATTGAGCTCCTGGATCTGTAACTGCAAAGGCTGTTTTTCTGTCCTTCATATTCTTCTCTGAACTCTCTGCAACTTGTCAACATCCTTTATGAATTGTGGGCTCTAAATTTAACACGGCCCTCCAGCGGGAATTACACCAGTAATGCCAGGAGCGCAGGAAGATTTGCATTCTTTGCTTCAGTACTACACTCAAATATTGTGTACGACTGAGTAGGAACATATCAAAAAGGTTCAGACCAAAGGTTTATGTAGGTCAGTACTTTGTTTCTGACAGTAGCCTGTAGTGGGTGGATACTCAAGGGTGATATTTTCTTGTGTAGCCCTCCCTTATCTTTTTAAAATGAAGGCATGATCTGAAATTCCATGCAAAGCCCTTGGTATTGATGTGTTTTTGGTGTCTAAACAGTCTCTTATGCCTGTCCGTTTTCAGCATTTGTATTACATGATGCCCAAGGAGCTAAACTGTAAACCAGAAGACTT
Source organism: Calidris pugnax (assembly GCF_001431845.1). Taxonomy (NCBI): domain Eukaryota; kingdom Metazoa; phylum Chordata; class Aves; order Charadriiformes; family Scolopacidae; genus Calidris; species Calidris pugnax. The sequence continues at coordinate 1,454,582 of NW_015090865.1, read as the reverse complement.
TTGTCTTTGTTAAGAGTCTGGGAAAGGATATTTTTAAATCACAGCAGGGCCCTGAGAAGGCAGGGTGAGAGTCATGGTCCAGACAGAGGGACAGCACATTTCTGCTCTCCAGGGATGGTGCTTGCCAGTGGGCCAGCCCTGCCACCCTTGTGCCTGATGACAGTGCTGCACTGCTGGGAGCTGACACCCCGAAAAGGCAGCAGGAGCAAACATGGGGCCCTGCCAGGTGCTGCTGGAGCTCTGACAGCACCAAGGAAGGTGTTAACACAACACTCTTAGTGGTTCCCCATCTGTAATGACTGTGCTTGTCCTTCGCTGATGAACCACCATGTCCCCAAATCTGTTGCAGCCTCTTGGACTCCCAAGACGAAGCCCTGCCTCTTGTGAGCGTGGAGCTGGAGGACTCGGCTTGGTCCCACCAAAGCACGTGGGGCTTCCTTCCCTCCCCTCCACCATGCGGCCCAGCAGCGACAAATCCTCCCCTTCAGCTACCCCTCCGCCGCGTTGTGTCATCTGCAACTTTATTAGAGCGTGATTTCATGTTTTCTTCCAGTAAAGATGTTGCACGGGCTGAGAATAGATCACCATGGAGCTTCTTGGAAACTAACGGGTGATGATTCCTTGTTTACAGTTACAGCTGGAGCTTTGTCAGCCGGTGTCTGGGTTATTAGCTGTGTGCCAGGTTAGTTCTCTGCCTTTCCAGTTTCTCAGTCAGGGCAGTGTGTTAGACTGGGTGTCACGCAGTGTTTTGTGGCATCAGCGTTAGCACATAAATCAACACACTCCACCATCTTACAGTTAAAAGGCATCAGGCTGGCCCAGTAGGAGATACTTTCTGTAGACGTGTGCCCTGTGTTTGGGCACTGCAGTCTCACTACAGCTGCTGGAAGGATAAAAGGGTGGGTATTTTGGACCATTCCAAACTAAAATAAGTATAATCCCATATCACAGGGTTTTGTTTATGAAACTTCCATGGAAAAAGCACGGTTTCGGAAGATAGACTCAGTGCTAGAGGGGGAAATAGATATGTTTGTGTTTCGAGCCAGTGCTGGCGTGCAGATAACCAAAGACATACTCGCTAGGGGTGGGCAAGACTGGCCATGAGGAAATGTGTTCTACTGCTGGGGAAGGAGTGTGGGAGAAGCTGTTGCTTTAAGGACCTGGAAGTAAAAGCAGAGCCAGGTGAGTCCAGCAAGAATATGGAGATGAGACATGGAAAAAAAACGATTTAAAAATGTTTAAATCCTCTTTTCTGAACAGGCAGAACAATCAATGGTATAGGCCACTTAGCAGATGCAAATGCACAGGCACAAATATAAATGCAGGTTTCCAGTATGGCCTTGGATCCTGATCTTTGAAAAAGACAAGTTCAAATTCTTATCCCAATTAAATTAATGGTAAGTCTCCTGCTAGCTTTATCCTTATTTATTCATTTATTGTGATTGTATTATTGAGAGAGAGCTTTTGCGACAACATATTCCACTTTTTTTGTCTCATTGCTCAGGCAAAAAGAGCAAAAATCACAGTCATAACTTCCCACTGCTAAGGAAGGGTGAGTGTTGTACACTCTAGTTGTGCGTTGTTTCCCCTGGTGTGAGAAAGTAAGGTGGGGACACCCAGGGTGGGGAACCTTTCCTCGTATTTTATTACTTCTGTGTTGTTTTTTATTTTTTTTGGTATTTTTTAAATGTAAATATTTTATCCATTTGTTACCATTCTCCTAGTAATTTACCAATTTTGGGCACTTGGATTTTTGCTCAAGCAGCTGGGGAAAGCAAAAATATTTGTTTGTAAGTATGTTTAGTTGTGAGAAGATTCCTCTACCATTCCAGTTTCTAAAGGGATCATCTTGATTCTCTCAGCAGCTTTGTCCTGGTAACAAATTATTATAGCTTTCCAGTCAGTATGAATGCTCTTCCTGCTTGAAAAAAAGAGAATGCGAATAAACACCATTGTTTCCTAAACTAATAAACAACTTTCCTCTAAATTTAACACCCAGATGCTATAAAACTTGAAAGTGCTTGCTACTGAAAGCCAATATTATTGAACTGATTTTATGCAAGGTTATAAAATAGCAATGATAATAAAAAATGAACAGTGATGAGATTTGGTTGGATTTTCCTTTAAATTTATGATGCTCCTGAGAGCCTAGATACGCATTGCACGTGTATTGGAACCAAAGTGCACCCCTTTGAAAACAGTAGACCTGTAAGCTTTTACTGAAATTGAAGGGTTTCACATATGTGGAATTCATCAGTATCTGAACAACAGTTTTAAAACCTTATGGTTAGTTCGAAATGGTTCTTAGTCTTGTTTCAGCAACTGTGGCTGTCAGAATACAAAGCTGGAGTGTCTTGGCCTTATTGAAATAAAACATTTAAACCCGCTCATTTTAATATTTCTGGGGTTTTTCCCTAAAAATTGTGAGAAATCTTTAAAAATTCACTATTTTATTCTGACACATGCCAAGTTTCACCTGACTCTAGATGTGTTGCACTGTTTTTCATGAAAACCTCACAACATAAGTTCACCCGCGCAGAGTCCAGATGGTTTCATTTAGATAGTTATTTTGATTGTGGCCATTGCTGTGGTGTGGAGGAATGCTGGTGAAATGACAGTGCCTGTAAAAGAGGGAGTAGGCATCAGAGAGGTTTTCATTCATCTGCAAATGAAGAGAGAGGTGAAATCCTTCCTAGAACAGGGTTGCTTCTTATTAATGGGGTTTTAACAGGTGCCAGGAGCCCTCCTTTTTTACCATTCCCTGTTGAGACAGTAGACAGAGCAGCTGTATTGTTGTTCAGCAATGTCACAAAACATCACAACACTGGAATTCAAAGGTGTTCAATGTGCTTTGAAATGCAATGATATGAGAGGGTCAAAGTTACTATGAAATGGAACAAATATAAATTTAATTAATTGTTCTTAAATTCCAGGATTCCTGTGAATGTAGTTATGGCGTCTTTGATTTACCTTGAACCAGCTTTGTCAGTGACACCATGCTAATATTTTAATGTATACGAGATACGTATACATCCAGAATTGAACAGTATAATCTCTGCTGGACTGTACAGGTGGTGGTGACTGGTTTTCTCTGTGTTACTTACTGGCTCACTCCATTCCTGCCCCTCTTCCCGTTTCCTCTCGGACTCATGGCAGATAAAACATAATGATGCTTTTAGCATTTCAAGCTTTCTAGACAGGACCGAGATGTTTAAAAAATCCAGCTCATCTTTAATCCACTCTTTGGAGAGATCTGCCCCTCTAAACGATATATGGTGTGGCAAATGGCACCCAAATCTTTGGAATTTTATTAAATGCTATCTGAGGGCAGGCTTTATACTTCTTGCTTACTAGCTACAGATTTGTACATACAAATACAGCTACCAGCTTTGTAAAATATTCTTCATAATGAGAAAAGAGATTGTGGGTTGGATCTTTAAGATGTTGCATATGGAATTTTTTTTTGTATCACTGATTTTTATGTCTTTGCAAATCAGCTAAAATATTTTCTCATGTCGGCTTCTGTTGTTTTCCTTCACTGTTTGCTAACATGTTAGGAAGAGATCAGACACATTTTTATCTCGTTGTAAAGAGGAGACTTCCATGGAAACCACGATGAATACTCCAGGGAAGCCCGTCCAGTAGTTTAAGGTCATAAATCAACCTGCATTTAGGAACAAGGAACGGTGAGTCTTGCAAGTGAGCCTGGGAGCGGAGTCGGGAGGTCTGGTTGCCCACCATGCCATGGCTGTCCAGTCATGCCACCCACATTGGCTCGGGGCAGGTGCCCCCCTGCTCTTTCCAGGTGACGACCATCCCCTATCAACCTGTCATTATTTAAGCAATTTTTCTGCAACCATAACTTTGTTGTTAAGTTACTGTAGCTATAGACAGTGAGCTCAGAGGCTGCCCACGTTGGCATGTTGGTGGCACTGGCTGTGACCATGGCTGGACTCTGCCTTCCTTCCCGTGGCTGTTAGCCCATTGAAAACTCTGTTTTTGTGCATAACCATAATATTTTTGTTCTGTGGCTGCAAAAAAAGTACAAGTTATCTAGCAGGGCTAATCCCAGGAGAGAGTGGGAGTCCTAAAGTGGTTCATTAAAAAAAAGAAGAGAAAAGAAAAAGGTGTGTGAAATAGGAAAAACTGGGTTGGCTTTTACTTGCTGTGTGGAAAATCAGGAGATAACACTTAAAAAGGGAGGAGAGAGAGATGTGACAAGAAAAAAACCCACAGTCTGAAGCAATTCAAAGCAGATGGGATAGTCATTCTGATTCAGGATGATGGGAGGACAGCAAAACCTTTGGCACAAAAGGTGCTTAAAGAATACACTTGGTACACTGAGTCATTACACGTGGAACCGTGTGGACTGGACAAAGTTGATTTTATATTGGTTTCACTCAAGTAGTGCAGTCCACCCACAGAAGGACCAGGCCAAGCTGCTGTGGCAGGGCATCTCCTCCCAATCCACTCAGGGTGGCCATGGTCCCTCAAGGCATGCAAAACCTTGAGGGACGGTGTGAGCAGTCTCCTGGCAGGACTGTGGTGGCCAGGGGTGTCTGGGGGCAGCTGGGGGTGTCCGGCAGCAGGGCTGCCATGTCCAAAGCCAGCACAGGCCACACTCGCCATTTCCCTGGCAACATGAGGCAGCATGGGGGCCAGGTAAAGTCCGGCAGCCCTAGCCTCTGCCATTTTATTTTATATTAACATCACCGAAATGTGTGTTTTTAAAAATGAGTTGGCTAAAGGCAGGGGGCAAAGGCTGACAAATTCTTTAGAGAGGAAAAAAAGGCACCCAGCAGTGTTTGACCTGCTGCTGTTGGAGGTGAACCCCATGACCACCAGAAGGGAAAAAGAGGATAAAAAACAAACTCCAGCCGCCATCTCATCAGCCTGATTATCATCTTCATTTTTACTGATTTCTAGTTAGTTACTCGCTTTCTCCTCTTGTTTATTTGTGACTTTCTCCTGGCAACAGCAGAGAGAAAATGTTATTTCGCTGTTTCTTTCAGAGGCAAATTGGATAAAGGTGACACAAACTGTCAGGAGCATCTGGTGGATTGAGTGGTGCCTGACACTGCTCATCCCACGGGACTGAAAAGATTCGGCAGCTGCCTGTGTGCTGCCAGAGCCCAAGGAAATCCCTGTTGCTACGGGGGCTACTTCCAGTTGAAGGAGGTTGAAGATGGACGTGCACTTGCAAGAGGTCTGCTGGAGGGAAGAATTAAAACCGGGTCTGATCTGCTCAGCCTTGGGTGAGTCATGGAGCACTGGGATGTCCTGCCTCCTTCTGAGGATGTAATTTTGTTCTCATCGTGGTTGTTTGAGAGAACAACTTTGGTGGAGACTCATGGAGTAAGTTATGACTTAACAAGGTTCATGAGCAAAGGCAAGCCACCAAGGGGTAAGAAGGGACCTCTGGAGATGGCCCAGGGCAGCTGGGACAGGCTGCTCAGGAGCGAGGTGCCATTTGCTCTCCTGCACCAGAAGCCACAGCCCAGCAGACAGTGTGGCAATTGAAGGTGGGAGTGCAGGAAAGTGTGTCCCTTGGTGCCCTGTGTGGGCTTACTGCCATCCAGCTGTGCTGTGCCTCTAACAGCTGCTGTTCTTGCTGGCTCCTCCTTCCTGATGTTTTCCAGGCAGACTGCTGTTGGGTAGGATGGCACTGAAAAGGCATTTGCTGCAGGTGCTGCTCAGAGACCCAAACGACCACTGTGATCCAGCAATTCCACGCAGGCTTTTAAAGCAAGGCTTTTTCCATTTTAGTCTTTAGATTTTGCAAACATTACTATGATATTCATCCCACTAATACCTGAACCTGCTGCACCCTCCTGTGAGAAAGGGCATTTTTATCTCCTATCTTATGGTGGGGGACTCCTAAGGTAGAACACAGTTATAGAATTTGTCCATAAGTCACCTACTAGGGCTGTGAAAGAGCCAGGAATAGGTTTGTTTCCCCATCACGGGCCTTAATCACGAAAAAAAAATATCCTTCCACTCTGGTGAAGCAAGTCTCATTGGGCAGCTGCTTTTGTGCCTGCGCGCATTAGTCCTGCAGTTCATAGACCTCCCTCATTAGATGGTCACATGCTGCAGACTGAATGCCAGGCCGATCTTCCAGCCCTGTGTTTGCAGGCTGGAAAGGAGAATGCTGGCACAGAAAAACTCAGCTTTCATTAGGCACTGTCTGAAATCAGCTAATCTTGTTTGAGTGAACATAGAAACTGCGATACTGTAAACAGAGAGGTTTGGTGCTTGGGGTACACTGGGGGATACGGCCACATCAGAGACTGTCCTGGCTCTGCTGAAGCCAGCAGCAGCCTCCCACTGGCTGGGAAACTATTTAAGCAAAGCCAAGAGAGAGCTGACACTGCCGAGCGCACAGCTACTGGCAGCTGGTAAATAACAATCCCCTTTGGAAGGAGCAAATGAATAAAATACATTTGACCTTTGATATCTTCAGGGAGCTTTGTTGTCCCCAGGTAGCAGGAGTTCAGGTCTCACTGCCAAAGCTGGGGGGGTATGATAAGTGATGAGCTGGTCATGAAATATTTCTTATGTTACTAAATTCCTTTCAATAGCAAATTAAGCAACGTGTGTTTTCCTTCTCTGGTGCCCTGAGTTAGCACATCTCCATAGTATGCCTTGCTTTCCTCGGACTCTCTTTTGAAGGCCAGCTGTGGGGACCTGATTTTCCACTGCTTTGGGAATTGTGCCCACATTTGTGTCTGAATTCAGGCGTGTATTTCTTCATCTGTCTTTCGGTTTATCAGCAGCCCTGAGCACAGTGGGGCCTCCTCCCTGTTCTGGAGTGGACTTGTAACTGGGGGTAGCAACCTATGCCTCTGTAGAGTGGTTGCAAGGAGATATAAACTGTCTCACATCAGCCCAGGAGGTCTTTGCAGCCCTTGGGCTTGCCTGTGGTTACAGGATACATGATGCAGGGCCAGAATCATCTCAGTATATCAAGTCTTCCATCCTCTACATAAAAGCAATAACTTTGAATGGTGCTCTTTTCACATCCATTCATCACAGTCCAACTCGGGCCTTGCTGCAATGAGGGATGTTTTTCTAGAGGTTTCTGGTGATTCTGTTAATTGCTTTCCAACATGTTGTGGAGCTGACTTTGGTTGCTCTCTGCTTGTCTTGCAGCCCAACATCAGGAGATGTAGCTCCGGGGTCCTGCCTGTCTGTTGGTGTGCCTGGGGCAGGTGGGGAGGGCAGGATGGGGTAGCTCAAATGTACACAGTGCCCTAGGTGTTGGACTGTCATGTCACTAGGAGTCTAATTATGTTTGGGGTGTAGAGGAAAATAACTCAAGTGTGAAAGGAACATGTCTTAAAATGAGCATTTTGCTAAATGGATTTGCTCCTCTGATTCATTGCTCCAGTGCAGGCTTTCAGCATCCCTGGAGTAGCTCATTGTTCACTCATTTTTGCTCTATTAATAAACATGCACAAGCACTTAAATGGAATAATGTGCCTTGTGAAAAAAAAAAAAAAAAAAAAAAAGAAAAGCAACACAACAACTTGATGTCCCTATGGGGGGGGAAATCTGCACAGAGAAAACCAGTGCCGTTCCGGTAGATTTTTTGATTGCTAAAATAAATGTGTTGCTTAGGCTTAGCTCTTGGGGCTTTGCTGAGTGGTGCAAGGGCAGTTTAACTGCCTCTCTTGTTTAAGGTACATGACATCTTTTTTCCCCAGATCTTTCCTTTTCTCCCTCCCTTCATACATTGTTATATATCATATTAGAGTCAAATCTTGTACTTTGTTTGAGTTGAGGTTAGATCAGTATTTAACAGGGAAGCTGGGTCAAGATCAGAATCGTACAACCCTCATTGTGAACAGTGGGAGATAAAATACTATTGGAGCAGACTGTAGTTTGGAGTGAATGAACAGGGTGCATGACATGGTGAAAAAGCTTATTTCCGAGGTCTTTGTTCTTTTAGGCGTGGTTTCCTCTCCTTGAAAGGCTCTAATATGTGCGGTCACGTCACTTGTAGATGTGTCTGGGGGGTCACCTCCCCTTTTCTCCCCATGTTGCTCCTTGGACATTGCAGGTTTGCCAGGATTTTTGTTCCATGCTGGAAAACATCTCACAGCGGCTCTGAAATTCCCTCACCCTGGGGAGTCATGGCAGGAGGTTCTCACCTGGGCAGGTAACAGGTCTCAAGGGACTGATCTCCTCTGAGCTCCTGGGCAGAGGTCATATTTTATACTAACATTGGATTCTGTTAATGATGCCACTTTAGAGGAGTTTTCCTGGTAAGCTGTGCTTTGTTGGAGGCGTGTGTGTGTTTGCATGTAGGACAGAGGGACAGGCCCTTCCTTGCTCAGGAAGCGGCACTGGAGTCCCTGGTACCTTGCCAGGCTGCTCCCAGGGGCTCTGAAAGGTGGAGGGCACCCGTGGCTTATCTTCTCCTCCTTGGAGAGCCCAAGCTGTCCTCCACCCCACAGCCCTCAATGCTGGGGGGTCTCTTGTGCCAACAAAGGGTTTATCCCTCCTCTTCCTCCCCTGCAGCAGTCCAGGGCAGCTTGCTTCCACCTCTGCCTGGCTTGGCTTGGCTTGTCTTTCCCCACTACCTTCTCATGGTGGTGGGATGCAGGCTTTGGCCATCAGGGTGGGCAGGGGCATCCCCAGAACTGCTGGGGAGAAGCAGGTTGGCTGCCCCCAGGCTCCCCTTGCAAGGGGGAAAGCAAAGCATCTTGAAATGAGTCCAGTGTATTAATAAGCCAGGCTGCCCCACATAGCAGGAGCAAAAGTGGGACAGTCAGCACACTGCTAATTTTACACAGGCCCAGGGGGATTTTTTTTTTTCCAGGGAGGGTGTTATCATTATTTTGTGTCCTAAAGGGCCTAAAATTAGTGCTTGTTGAAAGCAAGTGACTGTTGGAGGCTTCATCCCAGGCAGCCTAGGCTGGGAAGAGCTGGGTCCCAGGAATTCCTTAGCATGGCAAATAAAGAGAGAGAAATGGAGGTGCAGAGAGGTGCTGCCAGCGATTCCCTGTCCCCATCCTTGCCCTGTACTTCTCCCAGTCTGGCAGAGAGGGGACTCCACTCCCCTCCAGTCCCCATGGACATCCATGCTGCAGCAGGGCTCGCCTGTCTCTTCGCCTCCCCTGAACCACGCTGCGGCTGCAGAGTGGGACTTGTGGCCGACATTAAATGAGGGATGTGCTTTTGAGCGTGAAGTCTTTCAGTCAGTTAATTACAGAGAACATTTCCAGCTTCTCTTTAAATCCCAGCGCTGCCTTTCTGCACCCTCTTCCGCAGGCAAACCCGGATGCCATCCAGGAAGGGGACGGGGGACTGGGCTGCTGGGCAACAGCCAAGGAGGCCCCAGTTGCCCAAGGCCCTGTGCACAGGGACTCGGGCAGCTCCAGGATTCAAGTTAAGGCCCCACTCGCAGTTACGTTACCCCTAATACCTGGGCTGAAGGATCCCCAATCCTGCAAGGGCCCGAGCACGCTAAACACAGCGTTTAGTCAATGGGTTTGTTCACGTGCTTAAACACTTCGTTAAGTGCTTTTGCTTAATTAGGCCAGACCGCGGCTGTTCCTTGTGGGATTGAGCACAAAGTGAGGCACACTAGATTAGAACTAATATTTTCCAGTGAAAAGCTAAAAATGAAGCACTTAGCCCCCAGTTCTGCAAATAATTAAGCACATGGGTAATTACTGATTTCATTCCATTCATCAGTTTTGTTGATTTCAGTAGGGTCACGCGACGCTGGTAGTTACTCGAGTGTGTAAGCATATGCAAGGTCGGGCCCCCAGGTTAAAAGATCGTGGAGACTGGGGAAATAGATATTTGTAGAGTGTCTGGCACATGGGGTCTGTGATGCCTGTCACCTGTCCCTGGGTAGCATGGTAAGAATAATAATGCCATATTTAAATACTACTGATTTTTAAAGATGCTGAGCACTGGCCTTCCCCACAGAAATGTGGCTTGGGCTTTCTGTGTCAAGCCAGCCTCGTTGTTAATGGTGCAAAAGAAATGGCATATGATATCTGGACAAGGAAACCAGTAGCCTCCTGTCCACTTGGGCTATTCTTTTCCAAAATGTGAATGTTAAAATACTGTCTTCACTACTGCAGCCCCTAATCCAAAAGAGACAAAGTGAAATCTGGGCTGCAGTAGGTTTTGTCTCAACAAGTCAGCAAGAAAGACTTTTGCCACTATTTTTTTGTCTGTTTGCTTTGCCCTTGCCATGTTTTGTTTTGTTCTGCCTTTTTTTTTTTCTCGAATTCCTTTTAAAAACAGACACAGCCCTTATCTGCTAGGAAAGACTTAATTCTTGATATCTTTTTGTTCCCCTGCAGATGATTTGACAGTGATGTTTACAGAACTCATGATTTAGAAAAAACGAGAAGGGGGGGAAAGAATAGGAGCGGACTGATCTGAGCTGACCCAGGAGAGCCTCCTGCCTCTCCATGAAGCAGCTGTTAATGATGCCTTTGATAATGTGCCATGCTGAAGGGACCGTTACATGATTTCTTTTCCGTATCCAGACGGCCGTGTTTTTAAGCTGATTGTATGTGCCCTCGGGGGGGTTACAATACCATGTTTTCAAACAGAGCCACCATGAAGCACCTTGTGTCACAAACAAGGCTCATTAGCATAGCTCAGCAATTAAACCTCGCTTGGTCTGCTGTCCTGAGATAAAGAACTCCCAATTTATGGCCCGGTTGACTTTCACTGGAGATGAATTGGCTGACAGCTTGGAGTGGTGACGTTTTGTCTCATGAGTACAGCTGTTCGCAAGGGTGATCTTTCAGAATGTGACTTTTCCGCAGACTAACCAAGGGTATTAGCACTAACTAATTACAGGGAGAAGCCAGGGGCGATGGTTTTCTAAGAGTGGGAACATCACAGGCCCCAAACAGCTGGGTAGTGCTAGTGCTTTTCTCTCTTTGAAAACAACAGCTCTGCTGGAGGAGAGCTCCCCATCTGGCAAGCTCTTCTAATTCGTATAATAAATGCAAATGATATTTATCTTATTTATTTTTCACTAGATTCTAATGAAGTTTAGAAGGGACCGGATGCATGTGGCAAGACACGCGCCTTCTTTTCAAAGCGAATGTGTTGGAGCGTTTGATTAGTGATACTGCATTACAGGAGCTGTCTCCATGTCAGTTTGCTTTCATTTTTATGAACACTGTTTTTAGAAAAGAAGTTTTCTCCTGTTCACTTCTAAGTCCAGTGACTTTCTGCTGTTTGATTTCAGTTCTTTTGGGTTGAGTTTATATAGGAAGACTTTTAGCAGTTTTAGGTATTGGTTTGGCTGATTAAAAACTGTTCATCTTCAGTCAAAATTATGCTTGCCACTCTTAAACATAAAGAGCACAGTGGCTTGGATCCCAAAGCAACTTTAACCCAGGGATTCTTCGTGTAAACCAGGAGATGGAATATGCTTTCCAGAATTCAGCAGAGAGGGAAACACAGAGGAAGAGTTACTGGTGAAGCCGTGGAAAATGAATCACTCCAGGAGCTCAGGGAGGAAACAAGCACCTGTCAGGGTCAGGTGCTGCCTCAGATGGGAATTCAGATTGCAGAGAATTGGGCTCCCAGGGCCCTGCTGTTTAGACAAATACAGCAGCAAATTTGAGCTGTAGGCTTGTCATCATTTATTTTATAACGGCTGCAGATCCGTGGGGAATGCTTACATCCAGTGCTGTCAAAAGTGCAAGAGAATTGCACCTTATAGATGTTTTGGTTTGTTCTGCTGATAATGAAGACAGAGTGATTGCCACAGGGATCTGGGTGACTGTGTAGGTGTTTGGGTACAAATGAGCTTGGAAGTATGTCCCTGAGCTTGTTCTAGGAGGCTGTGGTTGGATTTGGGGCTTCTAAATCTTAAATACAAGCCTTTGCTGCCTAAGACCCCTTGGGAAGGGAGGGGTGAGGTGGTATTGTGTGTATAATACATATATATGTGAAGCTGGGTGTGCTAAAGGAAGGAACAAGTATAGAGTTGAGGAACTGAAGCAGCGTTGTGCTAACCTGCAACCTCCGGCATGATGACACCTGGAGACCTCTACTCTGCATCATGTCAGTCTAGTTGCATCAGAGCTCAACTGCTTGGTCCATAAAAGGCGTTTCTACAGCTGTGATGGCCTTTTCCATCTCTGTTGGTGTGCTCTCTGTGTAGCTATGGGGGTTAAGAGTCAGACTCAGCACTCTGGTTTTCAGCAAAGTGGAAAAAGGCTGAGGATCTGGTAGGTCACCATAGCAGGAGGTCACCAGATAGTAAGCTGGTCAGTATGCATGGGTATAGACAGTCCATGCAGGGTGTGCTGTTTGCAGAAGAGGGGCTAAGGGCCAAGAAGGTGTTGCTAGCTGACTTCTGTCCATCTTGGAGAATGAAGTCTTTTTTGCAGTGGATGTCTGTATAAGCCTTTTTTTTTCCTGATTAAAAAAACTTTTCAGTGAGTATATGGATCCCCATAGAGCTAATTTAAGCCCATTAACAACAGACTCACTTTTCTTAATTACCCTTTGCAGAATCATTGTAGGATTCCCAGGTGTCCTTGGGCCACAGGTTGAAAACTATCTATACATTGAAGGATAAGGCGTCTGATGGCAATGGTTAGGAATATAGAACACAGTTTCTGAATTAATGAGGACCGACTGGTGTTTGTTATATGGTAATCCCTCTCATTTACCCCAGCTTGTAACTCTTTAGGAAACACTGTGTTCCGAGTGAGAGCCAATAAAACAGACACAGACCAGGTGGCCACAAATACAATTTAGCTCTGGGTTTGCTGCAGATGACATCGGTCTTGAGCCTGAGCCAAGCAGTGAGCCAACCTGAGGTACCTGCTGGTGAGCAATGAGAACGTGAAACACTGATGTCTTTTTGTTGTCAAATAAATGGCAGCAGGAGGCCTGGTGTGTCTGGGGGTGTAAGATCAGCTTGTGTTGACTCTTTTGGAGCCAACATAAATGCTGGTTAATCTGTGTGTGGCTACTTTGAAATGTCACTGCTTTCTTGGCAGCAGTGACTCAAAGATTTCTCCGGATGAATGGGGAGGGAATAAGCTGTGTACATTGGTGGTTAACTGCATGGAGCATCTCTTCCCAACCATGTCGGATGTACCAATTTCTGCCTCTTTCTGTAGCTTGCTCCTCCCTGCCACAGATGCTGGTAAATGCCTGAGCCCTTAGCTCCTGTACTGCTTCTCACAGGTCCTTACCTTTTCTGCAAACGTCTTATGCAATGATTTCTTTCGCAAAGAATTGCAAAATACAAAAGAAGTGAAGAAAATCTCAGCATTTGTTTTGCTGAGAAAAGATGGATAAACTCTCATCAGCTGGGGGAAGGATATTTGTCTTCCCAAGGTGAGGAGGAGACAGGGAATCTGAGTAGTGTGTATTGATGTTGTTCCTTCATGCTGCCAAATAGGTATTACCTGGCAGAAATGTTTCAGGAATTAACAAAGAGCAAAATGGAGACTAGCAAAGCAAGTGGTCTCAGCAAACTCTGTTGAATGTACATTTTTCTTCATTATTTTCTCACCGGAGCGTGCTGCTGTCTGATGGAGCATTATGGATGGGGAGAAGGAAGGAAGTGTTAGCAAAGCCTGAAAACATCAAGCTACTGCTCTGGCTAATGAGGCAAGAAGGAAATTCTGGCTGTAGCAACAGTGAAGTCCAGCGAGAGAGAACTGGGCTTAAGCATGGGTGAGGGACTGGAGCTTGCAGAAAAGCCCTTGCTGGGTCAAACATATAAAACCTTTCACTTTACAGCTTCTCCTCGTCTTCTTACCTAGACAATGAACGTTCACATGGGCATACAACTCACACACACCCACCACGTGGATGGTGTGCACATTCAGCTCTAGTGAAGGTGACTGCTACAATTTTTGTGGTTTTGATTTAAGGATCTTTCTAGTCTTCGGAAGATGAGGAAGACTAGGAATCAGCCTCTTATTACACATCCAGTAGGAGCTGGAGACAGTCAAGTCATCCCACACACCAGGTAGAAATACTTAATTTTTCAGTCAAACCAGTTTTGTGAAGAGATGTCTTGACCTTTTCAGTGTAAATGTGAAATCACAAAATGGCAAATGAAGGCTGAGATGCTCTGCCCCTGTGGCAGTAGTTACTTAATTGCATTTTGGACAGACATGATCAAATTTTCTTTTGAATGCCTCAGACATCACTGTTGGAGAATGATTCCCTGGGGCAGGACATGCACCAGAGCATACAACTTTTGGCTCCCCAGCACCAGAGAGCAAGGATTACATCTACTGCTCTGCTTCAGACTGCAACATAGCTTGGATCTTTTGGTGTGAGCTTCAAAACAGCCCAGTCTGGGTACCCTCAGCATAGGCTGCAAATGTGCCTGGAAATGTGTATGATTTGAAGTCTGTCCTAGCTCTTGTCCAGTGTCTCAGACATCACATCAGTCCCCGGGGTGTTGACTCCCTGGTTGGTGTAAAATAGGATGGGTGGGAGATGCATCTGTGTTTGGTGAGCTGTGAGGTTGCAGTGTCTGGTCAGGACCTGGTTGCAGGTACAGAAAGACTGAATGTGTTGATCTCTCTGATGATTTTCTTAACAAAAACACAGAGAGAGAATCCTGCGTGACTAATATCACATACTGATGAGCAGAGTGTTTAATGCTGGTCATTTGTGGTCAGGAGGTAAATGAGTACTCACCACACCATCGCTCATAGTAGGTAAAGCACAGGAATAAATAAAATCATTTGGGTCTGGCACTGCTGAGTTGCCAGCTCTCCCTGTTGGCCCTTGCTGTGGCCCTGCAGGGAGAGGGCTGTGCTGCCAGCCTGGCTCTCTTCCAGGTGACCAAACTCATCTGCTAAATAGGACAGAGTGGCTTGTGCAGACTCAGCCACAAGCTGGACAAAGTCTTGCTGGAGTTGGGCGCACACAAGCAACCCAAACCTCCTCCTCGCAGCTCTTGTGCTTGGTGATTTTGGAATTCCACACCGGGACGTGGCTGCAGAGGTAAACACCAGCTGGGTGTCGTGTGAAAGGGAGGGAGCTTAGTGCAACTTGACAACCCCTGGGTACAACCGGCAGTCTTGAATTTCATATTGCTTCAGAAGGAGGAGATCAAAGAGCTGTGATTTGGAAACAGCCAGCAGCCTGTCATGGTGCATTAGGAGTGAACAACAACCCTGTGTCCAGGTGAAAACGGCTTTTGTGTGATTTGGTATGTGGTTTTAGTATAGGAATCCCCAAATGCCCAAGGATTAGGCGCACAATACACAAGTCCCTTGTGAGCTTGACTAAGTTCTCTGCTGCCTGGTGGAATTTGCCACCCTGGGTTACATTCCCCAAACCAGAGAATGACGAGAGAGGTGCTGGTGGGGCTAAACAGGCCAGATGGGGATGGCCAAGGGGGAGCTGAGCTGCAGTTGGCACCTCTATCTCAGAGGCAGGTGCTTAGTTTGGGATCACATCTGTTCTGAATTTACAGCTGTGAGCTGTGAGGTGGAGCTGGGAAGGAGAGGGCTGGCCTGAGACCACTATGAGAAGAGGAGGAAGAGGCACATGGCTGCTATTGAGTTGCCAGGGGCACAGCAGTTGTGTTAATGCTGTCCTCCACTGGTCTCGTGCCTCTCTGCTCATGGACTGGGCTTCAGGTACCCACCTATCCAAGGGTTTATCTGCAGGTTTCTTTTCCATGTGTTCATGCAGTCTTGGTGGGACTATAAGTGGGGATGGCACACTGATATCTTTCAGAGGGACTAGCCCGGAATGTCAGACTTCCTGGGAGGTTTCTGTGCTTAAGTTACCCCTGAAAGGATGCTCAAAGTGCTTAGTACCAAGTCTGAGCTCTGCTTTTATTATATCTGCAGGTGCTGATACGGCCATTTAACAGGAGTAAAAATAACTTAAGCAAAAGACGTCCTTTTATTAAGCCATCACTATATCTTAGGTAAAGTGTTCTTATTCTATAAATAGATGTCACTTTGCCCTAGGAACAGGCTGGCATTTTATTAACATTGTCTCTTCACCAGCACCTACCACCTATTCTGTAGTGCTAAACTGGGAACAGCTCTTAACTTTTATACCCTATCTCAGGTCTTTTGCTTTCAAGTGCCTGTAAGAGCATTGTATTTGGTAAAAGGTCCAGTTATGACTTTTTTTTAATAAATACTTTTTGGTTTTGACTTTTTCCCTCCCATTGACTTGCACTGCTACAGAAAATAACAGCTGAATTACATTTAGCTTCTCCTGCTTCCTTTCTCTTTGAGATGAGGTTACAACGACCTCATCTACCTAAATCAATAGTCTGCACCCAAATCTAATAAAGATTTAGCAGGGCCTGTAAAATAGCATGCAGCCCAGATGGAAAGGGAGGTCCTAATGTCCCATTCACTCATTAGCTATTTATCAACCATTAATGATGAGAATAGGAGTGGTGTGTGGGGAAAAGGATACAAAAGCAAGACAACAGAGAATGTTCCTGAGTATGAGGTGGAGATAAAGACTATAAAACACATGTGTGCAGATTGCAGGGTGACACAGGCTGGGAAAAGGGAGGTACCTGAAAAATGGAATTTCCAAAGAGTTCACTTGCAGAATCCCATATTTTTATACACAAAAACTGTGTGTCTTTAAGCTACTGTATGAGAGAACATAATGAAGACCTGAAATACATTTGGCTTCTCATCAGCTGACCCTGCATCCCTTTACAGATGTGAAAGCACTAAACTAAAAAGCAGTATTTCCTGAAACTGAGTATTATATTTATTTTCAGTACAAGAGAAATTGCCTGTGTGATAATGGACCTGTCTCTTCACCTGTGGCAGAGTTAGGAAAAATCTGCGGTTTCCCAGTTCTTTGCTTTAATTCTAAGACTTTTCTTTCAGCTGAAGGAAATGAACATGTGAACTGGCCATCAAGGTGTTTTTTTTTTTTTCTTTTCACCAAATTGCTGGAGCACAGAATTAGGCAGGCAGCTAGTGCGAGTAGAGAAATACAATTTTTCATCGCTGTTTATTGAACGGAAACTGACTTTGTGACAAAATGGGTCTTTTCAATACTGTTAACAACATGTTATTTTGTGTTCGAAAACTGAAACCACTTTTTTTTTTTTCTTTTAGCTTTAAATTAAAATAGTGTTATGGCAGTTCAACATTTTTATACAAATTTGAAGATTTCACACTTTTTTGGGGAGGGGTCTTAATATTTGTTGGAGATGGGAAATATTTTTTCAAAAGCTGGAGCAGTAGTACAAAAAGGGCTTCAGCATCTCTGGAGTTTGTGGTATGCATAAATGCAATAATGTTCCATGAAACAATATTTCAGATTCCAGCAATGCAGAACATAGTAGCAATTCCAAAGAAAACAGGAAATAGAAGTAATTACCCAGACAGGAGGAAGAATCCCAAACATTACGAGGATAGCAAATGCTTTATATACCAGTAGCCAAAACCCTGTCTTTAAATCTTCTTTGAGTATTCTTTGAATCTTGCTCAGCAGGTGGAAAGTCAAAATCAGTTGCAGTAAAATTGTATTCTCTTTGATGAATGTTGACTTCAAATTTATCTATGAAATAGTGGCAATCAATTTTTTCCTCTTCTGTAGAAGGAGCTATTCCACGCTCCATGTATCTCATCAAGGTACCCTGTGTGGAAGGGAGCACAGCTACAGCCTGGGGCTCTTTCACAAGGTGGGTGTGGGAGGTCGGGTCCCTCTTTAGCAGCATCTCCTGCGGCTGGAGCTCTGCTGTGTGTGGAAGGGAAGGGTGTCAGCAGTGCTCCTTGCAGAGCTGGCCCTTGCTATGAATGGAGGCAGCTGTGCAGCATTTTTCAAGATGGACTGAGGAATCCACCACATCCTTTTGCCAGTTTGCTCTTGCTGTTTAAAATCGGAACTCTATTTTCTATTTGAAGTTGTCTGGCTTTAGTTCCTAGCCATGGGTTCTCGTTAAGCCTTTCTCTGCTAAATTAAAAAGCCTTTGCGACTGGTATTTTCTCTCCATGAAGGTGCTTAATACCCTGTAATCAAGTCACCCTTGGTCTTTGATAAGCTAAACAAATCCTGCCCATCAAATTTCTCACTGGAAGCAGTTCCTCCTCCCCAGCCTCTAAATCATTTTGGTAGCAGGTTTCTTCATACCCTCCATTTCTTCAGTTTCTTTAAGGATGCTCTTTCTGCATTAATCCCAGCCTGTTTTTTTGAGAAACACAACTGGCAGCCCCACAGCAGTGCCAGGGGATGGTTGAGCTGTGTGACTACAACTGCAGAGGTGCTGGGAGAGGCCCTTTGTTCCCCTGTAGACTTGCAAGGCTGTAGGCATTGCCTGCGTTCCTTGTCCCTCACTGTGTAACTGTAATAAAAGCATTTTTATTAATGAGCCTGCCTTATGAGATGAGTCATTTAACTGTATGATTTCCTGTGTTTCTCCAAGCCTGAGTGGGGCAGCAAACTGTTTTTCTCAGCCATTAGGTTTCACTTCTGCTTTTTGGAGTCCTTTTCCTGTTGGGTTTCCTTATATTTGTCTCCCCCAGTGCCACTCCTGTGTTTAGATTTTCTAGGTAAGGGCTAGTGAAGATCAGCTACTTGTGACCATACTCCTGGGAAAGCTGTGGGTTGTCCATAGCTATGAGGACCATTTCTGCAGAGCTGTGGAAATGGCATCTTTTAGGGAGAGACTTTAGGAAGGGAGAGATCTCCATGAGCATGGCTGGATGTGGTTTGGCAAAGAAAGGTGTTGGACATGGAAGGGAGAGCTTGGCAGTCATCCCATGGACACATCAACCTTTCCTCTGTATTAGTTTAACTGTCTTGAGGTTTTAAAACCAGAGTTTCTCCAGGTGGTGCTGGATGAGGAAGGGCCCCACAGTGTGCTCTGCTGTTTTGTCCCAGTGAAACATGTCCTCTGTCTTGATTTAGTGCAACTAGCTTTGCTGGTGGATGTTCTGTACCCAGCAGGGTTCACATGCCTCACAGAAGAGGTTTTGGGTAAAATGTATTCACTTCCTTCTGAAAATATGCTCACGTTTGCATGATAAGTTTTCTTTAATTGTTTTTCTCCATCAGGGCTGCCAAGGTTTGGTGGTGTGTTTTTTTTTCTTTTCTTTTTTTTTCCCCCTGGAGCTGTAAATCAACAGGCTGTGATCGAAGAATTTAAGAAGCTACTTCATTTGCCAGTCCAAAATTTAATTTACTGAAACATCTCTAACTAGCTGGCAGGTGAATCACAGATTTTGCATTTCTCGTCGCCTTTATGGAGTGGGACAGAAGACCAGAGACACCATGTTCAAAGACTTCCAACACTGCTGAGTTTATATATCAGCCCAAGATGGGTGGTTGTTTCCTCTCCCTCTTTCAAAGGAAGGGTCTTTCTTTTTCATTACATAGCTCTAGACCTGTAGTTTTCCATTCACCAGTTGCTACTGTTGTTCTCCTTTTGTTTTTGTTTTTGTTTTTTTTAAAAAAAAGAAAAAAACAGATGGCTTTAGTGTTGTTTAACCCAGGAAACATTTTGAGCATTCAGTAATAAAACTGGGAGGAAATCCTTCACTTCCTTTATGCCTCCTAGCAAGTAACCACATCAATATGAAGTGAGGATGTTTTTGGGTACTGACCCAGTGTCACCGATCAAGACACAGCCATAAATACTTTCAAGATGCAGTCTTGAATCGGACTCGTAGATGGGGAAAAGCCACTTCTGTTTTGGAAAGGAATTCTTTCCTTCTGCAACCACTTTCTAAATTGCATTGACATTTAACAATTAATGTACAAAAGCTTTTGTATCCGCAGGATCATTTTTCATGTCAATAAACACATTCCTCTGCTTTTCAGTGCAATGTTTAATAATTCTCATTTCCTATAGTGGAAAAGAACTCTTGTACTTTATTTGTTTTACACAAATTACATGGAAGAAACAAAGCCATATCTGATCACAGTTATTAAATTAAGAACATTTGCATAAATCCTTTCTTTTTTTTTTTTCCTAATCTAGTTTGCTGTTGGTAAACAGCGTGTTATCTAGGTTTAGCAAAGCATTTGGTTTCTAGCCAGATTTTTGCTTTCCCCCCTGTCCTTTTTGAAGTTCACTTGGCAGGCAAGGTCTGCTTCTCCTAAGCTATCTGTCATCACACAAAGTGGATTCCAGCTTCAGACAATAAACGAGTTGCTATTCTAGATTCACGGGCTGAACTGTCATTAAGTCACTGCATCCCTGCCTTGGGATTTTAGGATGTGTCTCTGTTCCAGCCTGAGGCTCTGCTCTGGGAGCTTCTTTGGGGGCTCTTCATAAATTGCAGAAAGCTGAGAGTTCAGTGGTGCTCCCCGTCTCTGCACGGGTCGTGGGGCAGGGCGTACGAGGGGGTGGGTTGTTCTGTGGGACAGCTGCTTGGCACTGCTGTAATGGAAAAATTACTGTCTTGTCTCTGTGGGGGCCCCTCAAGTTTCCAAATCTGAACAACACTGTTGTGGTTAGGATTGAAGAGAGGAGAGAGGAATAAATGAAGAATGATTTTTTTAGAATCTTTCCCCCTCCATCCCCTTCCTGCCTGGAAGGTAGTGTATGTGTTGAGAGAAATGATCCTTAAAGAACATGGAGACTTGGTCCTATGGAAGAGGAGATATTAAAAACACCTGGAATTGCCAGGCACACAAACTTCATGGATAAGCAGAGCGCTGGTCCATGGCTTGCTTTCTAGGTACTATGAGACTTGTGCTAGGTCTTTTCACACCACGAGCAGCCTGTGATGGCACGGTGCAATTTAAGCAGTGGATGTTGGTGTCTGCTGAACTTCTTAGCTGGAACCTGAGGATGCACACAGAGCATTGATGGGAGTCTCCAGTTATCTTTTTTTCCGTTCAAGTGTCTCTGGCTTCCTCGGGCAGCTGAAGGGGTTGTGGATTTGGGTGGATGAAATAGAAAGGTTGGGGCCATGCCCCATCTAGGGTTAGTTAGAGCTTCTGGGAGGTTACTTGTAAGATGTTCTGGGGGCTCCGTGTGAAAGAGTAGGGACTTCTTTCCTGTTCTCTGGACACATTGATTTAAATGGAATCTGGATTGGCCCTTAGTAAATGGGATTGTTAAACCCAGCTTTTTTCCCCCTTCTAATCAAACATGAGGCAAAATTGAAGCTTTTGTTTATCTGCTGCCATGGAGCCTAACTATTGGTGGGGGTCCCAGAGACGGAGAACCAGGCACTTAACTTGAAAATGACTTTACTGCAATAATGTCATTATGTTTTATTGACCAAGCATTTCCACAAGTGGTGAAAGGGGATTATTGGGAAATTGGGATGAATGTGCATTATGTCACTTTTGAATCATATCCTGCACGCGGGGAAGATGTGAGCCCCGATTAAGTGACCCACCAGGCAGAGAGGGTTGGTCTGTGGTAGCTGCACTACTGCAAGCACGGGAGCTGAGGGCTGCTGTGATGAAAGATCTTAGTGGGAAACTACAAAGCCATATTAGAGGAAATGCTTTCAACATATCTAAATCAAGATGTATGGGGTTTTATTTCTGCCTGTGTTATATACCCCTGAGCTCTTTTTGGCCAACTGATAGTCATTAGACGAAGCTGTATTTCTTTGCAATTTACTTATTGCAGGGCTGTGACTTAACTGCTAACAGAATAATATTTTTCCCCATATGTAACTTATAATTTGTTGGATGTGCATTCAGCTCCTGTCATGGATTAAGCTTCCAGAGAGGTGTGCCACTGCTCTCCAGGCACTTACAGCCTTCAAATGGCTGTTGAGCACAGCCAGATGCAAAGCGTTAGCGCAACTGCGTGCAAAGGCCTTTTCTCTTGCATCCACGCTCAGCTAGGAAATGAAATACAAGATCACTGTGACATCAATAAAACATGCTGTCAGCAAGACGTGTGACTTACCTGGAAGCCGAATTCCATTTACAGGTGGCAGTGGAGTGTACTTTATGCATTTCCGCCCCCCCCAAGAATCAGTTTCTGAGATTGATTGTGTTTGTGTTACGTGTATCTCGTTTCCATTTCTGGCATTTTTTATAAGGCTTATGAAAGTGAGAGTTATTCAACTGGGAAGTTTAGGAGAATAGTTTTCAGGCAGAAACAAAAAGACTGGAAAAGATTTCCTGTGTTTGTTAGTATTCAGCTGGGCTTGGGTCTTTAGGTCCCAATACTCTGTGTCAGAGGTTCTTATGGAGCTTGTTACTCATAGTAGAGACTTTTGGTATATGTGTCTAAATATACCAAAAATATTTCTCATCAAAACCACCTAAATGACTTTTCCCACACTTTTGTAACTTTGATTGCACTGAATGTGCCCAACTTCAGTGATTCTTATATACAGAAATTCCTGGTATGATCATCATGAGACATATGTCTGCATCCTACAAGACTAGTGAAATGTCCAGTGTGAGGATTCAAGGAAGAGCTCGGGGCCAGAGCAGAGAGTCTGTGGAGGAATAGTCTTACAGTAAGTAGTGCTAGGTCTCTCATTTCAACAAAATTTCTCATTCAGTGCCCGAAATGTTTCTCTTGGATGTCGTAATTGCAAAGTAGTAACATATTCTCATCTTCATTTAAAGTTGGTAAAGCAGATACCTCCCACTGCAGTTGGTAAGGCATATACCTCCCACTGACTTCTTTGTGGGAGGAAAAGAGTATAACTGGAAAACAAGTCCCTTTTATTGAGATACTTAAATATGGGTTAAATGTCATGCTTTAGATAGTGCAAACAGAGCTAGGGGTTAGTGAAATGATTTGTTTCCTTTTCACAGGTCATGATTCATAAATAGCATTGTTTTCCTGTTTCTTCTGCACTTAATCTCCTCCTTGAGACTAGCAGGGATCTGATCTGCTGCCCAACGTGAGCTGTCCCCAGGCAACGTGGCAGTGGAGGGTCCACACCTGTGTCAGCCCATGTTTCCTGCCCGAGTCTTGCCCATCCCTTCCTCTGTCGGAGCCTCTGGACTTGGGTGAACACGCTGTTTGTGTTTGGCTTGCAAAGGCGCCCATCGCCAAACAGTTTGTGCAGCCTAATCCATGTCTGTGGCAGGAAGTCACACATCTCCCAAAGTGACATTTCATCTAATCCATTTCTGGGTTTAAGCAGATTATCAATTTCTTTCACTGAGTTTCTGTTTTCGGCGAAATAAAAGGAGACTCATAGAGGAGTTTGCCGCCAAGATTTGTGTGTGTGTGCATTGAGGATTTATTTATTGGACTTCTAACCATAAACAGTTTAATGTTTTTGAATTACTACTGCTCAGTCTCATTTAGTTTGGTTGTGACCTTGAGCCATACATTTCGAGGGCTCTTGCTAATGGACCTTTTAAATGATGACAATGAAATACACCAGGTCCTTTGATAAGGGGACCGTTGCTACGTTGCGTATTATTTTAATGTTATTCTACAAAATAACCATTATAATATCGTTATTATTTTTTAACTCTGGTTTTATTTTGTCACACCAACATTACAACAATCTACATCTGAAATATTTCCTCATTTGTGCAAAGCACATTTCTCTGCCAGGGGTAATGAAATGACCAAGCAGTGACCCTCATTTTTATGTTTCTCCTACTGTGAAGAGGAATTGAAGATGAAATGCAGAAGCTAATAGCTGTGCAGCCCCAGTGAATCTAGCAAATCTAAAGAGCCCAGCCATGGGATACACTTAAATATTAAAGCAGTTTTTATGTGCTCTAAACAATATTTGATGCAGCTCTCAGTATGCTTTAATCTGGCTAAATGGTTATTGTGTTATGTGTCCTAGCTGTAAAACTGTCTAGCTCTTTTGTGGTCAGGATACTTTTCCTCACTGCAATTTAGGTTAGACATGGATAAACACAAAGGACCATTCTCCAAAATGTGTCTTATACAGCTTAATCCTGCATGGAGCAGGGTGCTTAGAAATGATTCACATTTATTATTTTTTTCCCCCGATGTGAATTGTGACAAATGCTTGTAGGGTACGGAGAGTGCTGGTTTTTTGAGGGGGAAAAAATAAGAGGAACGTGACACAGTTCAGTTGAATAGGGAGAGTGGCATCTGGAAAGTGCTTGGTGTCTTGCCTTTGCCTGGTTACAGTGACAGTTCCATATTTGAAATGTTTTCTTGCCGGCTTTATTGCAGAATGGGAGAAAATATCTTCTGTTTCCCATTTTGGGGTGTTTTGGGGTGAAGGAGCTCCTGTTGTGTTGACAATCAGTGCTCAGGGCTGCCGGGATGCAGCTATGCTCTTGGCAAGGATGCAACTTGCTTACTCCCACCAAGCAACAGCAAAGTGTTGAGGATGAGGCAGGAAAACCTTGACTAGTGGCTTTTTCTTGATTTCTGGTTTGTATAGAAACAAACGAGCGCAAACGTCTTAATTTCCTCTATGCCTCAGTCCATTTTGGCTCACACATTTACTTTGGAAAGAAAAATGCTTGCTGGGTGTTGGCTGCTTCAGCTGATGGAGCATCTCCGGGTAGAGCTGTCGGATTAGAAGTTGTTTGTATGTATCAGGACTGCAACTGAATTTCCTGCAGGTCTGTGTCTTTTGTGGGGGTTATTCAAGGCTTAAAAAGGCACAGATAGATTTTTTTCCTGCTTTTGCAGCCTTTCTAACAGAGCTCTCTCCAGTGTCCATTCAGGACCCAACTCAGGTTGTATTGTTTTCCCGAGAGACAGCAATTATTTCTTGCCTCTGTTCCAGCTGCCTAATTCATGTTCATGAGATGTGTAGGAATCCCTTTGCCATTGCTCTCTCTCCCAAATGTGGTTGAAACAGCCTAGTGACCTCAAAAGTGAAAAGGATGCATGTAAAACCTTATTATTCCTAATTTCTTTAGGAAAACAGGCTAAACATGGAGAATATACACATTCTGCTTTTTTCCACCTCCTAATTATTCTAACAAAAAGCACATCACCACTTTCCCTCCTCTCCCTCCTACCCCTGAAGAAAAAATCCAACCCCCAGTAGCACGGTTGTAGTAGTAATAAGGGGACAAAGCACTTAGTAACCTCTGGGAATGAGGTTTCTGAATTATCTCGAAGTCTTCAAATTACTTTAGTGATCTCTTTTAAATCCCAAGTGGGCAGTGATCCATATTGTAAACCCTTCACACATAATTTGACACAATTAGCAAATTCTGCTTCTGAGACCATCTTGTGACTTGTGCTGAAAGCTTTTGCTGCAGAGGAGCTGTGGGCTGGCTGGGTCTGGGTGGAGGTAAATGAATCAGCTGTGGGGGAAAGATGATATTGTCCAGCTTACCCTGGGCCAGGATGATGTTGATTAAAGAAAGTCTAGTTTATCCACTGTCAAAGGAAATGTTTCCCCGTTTAAGTTCCAAAAATAAAGCAGAACACTGCACACAACTCCCGTGCAGGTCTTTTCTGGACTCTGAGCTACTTTTGGTCTAACCTGTTTTCCTTAAACAAAGTGATTTCCCGATTCCTGTAACTGACCTTCCTACCGCCAAGTCGAATGATCTTTGTCAGTATGACTCTTTTATGATCTTGCTAATGAACTTTCCGTTTTATGCTTCTTGTCTGATTAGTAATGCCAGAGATTTAACCAAGCAGAGATAATTCATTAGTCTGAGCCATAGCTCTGAGGGCACGGTGTCAGACCCTCCCTTCCTGCTCCGTGCACTCCATTAGTTTCTCTGGGCTCTGAGATCTCCTCCATTTTTTTTCTGAGGCAAAATGCAAAAGTCTTCGCCTACTGCTGATTCTTTATGTATTGGTCATTCTTGACTCATTGACAGTGAAATTCATAGGATCCTTTTGGAAACTCTTAGGCAGTGATTTATTTTTTTTAAATTCAGATTAGGTTTCATGCAGATCAGTGGAAACAAAAAAAACATTCACAGACTGACTTGCAATGTAAAAAGATAAGTGATTAATTGCAGTTTGTGGATGCAGCGATGATTATTTATGCTACAATTCCTCTCCTTTTTGATGTTGTTTTAATTTGCAGCCCTTAAAATTCAGAAGTGAAATATTTAATCTGTTGAAGTCAGTGTACTGTAGAGAAGGAGGAAGATTTTTATGAGAATGACTCTGTGCATGACTCAGTGTGTTGGTTTAGTCTTGTGCTTCTTGTCTGCTGATCCCAGGGGGGTTGTCTGATTTCTAGAGGTGCTTTCTGGGATTGGGAAGTAGATGCTTAATGGACTAATGTACATGGATGCTGCTGCCACATCTGCCCTGGGTTACTGGGCTTTCAAGATTTGACTGTTGCTTGGCCACAGTCTTTAGCAGGTTGTATCAATTCCACATTAGAAACCTGGTTCTGCCAAATAGGTAGGTTGGTAAATAGGCAGCAGCTGGTGGGGGTTCACCTGATAAAGGGATTAAAACTGTGAAAGGATCGCTCTCCTTCCTTCCAGTGGTAGAGCAGGTTCCTGGGGTGAAACTGGCTGCAGCTGGGAGAAGAGCTGGGGGAAAAAAGGAAGGACTCACTGACAAAGCACAATCGTGTGCAGGGTGAGCAGGAGCAACTGTAAGGGAGATACCTTGGAATAGTGTGGGAAAGACCCTATAAACGACTATTCTTGGAATAGTATGGATCATGCTGTTTGTGTATACTCGGATGGATCATGTCACTTTTTCAGGCTAAAGCAACGCTTCTCCTCTTTCACTCCACTCTGCTCACAAGAGCACTGCTACTGCAGAGTGGCTGATATTGCAGAGAAGATCAGCTTAAGCTTCTGGGAGATGTGGGAAAGAGACTGAGGGCTGAGACCTTTGGCAGTGGGAAGCAGAACTGGACTTCGTACCAACTCTACCAGAAAGATTGGGGTCGGAGCAAGTGGGACCCTGCAGAGAGTAACCATAGAGGACACCCATGGCCATATCTATGTCAGAACCTGCAGTAACAGCCAGGTGAGTTTTTGGCTGGAAAATCTCTACTGAGGCAGTTTGGCTGCTCTAGTACATTTCTCTGAACCTTTTTATTAGCTTTTGCCCAATTTCATATCACTGTAAATTGGTTAGATTCACTCAAGTAGCACTAGCTTGTGCCAATGATGATTTTGAAGTTATTTCCTGATAAGCAGTGGGTGCAAACCCATATTCCTTATGTACCCACACCTACTAGAAAAAACAGTTACCATTAATCTCTCAGTGAGGTGGTCATTGCAGCAGACAAAGAGACTTGGGAGATTCTGCACAGAATGCCATGTGCTTATTAGCTCCACAAAAGTTGTATGTTTTGCAGCATGGACACTATAAAAATTGTCTCTTGCTGCTGGTTTTCCTTCCCGTGCAGAGCCTGCAGGTGTTAGCAGGACATGCCAGACAGTGCACGTGGGGATCTCTTTGTGATCATTTCCCTGCTGCCTAACGTGTGCCCTTCTCACTTCTACTGCTGTTGCTACAGAGGGTAGGCAGGATCTAATTAAAGACAAGGAGGGATGGATCTGCATATGTTGCTTGTGTTTGGGGACTGTCTGGCTCGAAGGAGTAATAATTGGCTACAGGGCCTTTCACCTCTATGGCATGGCTTTGAATGCAGATCAGCTTAGTGACTTTTAATGTCATTACCATGTGACAGCTGTTTTCCGTGTGAAATTAGCTGGTAGTTTGAGTGCTCTTTCTACAGGAAGCCAATATCAATAATTACCACATCAAATGGTGCTATTAGCACCCTTTAAAAGTATATATAATTTGAAGTTTAATGAATACGCTTCAAGTATACATATTGGCATGTGTTGTGACAACACTGAAATCAATATAAATCCACTGAGCTCCATAGTTAAGTCTATGTATAGAAATATATGCTGGAGGTAAGTAATTGGGATACAGTAAGATATAGCAGTAGCATCTAACTGGAGGAGCTGCTTTCTGCAACTGCTTTTGGGGTCCCATTATTATATAGGGCATGTGAGTTTGTAATGCATTTAAAGCTAGAATGTGTGACTATCCCCTAAATGTGTAAAAAATCACAGTGAAAAAGCAGCATCAACAGAAAAGGTCAAGGTAGCTCAGGGAAAAGTCCTTCTTGATAAATGACTCCCATTTCCGTGGTGAGAGCTGTAAGGAGAGATATCTCTTATTAGACCAGCTGATACAGCTGAATGAAACAGATAAGCTTTTGGACACACGGACTCTTGCTTTTTCTGTGCCAGCCCTAGATTAAGGCAGCAGCCCAGCTCTTATTAAAAACTTTTGCACTTTGCCAGCTGTAACTGGTTTGTCCCAAGAGGTACCTACAAGTCCTCCTGATTTACACCGTCCATGCTGGGGGCTGTGGTCTGAACTGCAGCCATTTACAGAATGAAGTTTTGCCACTTGTTCTGGGGGAAAAAAAACAGTTCGATGAGAGAGAGCAGGAAAAAGTGCTGTGGCTGAAGATTGACCTCAACTTCTTTGCTTGTGTCCTCTGAAGCCTTTTGGAGTTCTGTTCTCCATTGCAACCCTAACAGCAGCAATAATACAGCTGTGAACCATTGTCTCATTCCATTACCTGAGTGGGAAGCTAAGGAAGAATCTGGGAATGTTGACTAAATGTATTTGTAGTGTAGAGCAATGGCTCAGCAAGGCTAAAACCTTCTGTGGAAAAGCATTTTTTAGAAAAGAGTTTTTTGTTGCGTGTTCCTCCTGGACCATAGGGACAAACAGCTCCAGCAGAAGAACCCATGGTTTTGTTGGAGTGGGATACCTGAGTCTGTTACTGCTGTTCCTTGCTCAGTATCACATCGTGTTTACACACAGAACCACAGATCCAACAGAAGAGGCATGCTGAGAAAGACACTGTCTCACCCCACTGAGGGATGAAAAGGAGTATCTGACATCTTGGCATCTCTCATATTATGGAATTCTTTTCTCCCAACAAGTCCTCTTCAAGGTGATGAAGGGAAATGTTCTCAGCGTGACTGTTCCTTGCTTATGATCTCTGTAGAATTTCTGTTTGATTCTGTAGATTCACATGTATTCCCTTCTTCCTCAAAATCTTGTAATACCTATATACTTATACGCGATTATGGTAACTTGCTCTCCTCAGGGTACAAATTATTAAAAACCCTATAATTCTGCAGTCCCCCATAATACATGTAGCCCCTCCTATTAGGTAATGAAACTATTATTCACTAGCAAATTAAAGATGCAAGTCTGTGGAGGTCTTTTATAAACAGATAAGGTGTTATCTGTAAGGGAATAGAGCCTCCAGGCTATCACAGAAGAGCATAATTTACATAAAGTGAAGGATGTTCCTGAGATCTGGGGAAGACACAGTAATAGAAACGATCTTTCTTTTAAACAAGAAGAGTGGCTTCTTAGGCCCAGTTTCTTGGGGGTCTCTGTAGAATGTTTTTAGGATATCTGTCACGAGTGCCAGATCTAACTTCCCTTTCTGGATGACCTCCTGAAGCCCCCTCCAGATCTCTCTCCTATGATTCTGTGATAGGTTCATGCCTGGGCAAGCACAGGAACCAATGTCAGCCAAAGGAGATGGAAACGTTGGCTAACGTGGGATTACACTGCAAGGATAAACTTGTTGGCTGATTTGTGACTACAGCTATCCCAGTAGAAGACCATAGAACAGATTTCAGACAGTTTCTTACTGAAAAAACCCACCCTCTTGCTGAGGGGTTTTCATGTTCTGCCCCTCTGCCGGCCCTGCTCCCGGGATCCTTTCTGCACTTTGGCTCCAACTACAAGCTAGAAGGGAAAAGCTTCAGCAATATAAGTGGTCACACAAAAGATCAGGACTACTTGGCTAGCCCTTTGCACTGCCTGCTGCTGCTGTGATCCCTGTGCTACAGCACGTGTGAGCCTTTTATTCTTTATAAAGCCTTGTTGACAGGGGACCCAGAAGAGAGACGTACAGGACCTGTAGTAGGCTGAGAAATGCTGAGCTGTGGTACTGACCTGGGCTTCAAAATGTCTAATTTTACAGGTGTAGTACTTGACGTGGGGATCACGAATAGAGGGGGTGTTGGTCATTTAGCAATGAGAAGTGAAAGCAGCATCTTGTGTGTGGGAAAACTTAGTGACAGGAATGGGAAAAAGAAACCCAGGGACTTCCATGGATACACCGTGTCTCAGTGGGATGGTGGTCTTTTTCATCGTGAAAGAAGCAGCCTGTCCTACTCCAGATGGGTTTTATACCTTCATCACAAACCTCTTTCTGCGTGAAAAGCAATTCCCTCACAAATGGCCCTTCATTAGCTGTGGGGTCATGTCAGAAACAATCATCAGTGTATTGCTGATGTGGCCAACGCATCTTGTGAACTCTTTGACCCCAGCAGTCAGCAGGATTTCTTTATGTGAAGCACTAATATGAAAAGCATTAGCATTAATGAAAGAGCTCTCGACCTGGTTGCTGTAAGGGGTCAGCAGAAGTTTATAGGCACCTTTGCCTAACATTCCTATCATGCCTGGCACTTTGACTCTCATCTTGTTTTTCACAGTGTCTGATTAAGAATATAATTTTCAAATTCTGCTACAGCCTGCCAGTATAACAGGAAGCCACCTGAACTGCAAGACATCACCCATTTTGGGATTGGTCTGTCTGCTCACATTCGCTCATTTATGGTGTTGCATCACCTCACTGTCCTGCTGGAAAACAATAAAGGGGCTAGAGCAGATGAATCACAGTACTAGGGTTTGGAAGCGACCTCTGGAGATCATCTAGTCCAACTTCCTCACCAAAGCAGGTTCACCTAGAGAAAGTTTTACAGGATTGCATCCAGGTGAGTTTTGAGTATCTTCACAGAGGGGACTCCACCTCTCTGAAGACTTTGAATATTTTTTATATTTTTTTTGAGAAGCCTTACCCTTATGCTTCTCTTGGCCTGGTTAAGAACCTCTTCCATAGATGGGACAATAGTTTCCCAACATCTCTTGATCCATTACATTCTTCCTAGAGGATGCAAAGATAGATGTTGAAGGTCCCGAACAGTCCTTAGTTATTATAAAGAGTATTTGAAAGGATTCCAACAAATGGTGGGAACAGAAGCTTTTGTGAAGGTAGAAGCCCTTTTTATTAATGCCCTTTTCTTTAAAATTAAGTCACTTTTAAAATATATGACTGTAAACATCAACCCGATTTTTACTTAAAAATCTAGTTTGCACTTGGATCAAAGAACAAATGAATGTTGCATATAGGGAGACAATAGAGCATCCTGAATCATTTATAAAGTAATAGTGTATATTAACTGTAGAACTTGAATTGCAGGATGTTTTATTTCAGAGGCCCAGAAACATTCAGGTGCTATCTGAGCACCCCAGCTCTTCCCAGTGCTCATGGGCATGGTAAAGGGGAGTCTCAGATGCCTGTGGCTGGGAGCTAAAAGTTTGATGGCCCTTCAGGGATCTCGTAACTTACTGAGCAGGAGAGAGGACTAGAAATCCTCTAAATGAACAGCAAACCAGTTTCACCTGCAGGATGAGCTGCCTGAGTCTATAAAGCTGTGGGTAAATGTAAATTGGAGTCTCGCATCTCTTTGGGACTCCTGGTTCTGGTCTTTACAGCAGCATCTGAGCATATTATGTTTCATTTCTGCCACTTGCTTTATTCCAGCTCCAGCTTTGATTCACAGTTGTAAGTGGAAGAGCTGTCTGTGACTGTTTTGTCAGCCTTGCAGGAGAGGTGGGATGCGTACAGGTAGGAACAATGACTCTGGCAGTCCCAAGACAATAGTATCTTTTTGTTTCTAGTCTGGAGTGCTCTCCTAGCTGTCTGGCATCTCACGGAGCTGGTTATGTTTCAGAGAAAAAAATATGCGGACGCTTGGCTGAGCTGTGGGGCTAAAAGTTCATTTCAAAACAAATGGTATTTCTGCTGTCTGACTTTTTGTTTACTTACTGCAGGAAGGTGATTGTATCAGCTAGGGTGAATTTTCAGTGTTCTTAGCAGCTTGCTTTACTTTGATGGGAATAATTTACTTAATTAGGTCTGTCTGTTAATTTTTCTTGCCCAATTGAACTTTTTCAATCACTTCGTTAGGGTAGCCAAATCCCAGCTGTGTCAAAGACACAGGGCAATAAAGAGAGATGGTGATTCCTGCTCCCAGATCAGTCCTATCATGGGGTCAAGAGGCTCTGTGTCTGGCTTAGAGTCCAGACTCTTCTGTGTGATGAGTATGAGACAGATATATGCACCTTTATCATCTGCGCTTGTGTTCAGCCCACAGGAGCTGCAGTCCTGCCAGGGTCAGGTAGAATAGGTTGGAAAGGTTGAACAACTAATGGTTGAAGGTGGGAATGCAGAAATGGCAGGGAATTCAGCTCTTTGGTCCTTATGATCCAGAGTGTCATCAGATCCCACCTTAGAGAAACAGAAGAGGCTGCCTGGAGAGAGGTGCAGAATATTTCATACTCCAGTTTAGGTAAACATCAGCTTCTGTGGGAGTTGCTTTATTTCTGGAATTGTTATCCTTGGTTTGTCTTGCTGGTTTTAAATATTTGTACAAGTGACTAGAGCTATGCAAACTGCGCCTGAAGGAAATGTGAAACAGAGGATAAGAATTAACTGGAGGTACCAAAATTAGTTAGTATCTGAACTAAAAATATTACAAGGGAAAATAAAGAAATGTGGTAGAAGCACAAGGAAATAATTACTTTCTTCTGAGCAGTGGAAGTGAATGTTCAGGGAATGTATTAGTCTGACAGAGGGTTGTGGTGAGAGTCTATGTTTAAACAGGTTTATAATTTCCAGTGTCTTTAAAAGCACTCATTTATTTGTGTTTAGATGTACTGGTGGGCAGGGACACTGCTTGTAAAGTTACTGCTCAGACACGTTGGCTTCTGCTGCCATTTTTGTTGTCAATATTTATCTTGATCTTTTTTGGTTTTGTTAAAGATTTATAAATTATATGGTACCACTGAAGAGCTCAATAAAGCCTCTGTCCTGTAACCCACCACTTGGGCAGCACCACGGATGCTTGTTGCCATCACACCAGGCAGTGGAGTTTAATAATCACTTGTATGAGTGGGAAAATTTGGGCAGCGTTGCAGGGATTAGAAATACCTGATCCTGGGAGGTGCCACTTTACCAAACACAGAGTTTCCTGTCTTATATATCAAATGACAGGATTACATTTACAAGTGTAATAACCCCATGTGAAAACAAGCGGAAGTATTTTAAATGAATTGATTCCTTCCTGTCAGCTGCTGTAGTGGAAGACAGTGCTTATTAAGAAAAATATAATACTGCCAAATGGAAAGTCCTGAAAACCAGAGATCTCTCAATATGCAGAGAATAGTGGTGGTGGTGAACAGCTGCTTAGAATACAAGTACACCAGGGTCTGCCTGTGCTAAAAAAAAATGGTTTATAATTGCTGCTGCCTTAACTGCTGGTTAAAAACAACTCAGCTGACAGTATTAATGGCATAAACCCATTAGAGTGAGAGAGAAATGAGGGAATAGGTTTCCTCTAATGGCATTGTTCTGTAGACAAGCACCTGAAAATCATTTTTAGCTTGTTTGCTGAGTAGGGAGGGATGGAGAGTCCACTTTGATGTGATGCTAATAAGATCTAGTTGCTGGTTATCATCCTCTGGAAGAAATAGGGGCAATAGCAGAGTACCTATGATTTTTCAGTTTTTATGACAAGGCACGGACAATCCAAGACTTCTTACTATGCAATGGAGAGATACTTTTATCATTTTCCTCTGTACTTGGCACTCACTAGAAGCACAGCTAATGCCACTTTTACATATATATATTTTTTTTAAATATAGGCATGAGGTTAACAGTCAATCAGGCATTATTTTGGGGCACCACGGACATGAAAGTCTCTCTGCTTCATCTTTAATTCCTTGACCCATCAGTTCTATCATCTGTAACTGAATTTTTATATTAATTATGGTTTCGTTTGGTTGGATGTCTCCAGACTTCATTGATTATGTTGAATATAAATGAGCTGAAATCTCATTCAGTAATTAGAAATATTTCCTATTTTTTTCACAAAAGCTTAAAGGAAATAAAAGTATTCTGCCGAGGGAAGGACAGACTTAAGAGCCTGCTGTCCCCTTACAGCAGCATGTGACACTCTCAACTCTGACAGGAACCTCAATTCATGCATCGAACTACTCAAGGTATTAACATTTTGGAAAATGCTGCAGACATTTCTGCGAGCAGCAACAAATTGTAGCTGGCAAAATCAAAGCCTGCTGAAACTTGCTACATATGAAGGCAAGATATTTTCTCTCTCTGCTCTTGCAAAGCAGAATGTCTCCTGCAGCCTCCCTGTCTCCATAAATGAGCTGGGGTTTATACACTCACATACATGCAAATTTTCCTCCTAGGAAAACATGCAGGTTTTGGACGACAGCACCTGACAGAAAGGACTATGTCTTTTGGCTCTCGCTTCCAAACAAATTTGTAAGCATGAGAAAAGAATGCCTTCAGGAGGTTTAAAAATAGTTCTCATAGCTGGAATTTTTCTGCTGTATTTCTACATAAGCCTGTCCAATTTTACTCCCCTGTTAAAAACTGCAATGGGAGAGAAACAGCAGAAGCAGCAAGTGTTATCTGAGAACTATTTAATGTGATAGCATTACTATCTAACTGGATTTGAAAATGGTGTCTGGGAAAAATCTTAATTTTTAAAGCTTCATGTTCTGCCAAACAGTTTGCCAGAGATTAGCGCTGTAGTTATGATTAGAGTACAATCTACATTATTCCACAATTTTCCCTTTCATATAGCACATTATGCTAATCACACTGTATTCCATTTTTCAATAAAAGGTCAACAGTGCACTGTTTGTGCAGAATGTGCAATTTAAACTTCATGTCTGTCATTAGAGATAATCTAGGTTTGCTGTATCAAGTGAGGTTGTCATAGAAACTAGACCTGAGATCTCTGTTTACAGCCTTTGGAGAATAAACACTTTGCATTTATTCCACTGAAAAATAGGCGAACAATTAAATAAGGTTTGAAAACAAAACCATAATGGCCCAGAGAGAGATGTCATTCATCAAAAATCAATATATGTTATGCAGCTGGTAAACTCTAGGCATTCAAGCAGTTGACTGACAGCAATAGTGAAATATTTCCCGGGGGGTGGAGCAGGGTAAGGGAGTAACTGATAGTGTATCATAACGCCTGGAGCAGAATTAATTTAAATTTGCTAATAAGTTTTGTTCCAGGAATTACAACACCGAAGAACATTTGTTTAAATTTTGCTTTATGTCAGGTAAGGGTTTTTTTTTTTTTTGTGTTGGCTCTCTGGACATTTTTAATAGCACCAGGAGATAGTTTAGTTTTTATTTTTCTGTAACGTTCCATGTCTTCTTATCGTAGCTAAACTTTTCTTTGTGGATTATAAAAAGGTTTGCAGGCATCCTAAAAATATCCCTGGTATCTGCAGCTTCATTAGTGAGCAAAAGGGCTGCAGCTCCAAGCTTCACACTGAGGGTTTCAGCTTGCTCTTTCTGTGACGTGTTATTAACTTGTAGAGCTCACCTTTGTCAGGCAATGGTATTTAGTAATGTTTCAGGAAAGGATTAGAGAAATATCTGGACAAAGATGGTTTCTGTTGTTATAGCACAGTAAAATCACCAAGACTATCAATCTTTTTTTCCTCAGGGCGTAATCATATTACCAGCTGGGTGTTTATGTAGGGGTTTTGTCAATGGCATAGCATTACTCTACTGACAACGTGAATTATGAGGATTGTATGTCTTCTGAAGCATCTGAATACTGCCTGATGTCCACACGCACAGCATCTCTTCAAAGTATGAATGGACTGTTTGTCTACCACATCCTTAGACACAAAGGTGTGCCCAAAACTGGTGGTCTGCTGCCAGCTTTTGAGAAGAAAGCAAAACACAAAATTTAACCAAATCTTGAAATGAAACAGGAAAACTGGAGACACTCACAGCTAAGGCGAGCTGAACAAAGAGCTTTTGATATTTTGCTTCTGTGTCAAAGTAAGCATTTCTCTCCCAGAGGACAGGGCAACTGAATTCTTCTAGGCAGGAGGTATTCGTGCTCTGCTTTCCAGGGTGTAAAAGAAGACAGCGAAGCCTGTTGTTTTCTGCTGGTGGAAGCTGTGCACAGCTCTGTTTGCTGCAATGCATTTCTCTTCATTTCTTCCAGCAATGAATGTGATCTGTTAGTCCCTAAGGGTTGTCCCTGATATCTCATTTTCCTAGGAAGTAAGGGGATAACTCTAAGGGCTGCCTGCATTGTATTTTGCCACTGGTGAATTTGGTCTTTCAGGTCTCTACAGAGCCCTATGTTCAAACCCTGAAAAAGCAACTGCAATGAATACAGGCTGATATCCTGGTGTATTTGTAAGTCTTTAGGTCCTTGTTTTCCCGTGGATGTGTCTTCTAACCAATACAAGAAAAGATACTCAGGTAGTTCTGTAAATGCTGTTTCTCTACATTTCCAGAGCAGAAAATCTTCCCGTGCCTGATGTGTTTGCTCAGCAGCACGCACTTCCCTTCTAATTATCTGTTCTATTTGCAGTTCTTGACCTCAGCTGCATCAGTAACATGGCAGGTCTGTGAATCAAGTCTTGGCTTGTTGAACTGCCATTTGGACAATTTTTATGATACAATATAAAATAATCCAACATAAGCAGGAAGATAGACCTTGAAAAGCACTTTCTATTATTCCTGTGCTAATGTTGAGACTCCCAGCCCTGCCTTTGGGTGACTGGCATTGCATTGGTTGAAATGCTGAGAAAACCATTAACCATAATAAGTTGTTTATCCTGGTCTTAAGCTTCCCTCAGAGCTTTTTCTGCAACTGCACTGCATTAGTACAGGGGCCCCAAGTCTATAGACACCTTCAAACAGAGAAGCTAAAGCAATGACAAGGGCTCATAGACAGCATCTACACTTGGCTGAACAGCCTCAAAGGCTTGGAAAAGCCCGGGGGACATCTGCCAATGTGTCTGCAGGCTCAGAGCTCAGCCCACGTCAGTGAGCACTGTGCCTGTATCCCTGGATTTGCAAATGAAGGGGGGTTCCTGCCTTTTTTTGTGTGTCAGGTATTAACGGACTCTGCTTGTAACGTTTTAATTTCACCACATCACAGAAGCTTAGGTTGGTGGGCATACTGAAAACCTTTTACATGAGATGGGAATCTTTTGTCCAAAAGGAATTGCCATGTAGATCCAAAGAGGTTCATTTCAGCCTGGCCTCATCTTGCAGCTCATTTTGCAGCTAATCTATCCAGGAGTGAATGTCTAGTCTCTGTTTTTGTTCTTTGTTTTATTGGCCATATTTCTCCGTGCCAGGGCAGCTATGTCAGAATGCAGTGAGGGAAACTGTGTTTCTGGTTTTGCGAGCTGATGGCCGTGACTTGGGCACAGGAGCAGAAGGATCTCCAGAGTGTAGAGCACAACGTGCCCTGGGTGCCAGTGCTGTGGAGTTCGGCATTCCTGGGCCCCTTTGATAAGTACAGCCATGGGTAGAGGTGACAAATACATAGATAGCTATAGCGGTGTCTGAGAGGAATGCAAGGAGGTAGTCTTGCCTGCTAAAGTGGGAGAAAGCTCTTTTTTTTTTTTTTTTTTTTTCACCTGATGTGATCTGTCTTGTGTTGTTGATCGTGACTGTGCTGATGCCATGTACTTTGGGGCTTGGCAAATGCCTAGATGCACCTTTCAAATGAAGAGACATTGACACCCTGGTCAGCTCTTTGATCTAAACATGGTGAACTGAAATGCATTTTAAATGCTCTGCGGTGAAATCTGGATTCTGACATTGTCTATAACAAAAATACCATTAGTTTTTTTTATGAACAAGAGCAAGAATTACCTCTGTATGTGCATTGCCTGATGTGTGGCACTATCCTTCTGGCTCAAGTGAGAACCTTCTGATCAAGTGCGAAGGAGCATTCTCACATTGCTGTCTACTACTAGGTTCTTTTTTTATGTATATGGCAAAACCATGTTTGATAAAAAGTACTTGGTGTGGCAGTTTGTTGAAAGGTGTGCTTTGCAAAGGCTTACTAGATAGGACTTGCTTAAGGTAGGTCTTTTTGATTAGGTGTGAATCCCTTTTGCAAGAGAAGGAGTGAATATCTGAACAGTCTTCTATTTAGAGAGGGAATTCTCTTACTGCATTTCCCTGCAAGAATCTCTTCGTTTTCTGTTGAGTATCTATAGTCATGTTCTCCAGGCAAATTATTTTCCTTGTAATTCACTATATAGGTAAGAGCTCCATCATGCTCAGCATGGATTTTTCCATTTCCAGTTTCAGGCCACTTCTCACTTTTATCCTTGAATTCCTCTTCTCTACTCCTTGGTATTTATAGACTACTGTCACCTCTTTTATTCCCCAGTTTGCAAGCTTCATGCGTCCTGTTCTCCATGCTCCCTTCATGGGAAATAGATGCTGCTGCTGCTTTAGGAGGGAAGACAGTGGGAAGAGCAGTGATTTCTCAGGTTATACTGGTTTTGTTAAATGATGAAGCCAGTGCCTCCTTTCAGGAGGCAGATTTCTCTGCACTTGTGCTGGACTGAAGTATGCTAACTGAATCGTAGCTATACTGGTTTTGTTAAATGATGAAGCCAGTGCTTCCTTTCAGGAGGCAGCTTTCTCTACACTTGGCTTGTGCTGGACTGAAGTACGCTAAGTGAATCGTAGCTGAGGCCATAGATTTTGTTGATGTGGCAGTTATGAACTCTGAGGCAGTTTGGTCTGTTATCAGTGGGTTTTTTAACTCTCGGAGCAAGCTTTTTTTCATGGTCTGTTATCAGTGGGTTTTTTAACTCTCAGAGCAAGCTTTTTTTCACTTCAGAGTGAATGAAAAATGGAGATCTGTTATAGCTTCTTCCTTTGTACGCATCTCCCGAGCCTTTTGAGTGAGCTCTGCTTGAGGGACTTCTTGGCCTTATCCTCTTGGTGGGAGCATTTTGGTGTGTAGGCCAATGAGAACAGGGACTGCAGCATCCCAAACCTTTGACGGGGACCCTGATGGGCAGCCTGGATCTCAGGTAGTGCTGAGCAGTGCCCTCAGAGTGAATGAAAAATGGAGATCTGTTATAGCTTCTTCCTTTGTACGCGTCTCTGGAGCCTTTTGAGTAAGCTCTGCTTGAGGGACTTGGCCTTATCCTCTTGGTGGGAGCATTTTGGTGTGTAGGCCAATGAGAACAGGGACTGCAGCATCCCAAACCTTTGACGGGGACCCTGATGGGCAGCCTGGATCTCAGGTAGTGCTGAGCAGTGCCAGATGCCATGATTTGCTCTGCTGCTGTTTCAGATTGTGGGCATATGTGGAAAGATTGATGGAGCAATTAATCATAGTCACAGAATATGCCATGATTTGCTCTGCTGCTGTTTCAGATCATGGGCGTATGTGGAAAGATTGATAGAGCAATTAATCATAGAGGCATAGAATAGTTTGGGTTGGAAGGGACCATAAAGATCATCGTGTTCCAACCCCCTGCCCTGGGCAGGGACACTTCCCACCAGACCAGGTTGCTCAAAGCCCCATCCAGCCTGGCCTTGAACCCCTCCAGGGATGGGGCAGCCACAGCTTCTCGGGGCAACCTGGGCCAGGGTCTCACCACCCTCACAGTAAAGAATTTCTTCCCAATATCTCATCTAAATTGTATCAATGTTTCTTGAAACCTCCTGTTGAAAACATACTGCAACTTTTGTGATGGGCAGATTCTCCAAGGTTAATCTCTAGAGATCATATGCTCACGTGTGGTGATGTGTTATTTGTCATGTTTGCTGTGCCTGTTTCACCGTGACTTCTTCTCCCTTTGTTTGGCTTTGACTCCTTCTGCGTGCACTGGGGAGGGACAGCTTTCTCCAGGTCAATGTGGCACCAGCCCCTGCCTCCGCTCCTGGATGCTGCAGGAATAATAGAAATAAAAACTCAGTGCTCTTCTTCCCCCCATTCTTGGGCCTTTCATTCAATTGCTCCAAAGTATCAAAAATATAATGATATTTGGATGCAGTTTATGATATTTTTATGAAGGAGCTGACTGCACGTAGCACATGCTGAAGCTGATTTTGAAGGGGTCTAAGACATTAAGTAAAATGGCAATTGAAGACTATGACTAGAATTTACCGCTCCTGGATGCTGCAGGAATAATAGAAATAAAAACTCAGTGCTCTTCTTCCCCCCATTCTTGGGCCTTTCATTCAATTGCTCCAAAGTATCAAAAATATAATGATATTTGGATGCAGTTTATGATATTTTTATGAAGGAGCTGACTGCACATGGCACATGCTGAAGCTGATTTTGAAGGGATCTAAGACATTAAGTAAAATGGCAATTGAAGACTATGACTAGAATTTACTGGAAAATCTTGGTTCAGAATTTTTTTTTAATGAGAAAAAATGTCTCTAAGCATTCTGTTTTGAAAGGACTGGGATATAGTATTACAGTTTACTGCTGCCTGCCTTAAACTCGAAGGTTTTAGTCGGTTTTAATTTCTGATCGTCTGTTTCTTTTTTTTTTTTAAACATATTTTAAATAATTTAAAAAAAAAATATATGGGGAGAATTTTAGTCTGTTATTTTCCAAGACAAAATAATTCAGAAGGGCAGTCAGTGCTTGGCAAAACTGGCATCTATGAACTGAGCAGACAACAGAGAGCTCGTATGTGACTCCAGAGTTCAGCAGTGAAATGGTTCTGTCTCCAGCTTGGGCCAGTGGATTTTGTACAGTCACTGCAGGGAGAAAGCGATGGGGGAGGAGAGGG
Source organism: Calidris pugnax (assembly GCF_001431845.1). NCBI lineage: Eukaryota > Metazoa > Chordata > Aves > Charadriiformes > Scolopacidae > Calidris > Calidris pugnax. The sequence continues at coordinate 1,414,030 of NW_015090865.1, read as the reverse complement.
CAGAGGCTGGTGCTAATGTTTTTAATTTCTCATTTACTATCAGGCAGCACCATATGGAACAGAATGGAGCATATAGAGGGAAGAGGGATGGATGGCATTTTTCCCTTGAGCTTCTTGTCAGAAGACAAGGAAAGTGAATTCTCTGCAGGTAGCTTGAGCCTTGCCAGAAAAGTGGCTTTTATGATTGCTAATGGTAGTGAGGATTTTTTTTTTTAATCAAATGTGTGGGCTTTTGGATTTTTTTTTTCAGTTGTTCTTAATAGGATGAGTGGGATTGACTTATGCCACTCTAATATTTTCATAATGTCAGTGCATTATTTTCTTACAGCTTTCAGAAGTACGCTAGGCACTTGTCACAATCAGATATTATTTATTTGGAGACTCAGTAGGATGCCCTGGCATCTGAATGCCTCTAAAAGAAACACTGCTGCTTTGACTGATTGTGCAATGGCATTTCTCCTCCCAGCTGCATCTCATAATCTCCGACTGCCAGCAGACCTGTGGTGAACAGAGACTCTTTCCTCTGCTCGACTGCTTCTCCTCCGACATCTCTTCCTCCCACAGGTTGCATCACCTTTCTTCCAGTGACTGCTCAAAGGTGAAAGCTTTGCACTTCCTCAAAAGCCAAGGGTTTTGAAGCTGGAGGGAGGGAGAAGAGCCTGCCAGAAAAGCGATGCCCTTGAGGAGGATCTGATGTTTTAACTTCTGTACAGAGGGTGCTCAAGAACTTGTGGGAGCTCTGAGCTCCTCTGTAGCACTAGGAAAGCACAAAAGATGTGGGTATGAGTAGAAGCTTGGGCCAAGCTTTTCAATAAAGCCTCTCCTGAGGGCTCCTTTGGAGCTGTGACATCCTGAAACTAAAGCTATGCCTGGTCTGTGTGAACCAAGCTGCTTTGTGTCAGCAGGGAGGCTCCCAGCAGAAAGCCCCTCTAGTCCCTGGGCGATGAGACCAAAAATTGTGTGTGTTTATGTGCATGTTTCGACACGCAGTGCTCATCCAGCTCTCCAGTGCTTCCGCTAGCAGGGCGCCTCTGGAGCCCCAGGGAGCCCATAAATCCATTGGCACGGCTATTGCAGCTCTCCTCCAGCTTCACGCACCCTCGGCTCAGCATGCTGCAAATTTAAATGATTTAAAAACCATTATTTGCCAGCTTCCCTCTTTAATAGGGATTAGTGTATCTTCCATCTATTCCTTGCGCTGAGGTCATTGTTTCATAGCTGCAAGGCTATGACCTCATGACTCCATCTCTTAATTGTGTTTTAGGATGACTTTCCTTATCCATAATGGATTTTCAGTGCAGTCAGAAATGAAAAGCGATGTTTGTAAAACACTGGGTTGAGAGTTGCTCAAAAAAAACCTGTCAACCCTCTCTCATGAGTCTGATTTACAGCCCCATTGAGTAGAGATCGGTGTGCACATATCAAAAATCTTCTTCTTTGTAGGGTTTGAAACGGAGAGGTACTTCATGCCCAATCATTGATCTTTCTTTAGAAGTTTTACCTTCTGTAATCCATTCTCAAAAGCCTCACCGTGTTCTTCCCAAAGGTGAAGAGATATTTAAAACAGGTCATCATGAGCTGGGGGTCTTGACTGTCCTGTGTATTCAGGTCCTTCGAGCGGCAGCAGAATTTTGAAAAACACTTTTAATGGAGAGGGAGGTAAAGTGCTGTGATTGATTTCAAGCTTCTGCTCCCCCCGTGCAGTCTCTGTAAGCCTGAAAGAAGTGTCCATAATCCTCAGTGAGAGACAGTGGAGGAGTGCCTGGTGCTCCCCACAGGTATGGGCTGAGAGAAATTGCTACAAAAAAACCTAGGAAAAGGCCTGGTGTGGGTACAAAGCCCATCCTGGCTGACCTTGCAATACTTCAGATGAGAGACAGTCCTTCTCCTCCATTGTGTTTTTGGGATTCTCTCTCCTACAGAGCCTGACACCTGCCTTGGTCATGGCCTTTGAGACTTCTCTGATTCCTTGTGCTGCGTGATTAATTGCTGGTGCAGGGGATGTGAGAGCCCACATCTTGTAGCCCTGATCATGGCTCACTGTCCCAAAGTAGGCAAGAGTTGGTATGCTTGGATATTGAACATGTGGAAAGGTGCTGTCAATCTGCCTATATGTGTATTTCTTACCTCTCCCTGGTGGCTTTCTCTTCATGTTTATGCATTGCATTCTGGAGTCGGAACATGTGGAAAGGTGCTGTCAATCTGCCTATACGTGTATTTCTTACCTCTCCCTGGAGTCAGTATTAAGGAACTTGGGTTCTTTTGTGAAGAGAAGCACGTATAGAGGAAATTGTCTCCTGATCAAAGCAGAAGTCTTGGATCCAGGTTTTCTGACTTGCCTTCCCTTTGAGTTGACTACTCAGTATCATGTTTTTTTTTTAATGCCCGCACTGTGAAGCGGATGCAGTGTCTGAGTTAAAGCAGTGTGGTGAGTCGTGGTGCTCCACAGCACTGAGGGACACGCTTGGGTAACACACACCAGGGTACCCGATCTGTGCAGTTTTGAAGGTGAGGGAGACCTGAGCTGAATCACTGAATATTTGCCAATGCAAATTTGTTAAATCTGCTGGGAAGCGTTTAGTGTACATGCTCAAACTTCCAAATTTGTGCAGAAGAAAGGCTTGTTTGGACTCATTGCTAATCTCAGAGCGGTGCTCGCTTCCCTTGTCCGGCTGGCAGCCTTCCCAGGCAGCACATCCAAGTCCTGAGACAGCAGTCACAGATCATGTCACCTCGGGGGAGAGGACCTGTGCACAACGTTCACGATAGCAAGGGAGGAGATTGGAACAAGGCTTTCAAGGAACTGAAGAGAAAGGAGGTAGGTGACCTTGAACCGCAAAGGTCTTTATCCTATTTCTGATCTGAACCTTGCTGGATCAGGAGTGGCTGAAAATGATTCTCTTCTGCTGGTTGCTCAATGGCCTGTGTGAAACATAATTGACAGATTTGGCCGTGACGTTGCCAAGTCTTCAGGCTCCCTGTGAGTAACACAGTTCTGGCCCCTGCTGCGTAGAGCCTCTCTTACTGTAACGTGAGGCATTGCTTACTTTCCATGATATTCTGGGGGAGGAAGGCAGTTTTCTGCCGCATACAATGACTCACAGCTGAGAGAAACACAAAAGCCACAAGCTCACGGGCTAAGTTTAGTCTGTTGTTTTGTTTGCTGCGTGCGTCTCATGAGACCACTTTCATACAACTTGTATTAACATGCATCCTTCATTAAGATAGCATTGTAGGTTTTTGCATAATTATGCCAGATGATGTTAGGAGCAGGCTGCAGGAGCTAGAATCATCCACCTACTGTAGGTGGGTCCCTCAGGCGCTCAGCTCCTTGCAGTCAGAGAAAAGAGGCATTTCTGCTTTGAGGGGGTGACAGCTTTGGGGTCTGCAGAGGGACATCTGGGTCTCTGTTGTCAATGGGCAGAGAGAAGGGTGATGAGGCTCCTAACTTAAGCTTCTGGGTGATGAATCTGAAGTTGCACTCGGTGATCTTGACCTGAGATCTCTAGTAAAACAGGAGTGTCTCTGTAGGAAAGATGCTTCCTGTGTACCTAGAAACTGCTCAGCTTGGCTTGGGTAAGGTCTGAACATGTAAATCTAGAAAGGAAACTATTTTTGAGGCAGCAGGTACTTTCTACAGGGAATTAAGATTTTGCTTGGAAATGGGGCACACCTTAGGCAGTGCCAAGGAGCTCTGTAGCATTCAAAGCTGAGTCTCCAGTGTGAGCCTTGACTGTGACAGCTATGTCTAGAAGTTCCCATTCAGTGGATGTTTACTCTAATACAAAGTGATTTTGCATCTCATTTCCAATTCTTTTTCCAGTGCTACTGTCTGTTCCGTTCCCCTGAGACATTGACATGACCTTTAAATTGATGTAGTCTCTCTTTTCAGAGAGGAGGCCGTGCTGCATTTCACTAGGGATCAAGTAGGGCAGCGCCCTTCCAGGGGTTAAGCTTTTACTGCGGCTAAGATGTGTGATTTGGTGAAAGGTTTTATCCCATGGTGTGAAAATACTGCTTTCCTGCTCCTGCCCCAGGAACGTAGCTTGGGCACTGCTTGCTCCCCGCACTTGGGGCTTCAAACTGTCAGCAGAAACTGGAAAGAAAAGTGCAGGTGGCAAAACCCGCTGAAGCAGCAGAAAGAGCAACAGGTAACAAGAGGGGACGCACATTTGCAAAGTCTTGAAAGGTCTTTGGATGCCAGAAGAGATGGCTGAGGAGGGGGAAAAGGTCCTGAAGGGCAGAGAGTGACGTCCAGCCCCGTGGAGCGCCGCAGGCTCTGGGTGAAGCCCTTCATTACCACCTCCTCGTTGACTTCTTCCTCTTCCTCTTGCCAAGGCAGCTGACACAAAGCAAGTTGAAGGGACAGCATTTTTCCACAGATGCTGCTATGCTGACTGCTTAATTTAGCAGCTGCTTTGGCAATCCCTCAGTGCCCAAAGCTGTCGAAAGAAGCCTCCGTGCGGTGAGGGGAAAAAATAAACAAGTCAAAGGCTTCATTAGGGAACGAGTCTATCAGTCGTGACTGGGGGTGAAAGATGAAGCCCTGTGCTTTCCTGGGGCTCCGTAGCAGGTTTTCCTGTCTTGTATCCTTTGCGTTTGCCTCACCTTGGAGTTGTTGCTGTTGACCCTGGTGTAGCTGCCACACAAGCATAAATTGGATGAGAGCTAATTAACTGTCAAAACCCAGGGCAAAAGACAATAAACCCCTGCTTCACCTCCTGGTGGGTTTTAGTCTTTTCTCTTTGATGTGACAGCTTGTCCTCCATTCCTTTTGCAAACAACTCACCATTGCAGAGGAAACGCAATACAGCAAGGCAATCACTTATCACCAGTGACAGCAAATAAACATGAAAAATGGGCTTTGAAATACTAAAGGACAATGATCAGAAAGGTTTCTTCTTTCATCCTAAATCATGATGTTTAGCACTCAGCTGTAGTATTATAAGTTATTTATAAATGTCTTGGCTTGTTAGGAAATATATGTTTTTATATAAAGATAAATAATCTTTTTAATCGGATGATAAATGTACATGTTCTGTGTGGGGAGGGGGGAATAGGGAAAAACCAACCCAGAGCAATATCCCCATATTTATGGGGAGGCACCTAACCAATGAAAATATTGCAAAGTGACATTGGCTCCTAGGCATGTGTAAAACAAATACGTTTATGTTGCAGGAAAGCTAATCAAAATTTCTGATGGAACAATTTTCTGTCAGAAAACACAGTTTCATCAAAATCAAAGTGTTTTACTGAGAGGTGTCAATCGCACAGATATTTTCAACTGAGGAATACTTGTTTTGCTTTGGTTAGGTAAAATCCTTGTTTCTGTCTTAGTTTGGATTCTTCACAGAAAATGTTGATATACTTTAGAGGGATTTAATTTGTTACATTGCTTTGACATTCTCAAAACAAAATGTTTAAATGTATCAATACAAATGGGTTCAAAACCGGATTTTATGGGATTGCCACTTCATGAGAAATTTTAGATTCCTTTTTTTTGGTTCTGATTCAGTGTAAAAACATGCCAAAGTGTCAGTTTCTCATATGACAGAAATTCTGGTTTTCACTCAACTCCAATTATAGCATTTGAATTTTGAAATTCAAAGAAGCAGAGAGAAACAGGAGGCAGGAACAAGATGTGTTAAAATCACCTTTCTTTTCCCCCCACATAGACACATGAATCAGCTTTGGCAAGCTCAGCATTTTCCAATGTTGTAATTGGAACTGGAATATTGGTGTATTATTATTTCCATGCTGTTGTAGGCACGTTCCTACCCTGGCCCTGTGGGGATGTATTTCTCCTGGGAAAGCTCAGTCCCTGTGCATGAACGCTGGATGCAACATCCTCATCCTACCAAAGCAGGGTTTTTTGGTGGATTCTCATGCTGCTTGTGAGGATCTTGGGTCGTTTTGCTGATTGTTTAGAAGTAATGAATGATACTGTTTTCTGCAGTCTCTGGAGCATCCTGCTGGCTTGGAGGGAGTGGGGGGTGGAGGGGCTGTATTATGGAGTTTCAGAGTCCTCTGTACAGTGAAGCAGATGTTCAGAGCTGCTCATGGCAGCTTCAGAACTGGGAGAGCTGTGAAGGCAGCAGAAGGCTGTTATACCTAAAATGAACGACCCCCCCAACCAGCAGTAGTGGTACATCTGCTGTGCTAGTAGCTTTCATCTAAAAATAATTCCCAAGTCTTCCACATTCTATTTAACAGTGTGAGCATGCTTGCGTGTGATTTGTTTTCTTTACAAGGAAGTTGTAATACACTTTGAAGCAGTCTGTGAACAGCTCTAAGTCCATATATTCAAGGCTTGGTTTATCTCGCTCGAAGGCTCATAAGTGTAATACTTTTGGAAGGCTTTTTTGAAATATAAAACTTTCTCCTTTTGTAAACACACAGGCAAAAAAAAATGAACAAAAAGCCAGGTTGGAAATAATATAACAATATTGTATCAGCACCCTCTTGCCACCACACACACTTCTGGGTTATTTCAGTTGTTTTGATGTTAGGGCAGCCTGGCTTAGAGAGTGTTTAAGGGGCAATGTAAATCATGCTGGAAATGAGGCTTTTGACAAATGCAATAAACACAGATTTACCATATAGGATGACTTTTGGTATTTGAAAATAAAATCCTGTGCAACAAAGGCATTCTCTTAATTACAGGATTTTGACAGATTTTACTCCAAGAAGAAAAGAATTCTTGTATCATCATCATCAGTACTGCTGAAGAACATTGCTGGAAAAGCCATCAAGCCCCGCCAACGTGCTGGAGGTGGGACCAATGTAATGTCAGGATGGATGCAGTGCAAACTCCTAATGTAAGTGTGTGGTACCATTTCCATCTCTTCAGCAATAGGTTTGTTACTACTACGTAGCAATCAAGTTGTAGTTAATAATTAGGACTGTTAGGGCTATCAGGCTGGTGTGTGTTTCACTGCAACAAACAAACCTTTAATAGTTTGTAGATGTTTGCATATGTGCATAAGCAAGGTGGCTTCTTTTATCACCTTTTGGATTTATGAAGCCTTTGGCCTCCTTGACGTCATGCAACCCGCTGCACTGACCTTCTCCGCTTCATAAAAGGTTCCAATTTGCTTTTGGTTTCAGGGTTTGTTTTGCTTTTGAGGAGGGGAAGAAGACAATGTTTCACTGTGGTACAAATAGGAGGGGGAAACTGTGCCTACGTGGGTGTTCAGGTGTGATTTTTCTTGGCTTCTGTGCGGTTTTCAGATGGATGAGGAAAACAAACTTTGGACGGGGCTTTGAGCAACCTGGTCTAGTGGGAGGTGTCCCTGCCCAGGGCAAGGGGGTTGGAACTCGATGATCTTTAAGGTCCCTTCCGACCCAAACCATTCTATGATTGTGAATGGTTCACAGTGAGGTAAACTGGGTTGGTGGAAACCACTTCTGAAATAAGCCCTCCAACCTGGAACGGCTTCATATGGACAATGTGTTCAAATACAGGGAAATAATCCTGCAGCAGCAAAACACTCTGCAAGTTTTTCACTGTCTTCTAAGGAGCAGGGTTGCTGTGGTGCTGTGAGAAACTCGGGCACCGATGGTGGGAGGTGTCAGGGTCGGTGGGGTGTGCAGGCTGCTTGATAAGCCTTGAAGGCTGAAGTCCTGTTTCAGGGGAGTGCAATTGTTAGAAATCAGGCCCGTCCAGATTTTATTGGCTCTGTTGGCTCCTTCAGGGTGACTTCTGGTAGTGCAGAGCTATTAGATGCAGAGAGCGAGTCTGACTCCCAAACAGAAGAGAGTGACAAGAAGGGACGGTAACAGACTGCGGGGGAAAAGACGTGCCTTGGTAAAAGATTCCTTTAGCTGAATTGGAGTTGTGTTAAGTTCTTCCCTGAGGGCAAATACTTGATTTTATTTATGGCTCCTGAGCTGGAAGAAAGCCTTCATTTTAGAAAGGTTTCAGAATTACTTCTCTCTCCCACTTGTTTTATTTAACTAGCTGTGGCCCTGAGTATCGTTCCACATGATAAAAATGCTCGGTTATAGAAATCAGAAAAGAAATCAACTTCATAATAAACTAAACCGTCCTCCCATTTCTTGGTTTCCAAATCAGGTAGCGGTGGAAATGTTTATACCTCAGGCCTTTTAAAATTCCCAGCATTCCAGTGTTTTCCTCCTCTTAGTCCCAAGCCCTTTTAAACACACTTATTTTCTGAAGATAACCAAAGAGATTTTTGTGCCCAAAACCTTCACACTCCAACACTCTTTACAACTTCAATAACGGGATGACCATGACAGGTAAAATTCCCCAGTACGACTGACGTTGGGAGGGGCTCTGATCTTAAACCAGTCAGGAGAAATGCTGCTGTTTTCCAGTTAATGCTGACAAATGTTGGGCACTCTTCCTTGTCAAGCAGGAGCTGGTGTTTGATGCTTGCTGCAGTAGGCTGCAAGTGGTACTTCATGCTTTAATGAGAACTGGAAGCCATCACACTCCTTATCTCCCTCTGCCCAAAACTCTGTATTGGCACTACTGGGCTGTGTAAGGACTTGACCTTCCTCTTACTAAAATCAAATGTTGACTAGAGGGTAAAGAGTTCCAGGCCCTACATACCTTCATTATAGGTGCCTTGTCAGAAATCACAAGGGACTGTCCACAGTGACTTGCAGATGTTGTCCAACTGGAAGGAAAACGGTTATTTGATTTTTTTTTTTTTTTTCTCAGATAACCAAGGCTCTTCAAGGAACTGTATTGCTGCTGCAGATCTAGCACCCTGTCATTGCCATGTACTCTGCTATGTCTCTTCATGTTGCCATCTCTTTTGGCTACTGAGGGGCTCCTCTTTTAAGTGCTGACCTCTGCCTTTGTGTGGGCTAATCCAAACTGAGCATGAGGACCAGACAAGATAATGGTGATAAATGACATTATAAATTGGAAAAATTGAAGTAGCTGTGGTCGTCTGACAAAACTGAGCCTGGGAAGTCTCTTGTTCCTCACAGCTCTTGGGGGCTTGCATCAGGTCTGCTCTTGGCTTTGCTTCAACTCTGGTCTGTACCCCCCTGCCAGGCAGCTCCTGCTTTTGCTCCACATGGGAAGTACAGGTTGTTATTATTATTTCTCGTGCCACCCAGCCTTTGCGGCTGTCTAAGGATTAGCTTCCTGCACCATTTATTTGTTGTCTGTTCCCACTTAAATTGCCAGTCTTGATGCCATATGGCTCACTTAATAGATAAATAAGCCAGTGTATGTGGTGTAAATATTTCCTTACAAGTTAGATCACAAATGAGGAAGTTGTTATTTCATAGGAAAAAATTGAGTTTTTAAAGTACAATTAACAAAAAAAAAAGTCTAGTTGAATACTGCTGTAAAGGACTTCACCTTGAAGTTTTTGAATGCCTGATACATCCCTTTTTTTCCTCTTTTTAAAAAAAAAAAAAAAAGAAAAAGCTGATTAGATTTTTAATTACTGTAGCAATGTTTAAACCTGCCCTTTGGTAAGACTCTCTAAATTCTGGTGGGATGTTATAAATGGCAACAAGACGTAGCTCTTTTTTTCAGGCAGTGGATATATATTATAAGAAATTTCAGGCTTAAGAGTACTAAGATTTATGTGATATAAATGTTTATAATGGAAAATTCTAGGCAACTTGCAGTGCATTTACTGCTGTACAACCTAATACCCTCAGTTCAAAGCTTAACAAAGCCACAAAGGCTAAAACAACAACCACCCCTCTCTCCCATGAATGTGCTCTGGGAACAGCATGTAGCTTATTAAATTATTACAGATACTATAAAAGGATGTATCTCAAAGCTCATCTCTCAGCTGTACTTGCCTGTATGTGTACATTGAGTTAACTTGCTGGCAGGTTTGCCAGGGAATGCATATGGGAAGGAAAGGAACATCCTGATATTTACTGCCTTTAAAACACTTTGAGGATAACGTGGCCCTATCTGATTCTTGGACCCTGCCCTTTCCACAGGCTGCTTTAACCTGGCTCTGGAAACAGCTGTGAGAACAGAGGTGTTTAGCTGTGCTAAAGAGCTGTTATGGTTTCAGCTGGGATGGAGTTAACTTTCTCGCTAGCAGCTGGTGTAGCTCTGTGTTTTGGGATGAAAAATACCATTGATAGCTCACTGATGGTTTTGGTTGTGGCTGAGCAGTCAAGGTCTTTTCTGTTCCTCACACCACCCCTCCAGCGAGTAGACTGGGAGTGCACAAGAAGTTGGGAGGAGACAGAGTCAGGGCAGCTGACCCCAACTGACCAAATGGATATTCCATAACATATAACATCGTGCTCAGCATAGAAGGCTTGGGGAAGAAGGAGGAAGGGGGGCATTTGTCTTCCCAAGTAACCATTATGTGTGATGGAGCCCTGCTTTCCTGGAGATGGTTGAACACCTGCCTGCAATGAATTTTTTGTTTTGCTCTGCTTGTATGTGTGGCTTTTTCTCTACCCGTTAAACTGTCTTTATCTCAATCCACAAGTTTTTTCTCACTTTTCTGATTCTCTCCCCCATCTGAACTGGGGGAGGTGGGTGACCACTGTGTGGTCCTAACTGTTGGCTGGGGTTAAACAATAACAGAAGTCAATGTATCACTGGGCTGGCAGTGATGGTGAGTTGGGGAGAGCCTCAAAGGAGACTGAAATTGCAGGGCTTCCCCCATAACACGGCAATGCCTTGCAGAGAGGGTAGCTGAGGGAAGTAATATTCAGACCAACCAAAGAGAAGATCAAAGTTGAGCTATTTGTGAAATGTGATGTAGCCTTAGGTGAGCTGTTAACATCTCAGTGCATGTAGGTTGCGCTTGGAAAAGTTCTAGCTCTTATCTAATGGAGGAAATGGTCTCGAGAACGAGAGGTCTACTGAAGCAGACACATATGAGGAACATCTGTTGTGAGTCCAACTCCTGTGCGTTTTGGTGCCCAAGAAATTTCAGCTTCTAGTTCAGCTATTGGCTTCTGAAGATAAACCCTCTGGCTAATGCAGGCAGAGACTATTTTCAGGGAGAAGTGGCTGACAGAGCAGAGCTGTGAGGGGTTTGGTCTGGTCTGCCTTTGAGAAGCCAAACGATGGCTGCCTGGGCTGCTGCAAAAACCCACTTGGAAGTTTGCTCTTGGAAGCAACAGTGATTCTCTGTTTGCGGGAGATGCAGCCCTGTGCTGCTGGGGTGGACAACTGAGGCATGGTTTTATCTTGTTTGAACGGGACGTGCAGCTGTTTTGGATTTCTTGGGATTTAGCCACGCAGGATTTTGCCACTTAATGTGAGCAGTAAGCGCTGTGAAATGGGGATCTTGGCAGGTGGCTGGGGCTGTGTTTGCAGCTGAGTTACTGACCTGATACTGTCTTTGCCCTGTCTGGTGTCGGACAGGCTGAAATTAGTGCCAGTTTTATCATCTTTTGTTCCTTCCCCTGGGTGCACACAGCTTCTGAGCACTGCTGGTACAAGTAATGCTGGGTTTTGAAAGCAAATGTCCCCGAGGCTGTGCTTGCTGGCGGGGAGCCGGCTTCTCTGTTGGGGCTGGTGAGCCAGGACTACCTGGCACAGCTCCCCAGTCCCTGCACCAGCTGGGAACGTGCACTCCTGACACCGAATTCCTGGCCTTGTTTCAGCTACAGAATTAAAAGTGCAGTGGTGGGGAGGAAGAGTCCACTTCTCAACATGCTGTCAGTCACAAAGGGAAAGTTGGGTTCCCAAGAGGATCCCTGTCACCTGGTGGAAAAAACAGCAAGGACGTATCTTGTCAGAAATCCCGACATTGTGTTTCTTCCAGGCTGGCTGCCTGTTCTCCTCCCAAAGCCTGAAGATGTTTCAGTAACACCCTGGTATGCCCCATCTACTGCAATATTTCCCTGTCACCGTTGGTGTGGCATGCAAGGCTGGTCGAATACCTTCTTTCTAAACTTCTGTCTCCGTAAAATTTTCTCTTTCTTTAACAATCCAATTTACTTTGCCATCAGTGATTTCCCCACATCACCTTGCAATAATTTTTGACACTAAAAGCAATGTTCTGACCCCCTTAGAGCCCAGTGGTTGTTCCACAGCATCTCCTGTAACTTGGAGCGTTGGTGGAGCTCCCGCTGCGGTGTTTGCAGCTCGGAGAGTCTCCAGGTTGGATAAAGAGTATAAAGAAATGAATACTTTTGTGCTCAGTGTCATATGTGCTTGGAAGGATCTGCTGGCAGAAATTTAATTTTGTTTCCAGTAATTTGAGGTTATAGATAGGATTACATCTCCCAGTCAGAGAGAGACATTAATCAAGAAATAGGCCTCTTAATCCTCCTTTCAATTTTAATGAAACACTGTAAAAATGCCTTTCACCGGGGGATGTCAAGTATCAGTTGGGCTTTGATTAACATGCTTTTGTGACAGGTTTACTGTTGTACCATGTACCAAGTTATTCAGCAACCTAATTTAAGCTGTCTGTCAAGAGAAAACAAGTACAAAGGGAGCATTATTTTCTCATTGGAGTTGCAATAACAGACTTGTGTATATACAAACATATATTTTTTTTTTAAATTCTGGTTACTCTGCACCAGTTGTGACACTTATAACCTTCAGAATAAATGGGGAAAGGCTGGACGTGACACAAATCACACTGTCCCCTGAACAGCAATTAAGAAAGAGATAAGAAACTGGAAATGTTGTTGCAGCTGATATAAGCCAAGCACTTGCCTTTCTCACCGCAAAGTGGAATTTGGACCAACTCTGCTGGAGTATAATGGGTGTAAATCTGGGGCAACTGAAGGGAGAATTGGGCCCTAAATCTCTGATCCTCTCTTCTTTTTTTCCTCTCCCCCTCCTGAAGTAAAAACACACTTTCAATGGAGGCTTTGTGGTTTGAGTTGCATTTGGCTTCTTATCTGCTCAGTTCTTTCTAATGTGGCTTGATTATATTAGATATGAACTTCCTTGTGGCTGGAAGCCAACACCAGACAGACTACTCTCTCTCCTAGTTGCTGAAACCTGACAGGGGAATGCCAAGCCTTTTCACAGGAGTTGGTTTATTTTTAGAGAGGTTTTTTTTCATGCCTTTTTAAAAATTGACCTCTTGAAAAATAATGACTCCAAATCATCTCAAAGTAGAATATAGCTGTAATCTGGAGTCTTCCATGTCTCTTCCAGCTAATATGGCACAAAACCCCACAGGCTGCACTCACCAATCTAACACCCACCAAGTTTTAACAGCTCAGTTATCTGAGAAAAGTTTTCTATGTGAGTGGGTGCAATTGTACTCTCCAGCCTCAGAATATGGATTAAAAGCTTCACAGTGCATGGTCTTGTATGTCAGCTGCTCTGTGGACACCGGAAATCAATTACAAGATGGTCTTTTCCCTTTGCAAAGTTTGTAAGTGAACTCTCAATCTAATTCTGATGACTAATTGTCCCCAGGAGCCTGTGGTATCACAGGAGGGAAGGGCTGGTGGGGTTGCACTCCCTTAAGCAAGGGGGTGGGATGGGCTGGCAGGTCTTGCACGCAAGCTCTGTACAAGTGACCAGTCTTCTCTGTGGGGAAAAGACATCTTCCTGGGGACACCTGGGTCTCCCTTCAGCAGTCCCCTCAGTGCTGGCCAGTGAGGGTTTGGCATGAAGAAAGGCTGGGGCTTGTTCTTGCCTGTCACATTTCCTATGGCACTGTGGCCTGCTCGGGTCCCCAACCTCTACCTCCCTCTGCTAATCTGCCAGGGTGCTCTACCCATTGTGGTGACCTGAGAGGATGTTCAGGAACCATTTGTAACAACTTAATGACCATATTAACACCTCTAATTGTAAATGACTGGGCAATTAGTCTCAGCGTAGCAGCTTGAACGATTATATTTGCCCTACTAAAGTGACAGAATATTCATTAATGTAATAAAAAAAAAAATCATCTCCTTGGGATTTGTCCCTCTGAGGAGAGTGGCCTGGCTGTTTGTCTGCTTTCAGTTTCTTTAAAAAAAATGAAGGTTAGGGTGCAACTCTTGCCAGAAATGCTCAGCTGTCAAACCTATTTATTCCATGAAACACGCTTACAGCAAATGTATTCACAGGGAATAAGCCTAAGAGTGAGAAAGTGACTCAGTCTCTATTTTCTACCAGGCCAAAGAGTCTTGGGGCCCCTTAGCTGAGTCTTAAAATAAGGTGAAGGAGCAACCTGAGGTAAACAAGGTGCATATATTCAGGGTCAGAAACTGCACTGGAGGTTGTGCCAGGTCCAAAAGCTTCTTACTAGTTATACGACTCTTGTGCTTGAGGTCTCATCCAAAAGCAGTGTTGTTTTTCTTGAGGAGGCTTTGTTTCAGTACAGTGAATCCCACCTTTGAAGACCTTGCTGTCTTCACCAAACAGTCAAAACCTGAGGCAGCAGAGAGAATGAGGGGACTGAGACTGGCAGTGTGGTATGTTTCTGGCTCTCTCCACTAGGTTTCCCTGCTATAGGCAAGTAGAAGCACATACAGATTGATTTTGGTCATGAGACAGTGTTATTCTTTTCAGTGGAAGCTATGGGGCTGCCCTCAGTCACTTGCCAGAATTGGGTTTAAAACCCTGAAACTGCTTTCTTTAACATGTTGGTTTGGCTACCTTCCTACCCAGTTGATGTGGAACAAGTGGTACTTTTCCAGGGGTATCTCACTTGGTGTTTCCATCACACATCTGAAAGACCCCACGGGATCTCTTTGGAGCTGGGATCCTGCTCAAGAGATGACGGTGGGACTTTGGGTGAAGAGCAGCCCTAAAAGCAGCCTCATTTTCCCAACCACCTTTGTGCGGTATTGCTATCAAACACCTTGCATGGTGGAGCTAAGGATCTCTTTAAACAAGCTCTTACAAGCTTTCTTTTTAATACCTCAACCAAGGAACATCCTGGTACCTTGGATGAGGTGGTACTGGATTTTTTTTTTGATAAGCGCATCTGAAATCTGAGTAGTGAGGTTGTCATTGTTTCAAAAATAGCTCTGCTCCTAAGTGAAAGCTGTCATTGCAGATGTGTTTTAGCTCAGTGGAAACATCAGGACTGTGTTTGGGACTGCAGGATCATGACATCTTTTTAAGCACAGTGGGGGACAGATGGGTGAGCTGCCAACTTGATGCAAAAACAATAAGAACAAATGAGCTTTTTAAAAATAGAACAATTGCATTTGGAAAGAGGGTTGGAAGAAGGGGGGGTGGTGAAGTTGAGAGGGAAATAATTCTCCCATGATCCCATCCTGGTTTTATATTAAACAAAACATGTTGTAATATTGTCTTCATTAGCAATGAAGTGACAAACTGGAGTGGTTCCAAAATGGCTGGCTCCAAACTGCTTTCATATTGACCTGAAATGTCGGCTGCTATTATGTTCTGCTGACCACTGATTGCTTCCAGAGTAGCATTTTCTTCTGCGAAATGAAAGAAGTTTCATCTCAGTGATCTCAGTGTCTCCTGGTGTTTGTGAAGTATGATAGTCATGGGAAATGATAGTGCCTTTATTTCAAACCACTTCTCAGTTCATGTGAACTGAATTGTTAATCTTGAAGTTATTTATACGGTGAGAGTGTATTTTGTGCAAGAACATTGTATTTGCTCATCTAGAAGATCCTCCACCTTCTTATAGCCAGCAAACCAAGGTGGTAAGTACCGCTAATTTATTTCACTACCTTCACACACAGGTACACAGAGCTGGGCTTTGACATAGCAGTGTTGATATCACGCTCTGTAGGCAAATTTTTAATTTTTTTCTATGGAGCTATGCAAAAAACATTAATATGGAGAAATGGTACTTCTGGTAGCAGTATTCTTATAGATCTCTGATCAGGTCCCTGATGACACAATGGACAGTGTGTGTGGTGGGATTGGTGGGTTTATTTAATCCTCTTTACAAAACCAGAGAATGTTCAGGTAATATTTTATTTCACACAATACAGGCTTAAAGCTATATGAAAACCTCTTGGTCTTTAATTGTAAGGGAAATGGACTAAGTGATCTCTAAGATCTTTTCAGTCTTTCTCTTCTGAAAACCCATGTAATATAATTTATTCATATTGCTATACTCTGTTTTTCTGTAGTTATCACTTGAAAAAGGGCTCTTCCAAGCAGAAGTGAAGGAAGTAGGTCTATCTTTTCGGAAAAGATAAACAGGGCTGTTATCTACTAAAGACTGGAATGAAATATGCTGACTAAATAAACTACTTGATCTACTCTTGTAAAGTAACAGCAAGTAAATGATCTGTAAACTGTAGGAAAACTCATAGAGTTTGTTTTTTTTGTTTTTGCTGGTGGTGTTTGCTGGTGGTTGTTTTTGTTGGACAGAATTTGATTGCCTTACTTGGTTTTTGTGATAATTGGGCTCCAAGTGGAAATGTACCTGAAAACGAGGGAAGTGTGCAACCTTGGTGAAGTATTACTGGGGCAAAGGAGAAACCAGCCCTTGCATCTCTACTAATCAGTACTCCTGGGGTTTTCCCGTGTCTTTTCTGAGAAGTTTTCCTCTAAGGGAGTGATTATTAAATAAATGCAGCCAAGTTAATCTGAGGGCTTTCCCAATATCTAGGTAGTTTTATAGATGGACTCTGAGGAGGTGCCCTGAGGCCACTGCCACTACCTATTCATGTACTATTTTCCTCCTCCTTGTTAAGGTCCTACTCAACACTTGTATTTCCTTTATTTGTGAAAGAACTAGAAACAGTAAGCTTCCTAGAAGGAAACTAGAAGTTTCCTAGCTTTCCTACCCCTAGCCTTTCCCTATTTCAATTTTAGCCATAACCGTTGATGATTGCATTCTTCAGGTGTGGGAGCCCATCTACACAACATCCCAGAAGTGTGTTCTTCCTAATGGAAACAAACCAAATGATTAATGACTGTCCCTCGTACGAACCAGGCAACTATCCTGGTCCTGGGGATCTGGTACTTGCAAAGCGAATGGGACTCTCATTATTTGGAATGTTACCTTGGGGGCCTCCTGTAACACCAGGCACTGTAACAGATTGTTTCAGCTTCAGGCTATCTGGGATAGTGAGGGAAAAGAGAGAGAATTTTTAGAGGTCATCCTTATTTTTTCACTCAATTTTTCCCTGGTAATAGGTTACAGGTGCACCTGTGTTAGTGCTAATATGTTATGGGTCAGAAGCAGCGTTTTGAGATTTGCTTTTAATTTCAAATCATTTTGTTGAAATAAAATGGGTGCAGCGTTTCTTGTCTCTTGCCAAGCTAGGATGGCAGAGAAAGGCTCGGCTATTTTTTTTCACCACTCTGCTGAGAAGAAATCTTTTTCAGGCAGCTGCTGCTTTTATTGTAATAAGCCATGAAGAGCACAAACGGAGCTGGGGGCTGGATCCCGTGTTGCTGGGTTTGAGGAGATGCCGTGCTCCTGACTGCCCAGGGAGTGTGGAGGAGCAGCTGGGACACAGCCACGAGCAGGGGCACAACGGGGAGAGCACCTCGGTGAGATGCTCCCCAAGATGAAGGGGCTCCTGAAGAATGAAGCCACGACTAACTGGTGGCCTTTGGAGAAGGAGACCAGTGCTTGCAAAGGATCCCAGAGTGGCTTTGTTTACAAAACTTGCAAACAATTGAAATATTAGCAGCGCGATTGAGTCATAGAGAGATGAAATGGTTTAGCAGCTGCTGTGATGATTCTTGTGAGTCCGCGGGGGGTCTGCCTGTTGGGAATTTAATTCCTAACAGCAGAAATAGCAACTCTTACTACGAGTCAGAGCTCACGCTTGGCAGGAGGCAATTAGGGCGTTGGTAGCTTTAGTAAACGTGAGTCAGTGCAGCAGCAGGAGCAGACCACAGGGCTCCTGCCACAGCCCAGGTCAGTGCCGTCTTCCTGAAATCCCACGGAGCCTTGGTTGGAATCCATCGCCTGTTTTCCTCCATTCTGGTCACTTACAAGTGTGCTCTTGAGATACTCTTTCCCTTTCAAATGGACTGCACTCCTCCAAAGGACTCCAAAACAAACAGCTCTCCCAAAGCTCCTCCCAGTAGCTGCTCAGCTGCCTTTACTGATGCTCTCCTGAAATGTCTGTCCTACAAACCATGTGTGAAGGGCACCAGGAGGAATGATCCTTATCTTCTGGGAACAAGGGATGTCTGTACATCCAAGCGAGGCTTCAGAGATGTATTTCTGCTCCCTCTTTTGTTCAAGACAGTGGCCTTTTTGTTTAAATGCAGTACAGGTGAATAGATTCCCCAGGGTGAGCCTGTCCCATCCTGGGTTTTATCACAGTCTAGAGAGCCAGCAGGAATTTTGTTGGATCCCCTTGTTAAAATATTAGTTACACTTCACCGAAAAGCCTAATGCTTTAAATTCTGCTATAATGGCCTCCCACCCCCTGCGACTGTAGGGGGAAAAATTCTGGCCAAATAAAGGCTCTGTAAAAAGAAACATCTCTTTTTATGACATTCTGTTAGCCCTAATGACAGTTTTCTCTCTGTAAGTGCAGTAAAGTATGGAAATATTGCTGTGCTCTATGGTGCAATTTTCTGACTGTGATTTTCGTTGATAAAAGCCTACAGAGAGTGCATTTCCCTTCCCACTTATCTGCCATCAAAAGACAGCAAATACATGAAAAATTCAGCTGTCACTCTAAACAAAATATACAATTACTCTGGGTTGATGTTTTAAGCAGAAATAATTTCCATGGCAAAAAACCTGCAGCTACTTTTTAAATGCTGTGATGTTTGCTTCTAGCTTTTTGCATTATGCATGTATCACCTGCTCTAGATATTTAAATGCAAAGGTGAGGTATCATGAGTTAAAACTTAGCACTTGCCAGATTAAATATTTGCTGGGCTGAGCCATAAGTTCATTACTTGACTGCTGTTTTGCACTGGAGAATGAAAAATCTTTTCTAACCTGCCAAAAGCAGGTTATTTTAGGAAGCTGACGAAGAGGGCAGATGTTATTCAAGTGGTTGGATAAGAAAAGGAAATAGTACATGTTAACTCTTCTGGAATAACCAGATAGATGAAAGAGAGTGGAAATGTTCCTGAAATGTACTGATTTGTTTGGACAAATCTAAGCAGAAAAGATAGGATGGAAATTTGATACTTCATCTTGCACACCTTGAAATATCAAATTGGGGTTCCTTATGTCTCATGTTGTTTGGAATGAATTTCTTTTGGGGCATCTCTGAACTTTGAAAGCACCTGAAATTGAGAACAATATTCTTTGTGGCTTGCTTCTGTGCTTTTTTTTTTCCCATACAGCTGATATTAGAGATAAAAAAGACTGTAACCTTAATATAATTGCATTTAGAAACAGAGATGGAAATTTTTCTTACTTCGTTTCAAAGGCTAAACCTAAAAATAATAGGACGAAGCAACTTATTGTGGCAAAAGAAATGAAACTATTTCTAACTCAAACTGAAAGATCTCTTTTCTTCTATGAGCCACTTAGACTTTGTTCCTCTTTCTCCTCCCTAGCTTAAAAAAATCTACTTCATCTGTGTCATTCTGAAATGCAAACTCAAATCTCAGTTTAAAACTTCAAAAAGTATTTTAGCACTTCTAAACTAGAATCATTGAGTTTGGAAGAGAAATCTCCTCACATTCAAAGAAGAAACATAACACTTAGAAAACTTAAACAAAAAAAATATTTTAAAAATATTTTTAGCGTCACAGAATCACAAAATCGATTAGACTGGAAGGGACCTCTGGAGATCATCTAGTCCACCCACCCTGCTCAAATGGGGTCAGCTAGAGCAGGTAGCCTTTGTCCAATTGGGTTTTAACCGTCTCCACAAATGGACGTCTTCTCATTTTTGTCCTGAAAGCATTAGCTAACTTGAATGTTAATGTCCTAATAGTTTCTGCAAATTTATCATTCCTTAAAAAGAATAAGAAAAAAATATATATCTCCCATCTCATCCTGTTACTTGTTTCCCATAAAATACTGCCATTTGCACAAGTTTGGTTTTTGTTATTGTTGATTATGTATGTAACATTCTCTGGAGAGCACTACAGCATCTTCTGGTTTCGTACAAAGAAGTCTGATTCACTCTCCTTGTGGAAATTTTCATACTATAATTAAAGTTGGCTTCAGTTCAGAGTGTCTTTGCAGTGAAGATTCATATGTGCTGGTGAGGTCATGTCACCATTTAAAGTTCCTGCAACAAAAGAAAGTCCGGAACACAGACATGTGGCATTCAGTTAAATTATGTTAATTCAGATTGAGAAAATAAGTATTTAGCATTCTGTGGTGGGTAAAGATATCAGTTCATAGTGGCAGAAAAAGTCACTGACCTTCATACATGAGTGGCAAAGCAAGTTACTCTGACCTGAGCTAGTCCTGCTCTCAAAATGGCCATGGGTCCTCAGCGCTGACCTCTCCCTGCTGAAAGGTTCATGGATTTTTGTTCCTCTCAAGCTCAGGTCTAAGCTGTAGCACCTCTTCAGTGTTTGACGACCACGGCTAGTTATCCATGTCTATTCCTAGGGATAGACAATTTGCCTGCTCCTCCTCAGGGTGTTGGAGCTGGTTCCAGCCTTACACAAGTCCAGTGTGCAGCAGGACTCAGCCTACAGAAGCAGGATTTTAAGCAGAGGAAAAAAAACAAGCCTCTTGGTGAGGCTTAGTCAAGTCAGCTGCTCTCCTGTTCATATTTATTCAGCAGTGGTGCTCAGCTCTACGATTAAGATCATCTGACACCCTTGCATAAAGGTCAGGCAGCAGATGCTGCCACTAGACCTGATAGATTCACTGATAAGCTTCACTTCAGGCAAAGCTTATCAGAAGAAAACGAAGTACCAACATTTAATATTTCCAACAACACATGCACGTACACAAGCATATATAAAATCATAGAATGTGTTGGGTTGGATGGGACCTCTAACGGTCATCTGGTCCAACCTCCTTCCAGTAAGCAGGGACATCCTTAACTAAGTCAGATTGCTCAGAGCCTCATCAAGCCTGACCCTGAATGTCTCCAGGGACTGGGGCCTCCACCACCTTTCTGAGCAACCTGTTGCAGTGTCTCACCACCCTCATTGTAAAGAACTTCTTCTTAATGTGTAATCTAAACTCTACCCTGCTCTAGTTTAAAACCATTGCCCCTTGTTCTATCACTACATGCCCTTGAAAACAGTTTCTCCCCAGCTTTCTGGTAGGCCCCCTTCAGGTACTGGAAGGCTACTATATGGTCACCCTAGAGCCTTCTCTTCTCCAGGGTGAACAATCATAGAATCATAGAGTGGTTTAGGTTGAAAGGGACTTTAAAGAACATCCAGTTCCAACCCCCCTGCCATGGGCAGGGACACCTCCCACTAGACCAGGTTGCTCAAAGCCCCATCCAGCCTGGCCTTGAACACTTCCAGTTGAGCAACCTCAACTCTCTCAGTCTGTCTTCATAGGAGACCTCGTACAGTATCTTAGCAGTGAGTTTATTCTTAATTTTTTTAGTTAAAATATGCGCTATTAAGGCTCAACCTTTTGAAAACCATGCCACATGCTAAATAAAATGGATATTTAAAATGAGATATGCGGCACAACTGTGACTAGCAATTCTTTAAGTACAGTCAAGTGTTGTGTAGCTAACGGCAAATGAGATGTGTTCTGAAGAATGAATGGATATTGCACTAATATACAGAATATCTTTGCATAGTAATAATTGAAGAAAAATCAAATTATTCCAGAGTCTGACTAGGCATCGAGTGGAGTTATATGAGAATGTAAATTGGAGAGAGAAAGGCATCGAGTGGAGTTATATGAGAATGTAAATTGGAGAGAGAAGGGGCAATATCTTTGTATTGTCACCAATCCTGTATAGGTAATGAATTGTTTAGGAAATTTAGCTAGGGAAGGCTTTTGAATTGGAGTCTGACAGTCCTTCAGGGTATTCTTAGAGGTTATCTCTGCGAGGCAGGTGGACGAGGAAAGAGACAAGCTTAACCCTATAAAAATAATTATGATATATTATTAGCAACTAATGGCATTCTAATGGAGTCTTTTCAACAAAGACACCACTGGCTTCAATTTCTCTCTGTCATATGCATAAAAAAGCAACTTTTAATGAAACCTACATTCTGATAATTTCTCAAACACAGTGAAGTTAGCAAGACACTTTCTGCACTTGAAACTTCACATATTCATTTCAGCATATATCTATGCTGCTATTAATGGGATCATCCCCCCAGGCAGCATGCAGCAAGGTCCAACACTCAAATCAACATTAGAAATCTGTTGAGACCATGTGATCTAGTAGATCAAGCATGCACTTGGGGATTTTCCTTTCTTACCTAAATCTTTCCTTTCTGAGTTTTATTTTTTTACGTGAAACAAACTGTCATGATCTTATGATGGTTTACTTGTCAGAACCTGTTGGATGGTTTTACTTCATGAGGGTATAAGATGTGCTCACAATAATTGTGTCCCTCCAGGCTCTGTGAAGAGTGACAGCTGGGTAGAGGGTGGAGACCCTATACATAACCCCATAATATCAACAAGGGGGAAAGAAAATCACTGGAAGAATGGAATTTGAGAAACTATGATCAGCAAACACAGCACCTCATGCATGACATCTCACTCTGCATTCTATTGTCTAAAAAGACTTAGCTAATGGTTGGAGAAGGGGCAAAGGAGGGAAAGGACAAGGACAACATTAGCAAAAACCAGGACGCATTACGTAGTCACTCAGTAATTGCTGCAATTGGAGCTCATCATTTGCTTAGCGCTTAATGTCTTGGCCTTTTCAGAATGAATTTTATTAATACTAATGTCTTAAGAAAACTGTAGCAGTCATTATCATTGTTGATTCTTGTGAAGTTTGAAAGTGAAGCTCTTTTCCTCCTGCTGTGGATTACTTGTCTCTACCAAATTCTTCACGTTGTCAAGGGCTGTCAGACACTTAAAACATGCCCCTGAGGTCTCTCAGAAGGAGTGTCAGAACTACTGCCCTATAAACCCATACTGACCGTGCCTGATCACTTTCTTGTCCTTCAGATGTTTGGAAATGGATCAAAAAATGCTAGAAATCATCACCATCCCAGGGGTTGAGGTGAGGCCAACTAGCTTGTAATTTCCTGGATCCTCCTCCTTGTCCCTCTTGAAGACATGAGTGATATTTGCTTTCTTCTAGTCTGCAGGAACCTCTCCTGATCACCATGACCAAGACAATCAAGAATGGCCTTGCAATGACATCAGTAATCTCCCTCAGCTCTGCATGATCAGCTGTCATGGGTTTGTGTATGTCCACTTTGTTTATATGTTCTCTAACCATCATGGCTCCAGCAGAGCTCTCCCAGGTGATGCTGTGAACGCCTCACTGGTGAAGGATGGCTTTTACTCATACCCTTTCCTTTAGAAAGCAGAGTGTGAGTTTCTTGTATTAATTCTGCTGATCCTTTGCTTTTATTTCTATCCTGTTTCTCTGTTTTCTTCCATCAGTTTCCCCAATTAAGTGTACCAATTTGAGCTGCTCTGGGCCCTTGCAGCAGGAGCAGAAACATTTGCAGTCCTGCAGAAAGATGTTTTTTTGTGAATTTCCTCTGAAATTGCTACACAAAAATGATGCTTTAAAAGTGAGGGTAGAGCGGAGACATTAGAATGAGAACACTGCAAAGACCTTATTCTTTGTCTTTTTCAAAACATTGATTTTTTGAGGAAGGGATATTGTCAACAAAAGGAAAAAAACCAAACCAACTCTCATGTTGGGGTAGGCCCATTAGAGGAATGCAGGCTCATTAGTCCTGCTAAACATGATACTGCGTGTAAAGTCAAAAAAGCAAAGTGAGGTCTAGAAAACTTGGCAGGAAATCAGCCAAGATCCATTATATTATCTTTCACATGGCTTGTTAGTGGTGACACTAATTGAAGGCTGGGCCCTCTTTTTCGCTGACTGTCTAACACAGGGCCGTTTTAATTTCACCTGATAATGTTGCCCCATTGTAAGAAGTCTGACAAAAAGCGGGATTTGTGGAAAATCCTACCAATGAGTCCTTGGCTGCCCAAAAGCTCTCTTGGCAGCTCAAAGGTCTCTGTTAGTATGTGGACTGACCCATTTTTCATTTCTAAGTATCTCAGATAAATTGGCTACTGTACTGCTGCATTTCAGTTAAACCTGAGCAGGTTTCTGTAGCTTATCAATCTGTATTTACTACGTGTGTGAAACTTGTTGAAATATTAAAAACACCACAATTCCTACCCACCCCCGTAAGAAAATGACTTTAGCAAGGCTGCCCACCTGAGGGTTGCCCAAGAGTGGGAGTAAATGAAATAAGTGCTGTTGCAGGAAAAGACCATACAATAGTGGAATTGTTTTGGGAGAACTTTTTGTAGCACACTTGAATAAGAACTGTGATTCTTTTGCTGCTTTTACTGACATTATTTATAATTTCCTCTTATAGTTCCCTTGCTCTTTCTCTGCACTTCCCTGAGCAGACAAGCTCAGCTGTATAGTAAAGAGCTGAGTTTTACCTCCCTTGTATCAGTGTAAAACTAAAATGACTCTGCAGAAGTCAAAAAGATCTGATGCTTGTTAGGGGTGAAATGGGTACCACTAAAGAGCTTGTTAAAGAGAAAAATTCCCTCTCCAATTGTGGAACAAATTAACTATTAGAAGCAGCCAGTTGGATGCAAGTCTCTGGGGCCGATGACCAGAGAGACTTAAAAGTCCATTAAGCTAATGCCTAAATTTATTCTTTGCACATAGCGTGCACAGAGGAACTGTCCTCGCAAGCTGGGCTGTGGCAAGGTCCTGGGTTTCCATCGGGGAAGGGATTTACATCAGCAAGAAAACATTTGGTGATTATGAGTACCAACTGCGTTAATCATCGGCTTGAATTAAAAGTCACTGACAAGTTGCTTTGGGATTTGTGTGGCTATGCAAGGGAAAAAAGCCAGAACGAGCATTTCTGAGCAAACTAGATGTGCCAGCGAGGGATCATCCTTTCCCTCTGTTGACTGCTGACGCATCGGACAGAAA
Organism: Calidris pugnax; assembly: GCF_001431845.1. Lineage (NCBI taxonomy): Eukaryota > Metazoa > Chordata > Aves > Charadriiformes > Scolopacidae > Calidris > Calidris pugnax. The sequence continues at coordinate 1,389,184 of NW_015090865.1, read as the reverse complement.
TGGGGCTCCGTTAGAACAGGACAGGCCCTTTACGAGGAAAAATCTGTGCTTTTGTTTCATGAGGCATGGGGTATGACTCGGGGGGAAGCTGGTTTTGTCTGAGGAGGGGTTTCAGTGCATGGTGCCACAGGGACCTTGCTCCTGGATGACTGTTCCAAACAGGGCAAAGATAGGTCCTGCCTTCTGCTGCCTGAAGGGCTCCTCTATGGCCAAGGCAGGCTGAGTTTGGAGGACCACGCTTCCTGGGGACCATCACCAAGCGACCTCTGTGAAGCAGAAGCTGCAGAAGCCTACTAGTCCCTTGAGCCATCTAGTGGTGCCTTCCATGACTATTGAATATAAAGCCTCACTGAAAAACATAAACAGCATCTGAAAAGAGTGATTAGTGCCAGAAACTGGTCAGCTACAATGAAAATGAGACTCTCAATGTTTTGGTAGGTTACCAAAGCAACAAAAATTCTGGCCTGGAAATGGCAAACAAGATAAAGAGGTGGATGCCAATGTAGGATGCTAAAGACTAAGGAGGTTGGTGTGGTCTGTCTTATGTTTTGTCTTGTTGTTTGCAGCACTTTATGGTTGCTCATTGAATGAGGCTGGGATTTTAAAAGAAAAGCTGAACTTTCCAACCTGAAACCTCAAATCCTTTTCTGATGGGTTTTGTAACTGAAAAGCGGAAATAGAGTCTTCAGTAATTCAAAAAAGATGTAATGATCAAAGCTGCAATTAAGTGTGGTGAGTCATCTTACAATTGTCCATGTGCTAAGAAGTACAGGCTGTGTGAGAGATCATGTTGTCATGACTGGTTTTGCTCAACAAGGATATAGGAGCTGCTATTACTTCCAGCTACGGAAGCAATCTAAGTTCTGCAGACCCATGTTTATAGAGCAGAAGAAAAGGCAACAGTTCTGGCTCCCCCATTTGTGTATTTTATTTAGTAGTTCTTTCTGCAGCATCTGAATTCATTATGGTGCTTTATTGCTTTTCGCCTTCTTTCGGAGTGTCTGCTCTCAATAGGAATCTTGATATTTTTTCTCAGTTTATACTAACAAATTACCCAGCAAAACAAATACAGAAAACCTGATCTTTAGAGTATGAATATCTTTTTTTTTTTCTTTTCTTTCTGGAGCGTGCACTAACAATGAAATATTTAACTGAACATTTCACAGTGTGTGCATTTTCTCAAATTAAAATTGCAAAAGACAAGGAAATGAAGATAAAAATATCCAACCATGCTGTTTCTCAGAAACTGTCACAAGTAATCCAATATTTTCCTTTAAATCCTGTTGTTTTATGCTGCTTGATACAAAAATTAGTGCTAAATACAATCTGGTTTAAGTATAAGAGAAACTCCTTGTTCCTAAAAAAGTTGCCACACAGAAAAACAGTTAAAAAGCAGCAGGGGGATTCTACTGGAAAATATAATAAAAGATTTGGATATTCTGCTACAAATCATGCTTCCCCAGTTCCTCAATTCCTTTCCTAGTGGCAGTGAGGTATCTTCATGTTTTATTTTCAAATTCTCATAACAGCTGCAATATTCAATCTCTAACACACCAGAATGTGATGGCCTACTTTACAAAAATCATTGCTGTAGCTCTGCTCTTAAAGATTTATTTGTAAAACAAGCTTTTTTATCTTGCCATCTTTGACATCAAGAGGCTCAAGTCAATGACAGATAGCTATAAATCAATGCCAGCTTTTACAAGAATCCCAAAAGGAACATCTAATGTAAAATATAATGCAGTCAAATCAATTGGTACTTTTTCCCCAGCTTTATCTGAAAAGAGACCTGCTCTGTTCGCTGAGAGACAAATCAGGTTATCTGATCCAGCAAGTCCTGCAAACAAGCAAATTCAAATACCGTGGATCAAATCCATTGTGGTCACTTAATTCATTCAGTTGACATAATGCTCCTATAGAAAATGCTCTTAAATTCTTACATTACTTTACAAATGCAGTTGTTTAGCAAATGAGAAGTAGTATTGCTATGTCGACATATGCAGTTTATTAGAATAGCCTTTATCTAGTGCAGTCAAAGAGTTGCCACAGTTTAATGGCAAAGTAGAAGAAAGGCGTGTTTAGGAAACATGGAGCCTGAACTGAAGGATTTTATGGGCTTTTTTTAGAGTGGTCCAGGCTAGGACAAACAGATTGTCCTTTAAATTGGGAAGGAGAAGCTGCTCATCTGCAAATCCTAGGAATCAGGCAATGGCTTTAGCATAGCTCAGCCTTGCCTTGCAATGGGGCAATGCTTAGCAGAATGTTGAGAACTTCTCCAGAACTTGGATACAGTTTTCCAGTGGGTTTTGACAAAATCTTTGAAAGTCCTGATGTGGTGTGAAAGAGTTTGAACCTACCCATGGAGTGAAAGAGCTGCAATTGCCCTGCTGGGTCAGAGCATCCTCTTGGTCTTGATAGTAAGAGCCAGAGCAAAACCCTTGGAAGGGAAGTGCCAGGCAGCACCATTGCTGGTTGATTGATGCTCTGGCCCAGCAATGCTTTTATTTCTTATAGATCATTTATTCTCACCGATGCCATGGTGAAATTCTACTATCCATGCTGACAGGGAATCTTTTGAAGTGGGATGATATGGAACCTCCATATCTCATAACAATGAATCCCTGAAGTTCATTATATGCTTCATAAAAATTTTTTTTTCATGAGTTCTGAACTTTTCTCCTTTTGCCCTTTCAAGTTTCACTGTGTACCCTCTGGTCTTCTACTACAAAAGAGAAGGCTATAGCAGTTGGCTGATGTTAAAGGAGTTGATGAGAAGATCTGAGTGTTCTCTTTGTGTACCTTTATTTTTCCTGAATCTCTGCCCAGTTCCATGTTGTTGGTCTGTTCTCTAAATTCAGCCACCTCAGACATTCCAAAATCTTCTCATATATTTCTGTGATAGCTGTGTCTCAGCCACTCATCCATGCAAGTGGGGATGGCCTTGCTACCAGATATAATCATGAGTGGATAACTTTAATGTTGATGAGAACTAAGAGCTTGACAATGAGGAGGAGGACCTTTCAAGGCTCAGACTCTGAAAGCAGTGACAAAATTTGGCTCCATTGTATTTGCTTTTTATGTGTGTTCAAAAGAGGAAAAATACGTGCATTTTAATATCAGTCCAGCAATCTAAACTGAGAGGGAAGTAATTATACATGAAAGAAATACAGTCTTTTGTAACAAGGTTTTTAAAGTATCAGTTTCATTCTATCATAATATTTTTATGATTAGATTTACCTTCTAATATTTTAATAACTTTAGAATGAAATAAGGAAGTCCTTTGTAGCTTATCTCAGAAGCCTGTCTAGGACATTGCGCTTAATGAGGTTTATAATTCAATATAACCACATCTGCATCTTTAATAATGCCTAACATTTAATCTTCATTGCACCACTTGAATCAAAAGATCCAAAATTAAACCTACTGCAGCTTAATCTAATAATAAACATGCGTGACATTTTGTGCAAAATGTGTGCCTGATCAGCACGGTGCACTCTTACAATTGTATCAGATGTAGGAAAAACATAGTTTAATCAGCCAAAGGTAGATTGTGGCATTTACCTCCCACTAACGCATCTACTTTGGGGAAGCTGTAAGATCCTGCCTCTGGCAAAGGTAGATTGTGGCATTTACCTCCCACTGACGCATCTACTTTGGGGAAGCTGTAAGAAAGGACCAGTTGTCAGATCATTAGCAAATTTAGGTCCAAATCCCACCAGTTAGAGCAGCATTAACACAGACCCTTACTGGTAAGAGTGGTCTTCAAGCTCCTTAACTTCAGACAGGTAATTCTGATACCTTCAACATGAGCCTTGACTTTGTATGTGGTCAGTGGTGAGGTACTCCTAATTTCTCTGGTAATTAATTGGAGCAACTAAGTTCCTGAGGCACCTGAGTGTTGTTTGGCTTGTTTTTCCCACCTGGTGTCTCTATGGCCCTTGTAGGCTGTTACAGACCTGCTGAGAGCATGCTACCAGGTACTCAAGTGGAAAAGGTAAATCAATCTGGAGCTGGAGTAGCCTTTCGGCCATGGAAAGCCACTGCCATGGTATTTGGTGGATTTTAGGGGGCCCACAGTAGTAGGGTTGAGCATCTCACCTGAAGAATGAGGAGACTGTGCATAAGATGTAGACTTTCTTTGTGTGCCTAGAAGGACCTTTGCATGAGAAAGTCCCCCTGAATTAAAGGGGCTTTGCACAAGCAGCCAAGGGAGCCAATTTCTGCAGAGCTCTTTGTGGACTCACGGCTTTACGTGGGACCTGTGGGCTGGTGTTTCTTTTAAAAGATGTAAATATTGCTTTGTAATGGGATGTTATGGTTTGTGGGCTACAACAGTTCTTCCCTGTGACACCAACACTTATCTCTAGTGAAAGTGAGACGAACAAGCAGGACAGAAGACATAACATGGAGAGATAATATTTCAGAGAACAGGCAGCATTAGAATCATCTGTAACATGTTCACGTGAAATGATGAATTTATGAAAGCAGAGCCCAATTATTTAATGAAAAGCTACAACTTCTCATTTATCCTCAGGCCAGCTACACTCAAAATCACTGTTTTGATTCCTTACAGGTGCAAAAATTAACAAGACAGTGAAAGATTGGAACCTATATTAACCCTTGATCTGAGATGTGTGCTATTCTCCTTGTATTTAAAGAGCTCTGGTCCTTACTGGCTTGTAGAGCAGACAGTCTGTTTTCTTTTAAACGCATTTTGGAGTTAGCATGGTTAAGAACAGTGTAGCTCCTCCATGTGAGATGCCGTTGTGATATTCACAGGAAGTCCCCATCACAAATAAAAGGATGGTTCTTCACCAGGGTCTGATCAGAATAACCTGACATCAGCTGGGTCAGGAGATGGAGCTTTGATCGGAGGAGATGAAAGGCTGGTGAAAACTCTGCTGGGCCATAGAGTCCCCTGCTGAAGCTGAAACTTCACGTTTCAACTGGGCTCCATCTGACTTTAATTAAATAAGGGAAGATCAAAGTCTACAAATCTCCCTGATATGTATCAGCACGGCAAACTAAAGGTAAAAATCTTCAGTATCTTTCTGTTCCTTTGAAGTCAAGAGTGAACTTTGTGCTGTGTGAGGACACGAGTGGGTAGCTGCGGGTTTACAATAATTTTGACGTAATGTTTATGCAAGGAGAGGGAGAAAAGCTGCATCTTGAAACGATGCCTTTGCAGCTGTGGGTCCCCACTCCTCCCCCAGACTGATTTTATCTTTAGGATTTGCTTTGTCTTATGATGATGCCAGAGGCACAATTACATCTAATAAATCAGGAAAGCCATTGTCTTAGTTTTCCTTCAGCTATAAATCACAAACTATTCAATTTTTTGTACAACCACTTCCCCTCCTGCCTTCCTTGCATACTAGTGAGGTGAGCTGGAGGCTCACTTGATAAAAACATCCTGAACTAAACCAGCTGGAAATAGGCAGTATAATAACGCCAGCCCGCCGTCAGCCCTCCTCTATTTTTGTTTGATTGGTATCTGATTGTGATCGAAAGGCTTGCTCCCCGAGTTAGCTACCTTGAGGCCAACCTTGAAAGCGTGTCACGTTTGGCTACTTGATAGCATCTTAAGCATAATGTTAGATCCAGGAGTGCACACGGTGCAGAAAATAGAAAGCTGGTATCGTGCTACGCTGCACAGCAAAGGAAAAGCAAGCAGGAGAGAATCTGACAGACATGCAAAGAAATGGAAGTGCTGCAAGGCAGAGAGAGGAGCCAGTGCACACGCATTAGCAGCTCTGGGCAGGACGAAGCAGTGACTTCCCCAGGGTCCAGGGTGGCTTCGTGTTCTAACTGTTGTTGCAAAATAGAGTGTCCCTTCTCTTTGGTGAGGATCTATGTGAGGACAGCTTGGCCCGTGTACGGCTCAGGAGGACTGAAAACAGAGCAGTTCCCAGAGTTAACAGGCTCTTATTTGCTGTGGTTGGGATTGAGGTGATGGAGGGGTCTGTTGGTTTGTGATCCATCTCTGCTAGGGCGGTGTAGGATGCTTATATAAGAAACATGAGTAAGGAAAATAAAATAAATTTTCATTATGTTGAATAAAAGACAGTAAAAAGTGAGAGTAACAGGTCTGTTACAGGAGATAGCATTGGTTATTTCGATTTCAGTTTCTGTTGTCTGACTGTCAGTTGTAAATAATAGCAGTGAGGTCAAAAGATAGAGATCTCCAAACCATACCTCCCTGGAAAGAAGGGAGGGGTGCTTTCAGAGGTTGAGTAGCTGAGGCTAGCAGCAACAAACCATGGCAATGAGCTCCAGAAGAGAGAATTAGGGACGTCAATACACCTGCTGAACAGAGTGATGCTCCAGCACGGAGACCAGGAATAGCAACAGAAGAGCTGTGAGTAAATAGCTCTCTCTTTTATTTGCACTGGAAATGCAAATAGGAACTAGATTATATTGCCTTAAGAGTAAGAGAGGTTATTGGTATTACCTAAAACGTGGTTTGACTTTGGGTCAATGTACTGTGTTTGATGCTGGCTTGCGTTTGAGCTGCTCTCAAAATAGGATGATAAAAAACAAGCAGTATGCTGCCACTTTGGGTATCACAACAAGATATATCAAAGAAGCCTAAACACAGTCCTCACTAGTAACAAAAGACTTTGTAACACAGAAGTTGCAATTGATACTTAAATTGCTTACTTTTTCAGAATGTTTTACATCAGCTTTTCTAGTGGGTTTCTTATAAAATGCTGAGGTTGGTCTCCTGTGGAATGTAACCCATAAGATACCAGTCGTGATTTCTAATGAACTTTTGAATAAGAAGGATTTTCCTTTAAATGGAAAATCCATAGAAAAACATTGTGATCATTGTTGAATACTTTCTATATGTGTAGCCTTCCTCACTCAGTGTCTGCTTGAAATTTTCTTACTCTTCTTGGGAAGTAAAGCTCCTTTCAGCTTCCTGACTGAAGGAGTGGTTGTGTTCTCACCTGCATGGTTTGTCCACCAAGCCCTGCTTTGGATGGGAGGTGAGAGACTGCACACAGCTGGGCAGGGCTTTGTGCCTGACTGTGCACATGGAGGTGAGTTCTGCCCCAGGAGATCCATTTTTACCATCAGACACGCTGGTATTGCTTGCACTGCTGCTGAGGGAGCAGGTGGAGCTGGAGGAAGGAGATTTTTATTAAGCACGTGGATGAGGGTAGATGTTAGAGGGCAAGAGGGACTTGCCCTTCATCCTGTTTGTCCCCAGAGTTCAATTCTACACTGGAGCAGCTCACGCCTCAAACATGACCTTCACTCTTTGGTGCTATGGGCAGCCAGGGAAGTGATGGGAAAGCTGAGTCTGGGAGGGAGCTCGGATGTATTTTTACTTTTACTGTGAAAGGTTAATGTCAATACAAGGCTCTAACAGCAAAGCAGGGTTGTCAGAAGCACTTAGGGCTGCCTTTGCTGGAGTGGCAGAACAAGGCTCTTCAGATTGCTCCCAAACCCCCACCTCTTTTCCAGGTGAGCATGACAATGAAACATATTGCTTTCTTCAACTATTTATTTGTGTTCTGGGTTAAGGAGTATCTATAACCTCGAGCAAAAGGCTGTCTGCTAGTGTATGCCCATAACAAATGTCCCACCCCACAAAGCACTGGCTGTTTATTCCCACTAAAGCTGTTTGTCATTTTTAGCTAATAGGTGCAGAAAAAGGAACAATGAACGAAAGGTTCCCAATGGCTGTCAGTAAATTTATTTTGCAGTTAACAGCCTTTGTAATGCGCAGACTAACTTTATCTCATTTCACTGTGGGTGTGCTGGGATAATTGCTGGAGTACTTTGTTAAAAAGAAAAGCTCTCCACATTTCCATTAACTCCCAGCATGGTGTCTGTTTCACTTGACTGCACTAGGTACCATTTACAGTTCAATTTCACAGTCATGATGGACTGAAACATATAAACCTGCTTTCTCTCCACTCCACTAATCGCATGCATTAATAAACAGGGAGATTCATAGGGTCTGTTACTCTTCTTTTTCCTTTGTAAGTCTATTTTTATGAATTAAATCATGAGATTTTTTTCCTGTGAAATCCAAACTGCTAGAGGAATAAATACAGTGCTATCTTATTCAGTAGGGTGTAATAAGCTACTATTTTAGGGAAGCAAGCCAGGCATACAAAAGTTGTTGCAAACTGAAAAGAAAAAAAAATCCAGCTACAAAGAATAGCATTGTATGATGTCAATCTACAGTATGCATGTGTTTATATAATCACATTGGAATTTACTTTGAACTTTAGCCTGGAAAATTTACTTACTGGGGGGAAGGGGAAAGGATTTGAGTATCTAAGCACCAAAATAGCTAAGACAAAGTAGTAAAACTGTGTGGTTGGTTGTAGAGCAGAACCACGTGAAAATGCAAAGAATCCCTTTTGTAACGGGTAGAGACAAGTAAGCCACTTGATCGTTATGGTATGAGATAAGTATACAAGCCACAGGAAATGCTGTGTTATTCACATTCCTCTCTTATTGATTTTCCAAGGGTGGCTAATTTTTGCCTTTTTAAGGAACTTTTTTGTACATGACTTGTTCTTGCTCTGGTTTAATAATATCAGTTCTTGACAAAAAAGGGAAGAACAGTCATAAGTACCATTATACGAGATAAAATACGGGTGAGAGATCAGAACACCAAGGCTGTGTGTTCTGTGGCTCCTGTGGCTGCTTTGGTGAAGCAAGAAGAAAAAAACCCACATATTTGACCTTCCACAGCATTTATTAGCTCTCATTCATACTGACTGAGGGCTCAGTTAACTGGTCCCAGGTTCAGTGCTGCTACCCACGAAACTCCTACTCTCTGTAGGGACTGTCCCATCTGGCCCTTTGTAAAACTGGATGTAGCAGCCTTTCTCTGCTAAAGGCATATGAGAGAAGCATTCTGTTCCCTTAACCACATTTTTAAAAGTGCTCAATACCCAGCAACTCCTTTTGGGTTAATTTGGCCAGAATAACAAAAGATCTCAACACCCTGGTTGCTGAGCCATTTAGTAAATGATATTGCTTAGCCTGATGACACAGAAGCAGAGCCCGCTTCAAAACCTCCCACAGAACTGTATTTTAAAATGGAATGCATAAGTTTGCATCATGCCTTTATTGTTTTCCTGTCTTATGGCATATTCTGTGACAGTGGTGTGGCCACAGCTTTGGTCATATGTGGCCCATTTTTCAGTTGTGCTCAAGGAAAATCTTAGTGTGAACAACACTAATTCAGTCTGCAGAAGTTATCTATAATGGACTGCTGGGGTTTTCATCTCTTTCTGTAAAGCAAAACGGACTTAAATTCTTAGGATTTAATCACTAGTATCAGAACAGCTTTCCCGTCATCTCTCCCCTTTAGATGTCTCGGTGTATGTTTTTGAGAATGGACAATGGTTGGGATTGCATCTTCTGCTTAGGTAGACATGAAAAAGTGTATTTTTCTCTTAGTGAATGCCACCTGTCCTAAAAGGTAATTCAGTGATTTTGTGATAAGCCACCTGTGGTGTATAATCACAATGTGATTCATCTTCAGACCTAGCTATTGCAATAATAAAGCTTTTTCCAGTCAGTAGCTAAGGTAATTTAATTACAGTATTTGAGCTGGAAGATATAAGCATGTAGAAACTTCTTCTAAATGACTCACATAGTGTTTGGAAATTCACCATAGCAGCAAGCCTTTGCTTTAAAGTTTACTCTTCCCTCCTCTTTCCCACTGTATTATTTGGTTTTATCAAGAGCTGTTAGGATGTGTGGGTCCAGGACAGCCCTTCGCATCTTTTTGGGATGGGGATTTAAGAGAAAGACAAAGCAGGGTGACATTAGGTCCCTCGTACCCCACCACACGGTGCAGCCTGAAAATACGTGATGGGGTGGAGGGGATGAGGAAACCATCCAGCTCTTGTCTGCTGATTGCTTCCCTAGGAAGCGGATCTCCTGAACCTTTCAAATGCTCTCTGCAAAGACACATGGAGAAGAAGAGGTTGGTCTTAGAAAAACTAAATCCATGCTTCTGGTCAAAGACACATGGAGAAGAAGAGGTTGGTCTAAAAACTAAATCCATGCTTCTAGCGGTTGCAGAGGTCTATACTGAATACCTCAGCCTTCTGCTGTCAGAGAAATTCACTGAAATTCTCCTAAGCCACTACATAAGATGATCAAATATCAGATAGGAAACGATGAAAAGACCGTGTAAATGCACAGCGGCTGTTTTCCTGGGCAACAGTCTGAATCCATGGATGACTAATGTGGTCAGTTCTCTCAGAACAGCAGATTCTCTGTGGTCCTCTTGGGTCTGAGGTTTGCAGAGACCTGCAGGAGTGCGCTGAGCATTTCTGGCCCCAGGGGACTTTGGCTTGAGTCCATGTTTCTGTGACACTGCATTTTATTTTTATACACTGGGAAGCTTAAGCTAGGTGTGGCTTGGCTGGTTTGCTTACCTTTGTGCTCCACAAACCTGGATGTGGAGCGTGGCCGTTAACTCAACAGCAACAATGGAAATGAAATAAGATATCCTACTGCTCTGTGTCATTAGACCTTGTTATTCCATGTAATTCAGTACCATTTACCTAAAGTAATTTCTGCAGCCAATGGCTTTTCTTCACTTGCTTCCCTCATTCCAGCCTGCTCAGTTGTGTCAGTTATGAATTTTATAAAAAATAGCTTTAACCTCATAGATCTTGTCATGTATTTGATTCATTTGCAGTCAGCAGCAACAGGTATGATCCTTCTCTTTCCAGCATCTTCACAGTCCTCATTCTCCGCTTGGCATCCTCAGAACCTGCAGGGTTTTGGGATACCTGAACCTACAGCCATATTTTTTGTCCTCTAATAATTCCTAGATTGAGTTTTATGGGCTTCTCATCCACTTTTTCACTTACTCTCTATAAAGTCCCTGTGATCCATGGCATGAGGTCAGTTTTACTTACGGATCAGCAGCTTTGTCACGCAAGTCCAGTTTTTTCTGTTTCTTCTTTCCAAGGTAAAGCTGTTGTTAGGCTAAAGCCTCGTAGCTTCAGCTACCAGTAGAAATAAATCTGGATATAGCGTGCGTCCTTGTCTAACTTCTGTAGTCATCCTTAACCATTCCATCATCATCTTGTCCACTGTTGCCACATGCGATGACTTGCTGTAAATGTTTTCTGTCAGCTCGATCAATCTCTTGGGATGTCACGATTTGGCAGAAGTCACCATCTTTTCCTTTCTGTGTGAAGCTGTCAGAGCCTGCTCAAATTATTACAGCAGGTTCCGTTAGGTCCTGCAGACTTTTCTGAGATCTGTCTTAAAATAGTATTCTGGTTTGTTTTTCCTGAGTGCTGCCCTAAACCCCGCCGATTTACCTGCAGGTGTTTCTTTCACCTTTTCCCCAATGCTTGCCTTTCTTTTCATTGTTTACTCTGCTTTTATTTACATTTCTCAAGGAACTGGTTTGCACAGCACCTTAGCTGTGGAGTTTCCACCTGCTTGTAGCATGTGATTCCAACACCATTTTTTTTCTCCCTTTTTCTCTTTTGAACTTTTTTCTTAGACCTTGACATGTTGACTCCTTTGTCTGAGAAAAAAACAACCCACTCCAAACCAAAAAACAACAAAGGCCTCTCAAAACTAAACAAAATCCCCAAGCTTTGCACCTGCTCTCTCTTATTTGTGCCAGGAAGCTTCTCTAGGGCTCTTTCATCTGCTGGGCTCTGGGTTATTCAGAACACTCTTCCCACCCTGTTTTTTTGCTTGCTTCACCTTGAGCTGTTCTTTACAAACAGCCTCTTCACCTCAACCTCCATACCCCTCTCCTGTTCGCCTGCATAAATTGATGTTGTGGAGTCCCCCAAATACTAGCCTCACCTACTAACTGGTCAAAAAACACGTCAGAACAAGTAAAAATAATTATTAAAGAAAGAAGTTAATGTAGATACTAGAAAGGATTATTAATGGACACAAAGTAAATTTTTACTGTACCCTTCTGCTAAGACTTCCTCTGAAGGTATCCGAGGAAAATGACTACTGGATCTCAAATGATTTAATTTTTTCCCCTCCCTCTTTTTTATCAGACTGCCTGGGTTTTGCTGGCTTCTGCCTTTATGCTGATAAAGATGACTTTTGACAGGAAACAATAGGATCTGTGTGTAACAGCGTGTGTTTCTGGTCTGGATTCCTTGCCAAAATAGCTACACTTAGCACTTGCACAGTTCTTTTCATCTTCAAAGCCTTTCACAGATCCGATGTAAACAGCCGGAGTTCCACTGATTTTAGTGGCAAAGAGCTTAGTAGCCTTCAGAAAAGGATTATGCATTTGCATGGAAAGTAGGAATCTGCTGCTCTGGGAGCTAAAATTTTATAAAGGTATCAAGCTTCTAGCTAGAAAGCAATTATTAGCTGAATGAGGTTAAGTAACTTTCCTTGTGGTCAACGTGCATATTCCTGGCTATAGTTTCATTGGATGGATCGAGGATTGATTATTGAATCAATCCTTAAATATGTTTACAAGAAATGCAGTTGCTGAGACAAACGGTATTTTTGAGTGTAATTGATTTTGATGTTTTATCAAGCCATGTACCCGTATGTCCTAATATGTATACCCAACGTGTCCAGAGATATTTTCTTGGTACATTTTTTCAGCATATTAATAGCTTTGAGATTTGCTTTCTGTTGTTTCACAGTATTTAACAAATAAGACACTTTATTTCACTAGTACATCCTATGTTGCTGTATTTAAGCTTGAAGTGCACTTAAGAGGTCAAGAGCTAGTCCATTCCCCTGCTCCAAGGCAGAAACAGGTCTATCTAGCCTGGGAAGATGTTTATTTAGTCTTTTTATCGATTATTTGCTGTTTTTACGTATTTAGAGACCGATACCATGTCTGCTTTGTAGTCAGGCAATGCCTGACTCTGCTTCATTAGTGAAAATTAACTCAGTTGTTTCAACCTTTCCCTGTAAATCACAGTTGTCTATACTTCTTATGATTCTTGTGGATCTTCTCTGGACCATCTCCAAATTCTCCACGTTTTTCTTAGTGTGATGCACAAATCTGGTTGCAATATTCCAGCTGGGATCTCTCAACTGTGTGTAGAGCTGAATGTTCATCTCCCATGTCGTGTATGTAACGTGTCTGCCAGTGCATCCCAGAGCAGGATCAACCTTGTCTTTACAGTGTGATGGTAGCACTTCAGATTCAGTTGGTCTGTAAGAACCTCCTTTTCTGCAGCGATTCTGCCAAACCAGTTATCCCTGACTCATGGTTTGGTGTTTGATTTCTCTTTGTGCGTTTACTGAATTTCATCTTGTTGATGTCAGACCATAACTCGTGAACTGATGCCCATTTGTAATATAGGACCTGAATTTATTAGTAGCAGGCACAGGCTTTCTTCTGTTGTAGCAATATGAGTTCCTCTTCAAAACCTGTTTGGGAAGGGATGGTTGAGGAGGGGTGAAACTGTTTTAGTGGCTTGAACTGCTTTTCCAACTCAGCACACTATCAGGTATTCTGAAACCAAAAGCTTTGGCTTAATCAGAAAGGTTTTTGTGGTGTTGCCATTGAGATGAAAAAAAGTAATTCCTGTAGCACCTACTCTGACCCACTCCAATAGGGCTACTCTTTCTACATCCATCCTTTGCTTGGCTTTCTCTTAATCTGGACATGGGATTTTTGAGCCTGTAATGTCTGGTCTCCTCCCAGAGCCCTGGAATGTAAATGTAGATGTGCGAGTGTTTTATTTTTGCATGTGAAAAATGAAGCACGGGGTGAACTGAGTTATATTCACTGCCCTCGGAAAACCATGCAGCAAAGCCAGGATTTGAAACAGCTATTTTAGAGTTATGAGCTGGTGCTTCAGCACAAGCCTGTTCCTGTCATCTGGAGAGAAATAACCTCTGGAATATGAAAGATGGTGAATTAAACCAAATGCTCATCTCCTCCAGTGACTCATCTGCTTTTTAGTTTCAGCTGGTGGACAATTTTGTCCTTTCTCTTTGAAGAAGCAGTTTAGAGTCATTCTGGTTTTTTGTCACCAGTGTGTTCTGCCAGGTCCCTAACCAAAGTCTCTTCTCCAGAGGCCAATTCAGCAAACCTGTCCCAGCCCTGGTGGCCCCAGTGCAACTTTGGGGACTGCTGTGCCTTATCTGGAGGTTGCTGGAGCAGAGCTGGGTGAGAGAGCAATAAAAATGTTTTCAGCTGTCTCTATAGACAAGCTTTCCTGCTGCTTGGAAAAGGAGGTTGCCAGCATCAAAGGGAGATGTCCTGAAAAATGCCACTGTAAACACAAGCCTTTTAGCATCTTGCTTGTGAGCTGTATTGTTTACAGTCAAGTATTTCACTGCCACCTTAAAAATGCAGATTGCAGAAGGATTCAGAATTAATCTCATCCCCTCCTCTGTGGTGCAGGTTCACCTACTTTCAGCTGTATTTCCACTTTCTGAAGGAGCACCTGAGGACTTTTTTTCCTTTTGCACCCGTCAGGAATCTTCTTCAATCCATCATTCTCTGCTCTTAAATATTTGACGGTGGCTTCCTCTGGGCTTGCTCTTTTCTCCTTCAGTGCTTCCTTCATAAAACCAGATTCCTGTCTCCCAAACCTTTAGTGAGGTTTTTGATTATTTCCTGCCCCCTACCCAGTACTTTCTCTTCCCATCATTTCTTTATTGCTTTCTGGTATCCATTCTCTACGCAGGCCAATAGCTCTTACCTGAATCCTTAGATAGTTTTGTGAATATCATTTTTCCTCCCTTTCATGTTCATTTAAATGTGTTGTTTTTTTTTTTCCCCCAAATAGCTCCAAACTGCCAAAACAATTATTTCCTAGTGAGACTGAAGGAGATGCTTGTAGATATTTTAAAATCGCTGCATTCATCATCCCTAGCTTCCCATCTTACCTCCCTTCTCTGATTATCACGGGCAGCCAGCAAGATGAACAGGCGCTGTGGATAACCCTGCTTTCTGCCCTGAACACTTCTCTGAAGTAAAACCCTCCCTCTTCTCTCAGCTTTAATCTTCACACGGTGCATTTGCTGCTATACTTCCCTCCGGGACGCTGCCAAAATAAGTTCTAACTCTATTTCACAGCAGCTATTCTGATGGGTGTGTTGTTTCCCTGTACCCTTGTGTAGTGTGTGGTCCTGCAGACACGGGTGTCACTGCTGTCCTCAGGCATGTCTCTCACAGCATCCCACCAGCTGGACCCCTCCTGCCCAGGGCTCTGCTGTGTCCCCTGGGGTGGTGGGCTCTGCAGGTGGCTCTTGGAGGTGGCGTGTCCCCAAACCCAGCACATTCATGCCCATCCTCAGCGATTGCCTGTTGCCTTTCCAGCTGCTACAGACATTTCCTTGGGTTGCCAGCGAGTCTGTCCTAGCAACAGGGAAAGCTGCTGCCGTGAAAAGGCTAATCAGAGAGACAAGTATGAAAATATGGTAATGGTATTTAAACCTGCAGTACTTTTAGCTCAGAACTCTATAGCTTTGCCGGTTCTGCAAAGCTCTACCTTTGTGCAGTGGGGAAACCTGGTGCGAACCACTCCTGTAATCTATGGTTAATGCTTATCTGTAAAATACAAACCTGATAAAAATAGCAGCCCTTCAGACTCTGCTTGATGTATAAAGAAATGTGCGGTGGTATATTTAGGATTAAATCCTCTAATAGCAGTAATTCTTCCATTACAGCACAAAGCATTTTATTTTATATTGGAATAAGTCCAGAAAGACTGTTTAGTAGAATTGATTAAAGACCTGAATAATAGTTTAAATATTTAGATTACCATCCAGTATCCCAGACCCAAGCTCATAAGGGAACAAAGGGAAAGAAGTTTTTTCCATATCCAGAGGACTAGGAGATTGAATGCAGGACTCCAGCTGCACAGAAATAATGCAATACACCAGAAATATGTCAGATGCTGTATCAGCTGGGTAATTTTTTATTGCGATTTTGAAAATGCATCTGTTTTGATGCAGATGTTGCTTTCCAATACAAGACCAAAATGAATAATTTCTTTGTGCCTCCTGGTAATAATATCTAAATAATGTATTTTTATTTTTTTTTAAAAGCATATTATCTTTTGTTCTGTCTGGATCAGTATTATTTTGTGAATCTGTCATTGATAGTGATGTGCTAGGAGGAAGGGTGAGCATACTCATTTAGTTACGAGACACTGAATAAAATGAATGATCTTTTCATAGATTCATAGTATTTAAGTCAAGAAGGGATTGTTGCATTTAGCTTGACCTCCTTTATATCACATCTTTATAAAGCAGGAGCTGTCTCTCATGCACTAATCATTTTTTGAGGCCCATGCTGCATACAATTATCAGTCTCCTGGATAAATACCAGCTGTTGGGATCCTTCCAGCCATGCCTTTTCCTGAAGAGGCTTCTGTATAATAGAAGGGGACTGATGATGCTCTTTTTGAAATACAGTTGTGCTACAGGAGCCAGGAATGTAGGAAGGAGCTTCAGGTCCAGGGATAATGAGAGTTTCTGGCACAGCTCTGAATCTAGTAAGAGTGAGTGTTGAAATGAAAGGATTCCCCAGTCTGGGAGCCAGTTTCTTTCATTTCATAGCAGGAAGAATCCTGGGGAGAGAAGACAGCAGTGCCCCAGAACAGGAGCCTTCTCCCTCAGATTGCAGGAGCCATGGGTAGTGTCCAAGAGGAAGGATGCTGTATGTAAAGAAGCAGCAACATTTATCCCTATAACAGTAAAAGGACCCATGTGGGTTTTTTTTTTCTTCTTTCTTGTGCACGTTTTCTCAATAACGAGCAGATTGCCCGTAACCACAGCGATCAGCAAGGTTGTGACGGGTTTCTAATGGGCTAATCACAAAGGGTTATAAACGTCCTGCCGTGAAATTGTTTTCGTAGGGCTTCTACCTATTTGTGCCACTACTCGTTAGTCCTGTCAGTGCTGGAGTGACTGCGAGCATGTGCACACACAGTGAGGGGAGGCAGCGCGCTGATTGCAGTGAGGAATTATATTTTGGTTATATTGAGTTTTAGGAGGAGCCTCATGTAGTTCACAGACAGCTACTAGAGCTCTCCAAATGCTCGCGTTTTTTTGACACCTGCCTGTGTAGATACAAGGGCTAATCACAAAGGGTTATAAACGTCCTGCCGTGAAATTGTTTTCGTAGGGCTTCTACCTATTTGTGCCACTACTCGTTAGCCCCGTCAGTGCTGGAGTGACTGCGAGCATGTGCACACACAGTGAGGGGAGGCAGCGCGCTGATTGCAGTGAGGAATTATATTTTGGTTATATTGAGTTTTAGTGGGAGCCTCGTGTAGTTGACAGACAGCTACTATAGCTCTCCAAATGCTCGTGTTTTTGACACTTGCCTGTGTAGGTACAATTACACTGGCACATCCGTAGCAGACCATTAGACACTATCAGACAATAGTGGTTATGGCCGCAGTTCCAAAAGTGGGGTGGAAATAGGATGGGAATAGAGAGGGAATAGGAACCTCTCTTTTTACACTGTACAGAGCATGAACTGTGTCGGGGATTTCTGAATGCTCCGTTGTTGGCCTCTTCTCCCAAAGGACGAACGACAAGACCAGAGGAAATGGTCTGAAGTTGCGGCAAGGGAGATTTAGATTAGATATTAAAAAGAATTACTTTACTGAGAGAGTGGTCAGGCACTGGAACAGCCTGCCCAGGGAGGTGGTGGAGTCACCATCCCTGGAGGTATTTAAGAAACGTATAGACATGGCTCTTCAGGGCATGCTCTAGTGCCCAAGGTTATTGGTTTATGGTGAGGTGTTGAGTGTGGGGTTTAGTTGGTGGGTGCGGTGTTTTTGGTGGGCGTTTGGTGTGGTGTGTTTTTTTTGTTTGTTTGTTTGTTTGTTTTTGTGGTTGGACTTGATCTCAGAGGTCCCTTCCAACCACTAAGATTCTGTGATTCTGTAATTACGCTGGCACATCCATAGCAGACCGTTAGACACTATCAGACAATAGTGGTTACGGCCGCAGTTCCAAAAGTGGGGTGGAAATAGGATGGGAATAGAGAGGGAATAGGAACCTCTCTTTTTACACTGTACAGAGCATGAACTGTGTCGGGGATTTCTGAATGCTCCGTTTTCCTAGAAAAAAAATGAGCATGAAGTGATCTCTACCCCGCTCTCTTCGTATATGCGTTGTGCTTGCGAGGCTGTGACAAGCTTTCTCAAGAAGATTGCCTCTCTCCCTTCCTTTCGTAAGTGATTCAACATGTACCAGATGGGAGCCCCAGGTGTGGAGCCTGAACAAGCTGCCCCACCTTCTTTCAGGGCAGCGATCTGGAGTTCTGCTGGTTTCTCTCCTCCAGTCTGGGTCTTGTTTTTATAATGAATGCGGCATTTGGTTGGGGCTCTCATCTCTTCTGAGTGAAATGCTTTCAACATAATCTTGAATTTCTCTCTGGGAGAAAGATACTTGGGTGAAAAAATATCTTCCTTCTCATTTTGACACAGCCTTCTATGTAGCCTGAATGTCAGGAAAGCCATTTATAGAGCATGTACAGTAATTGCATGCTTAATATTTCATCAGCTGCATTAACAGTAATGTCACTAAAACCAGGTATAGATTTAAAAGGATCTTTTTTGATTAAAAGTGGCTTTAGAGCTTCTTGTGTATAATAATAGCAGCGGTACATATTATGATAGATGTTGCTATGGGTTTCTGAATTTAATAATTCAAGACATTTATACACACGTAGAGATTTGCATTGCGATCTTGGACAAAGCATATGCTTTGTCGCTTGGCAGCGATCCTCTAATTACACCAAGATTAGGCTGGTGTGAAGTAGATTGCTTCAGCTTGAGCCACACTCTTCTTTCACAGCCAAGAGATTGCAATATTTTAGGATTGTGCAAAATCCCATGCTTTCATTACCGTGCTACAGTTAGCAGCTGTAGGAAGCAGTGGTTAGAAAAACTGATTGGTTTTCTACCAGACGTGCTTTAGCCTCTTGTGGTACAGTGTCATGCAATGTTTGGACATCAAGCAGAGATGTTTATTTTGAAACAGTGCTTCAATTCACTTGAATTCTACCGCATCGTAGTAGTAGTAACTGCGAACAAAGATCTGCTGCCAACTCTCAATGGGGCTGAAACCCTGCGAGCATGCTTGAATGGAAAATAAAAGAAGGAATTTATTGGCTGTGTCTTAATAATAAATCCCTTGGACTTCATTCTCGTCATAGAAATGAGAAATAAACTTTGCAAGAGGATCTTGTGTTAAATGGTAATGAGGAATCCCTCAACAGCAAGGGCCAGTTGGCTTCTTCAGAAACACACTTGTTGGTTATAATTACCTTTTATTATTGAACTAATACTTTTGCTAAACTTCAGTAATTCACTTGTTCTTTTGGCCAGCAATGAGTAAAAAAAAGGAGCTTTTAATGCCTGTGCTTCTCTTGTGGTAAATTTCACCTTTTTTTTTTTTTTTCCCAAGTTATAATCACCAGAACAGATTTCATAGATGCCCTCTTCCAGTTTGAGCACGTGCTGATCTTGAGGCGTGCAGCCTGAATTTCCATCAGCAACCATTACTCAACTCTGTAGACAGAGCTCGAGGCATGCTGAGATGCTGGAACTTGTACGGTGTACCAAAACATGACGGTGTTTTAAGAAATTTGGATGGTGACATCAAACGGTGAAGAACACCTATCACAGGAGCACAAATGCTCCTTTTTTTTTTTTTTTTTTTTTCACCATCGTAACTAAGGCAGTCTGTGCTCTAAATTAAACATGTATATACATATGTATATTAAAAAAATATGTGGTTCTTCCATGGTTAGGAATGGAGAAATTATTGCTCAACTTTGCATGGATAATATACTGCCTTCAAAATGTGCATACAAATTATGGCAAACCATCATTCATTTTCCGGCTGGATCAACAACTTTGAGCGATAGAGTCAGCTGCGTACAGCCACTGTACATCTGCTCTAAGTTTTATAGGTGAGGAAAATTTATATATCCAAGTGAAACAAAACTCAGCTTCAGTGCTTACTTATAATTCAAAATGTAATTGGCTGTTTTATAAATGTAGTGCTCCAGGTAAGAGTAGTGGAGTGAAAAATATATCACTCTGATACTTCTGGTCTTACTATTTTCTATTCCGTTGTGGTGAGAGAAGGTATATTTCAAGTTTCTTTCTACCTTATGGTTTTTTTCTTCACACTGCTTGTGGGACAGTAATTTCATGGGTGGCATCCACACAGCAGCATCAGTGGGATATGGTAGAAGTTAATTCTCAGGTTCCAGTAAGGTGACAGTTATGTTTCTGGATGTAGAATTACCTTAAACCTGCCCTCTGCTTTCCTGTAGGAATGAAAGCTCCTCCCCATCACCTATACTATGGCAGTGATCTCTTCCTTTTCAGCTGGGCAGGAGTGTCATTTTCTTTTGATGTTTGCTTGTTCCAGACTAACATCTTCAGTTGCCTATGCTATCCCTTTCTCCCAGGTGGTACACACAAATGCCAAGATTTGAGGTTTTTTGGCTTTTGTGTCAGATAGTTGAAAACTCCATATTTTTCGAATTAATACCTGCTTTCCTGACATTTTAATATAATGGATATAAATGGAGATATGTACGTATATAGTTAGAATAAAGTGAAAGTTGGGTCTTACAGTGTTGGCTGTATAACTGTTGAGGTTTGTCATTGGAAGAAAACTTTGAAAGAGCAGTTAAGAAGAGACAAACAGTCATGGCTAAATCCATTCTTGAGGAATATTTATTTAATGAAGAAGCTCTTACAGGAATTCTAGTTTTCGGTTCGATAGTAGGCATACTTTGAAGCCAAATCATCATAATAATATTAACTGAGGTAGTTACTTAACTCACTCTAATGCTGTCTTTACATTTTAAACCACCAGGATTAATTCTTGGTTCTATGATAGAGTTTAATGAACACAAATCAATTGCTATTACTGCTCATCTAGAGACTACAGTTAAACAACTGGTAACTAAAAGGTCAGAAATGCTTACTGTTGGAAAAAAACAATCTCCATTTTGTCATCAGCCTTTTAGCACTAATTTTAATACCCATATTTAAAAAAGAAATAAATCATAAGAACCCGCAATAATTAATGGCTTTGCCTTTTT
This sequence comes from Calidris pugnax, assembly GCF_001431845.1. Classification (NCBI taxonomy): domain Eukaryota; kingdom Metazoa; phylum Chordata; class Aves; order Charadriiformes; family Scolopacidae; genus Calidris; species Calidris pugnax. The sequence continues at coordinate 1,368,141 of NW_015090865.1, read as the reverse complement.
TTTCTCTGTAGGAATAGTGTGGTAGCTCCATCCTAGTCTTTCCTGGAATTTCAACAAATGCTCCGTTTAATGAGGGGATGAGTTTTTGTTTAAATGCTCTGAAGGATTTGGCTTCCAGTTCTGGGAGTTTTCCAAGCTGTAAACTGTTGATCACCCTTTCGGGCTCTGCTTGAGGTATTGGCTCCTCAAATCTAATTACATCTCTTTGTGATAGAACTGCCTGATGTACTCATTTAAGTAGTTTGCATCTGCTCTGTAGGACTAGCATATTTCTCTATGCCTAATTTGGTGAAGAAATCCTGAAAAGTGGATTTAGTGGATCTAGAATCGCTTTTGGTTCCTTTGAATAGACTGCTTTCTGATAAGCTTTGTAAACGGGTGTGCTGGTGCTTTATCTGCCTTACTTCCTTTTTCATAAAGGAGTGTTTCAACTAATTTTCTTGTTTCTGCCTCAGTGGTATATTAGTTTTTCCTCTAATATTGACTGGATTCCTTCTGCCTTCCCGAATTCATGAGAAGATCCTCCCATCCTTGTACTATTGAACAAAGATCTCTTTTTCCCCTCTTTTTTTCTTGCCATGCCTTGCAACTTTCCTTGCCAGGCTACATTTGCCACTGCCCGTGGGATGACACTGCTTTCAGCTCTTGCCTTCTTTGGTTTCTACCTTCAGTCACCCCTTTGATATTTTTTATCTTTTTTTATTTTTCCTGAGAGTATCCTGAAGCTCTGCAAACTGCCTCAGTAAAACTCAGCAAACCTGAATATGGCAGCTGCCTAGATGCTCCCATTGAGTTGGATGCTGATGTGCTTTGCCACGCGGAATTAGGCTCAGCCACATCCTCAGCATTGCTGTGAATGGGGTAAGAGGGATGTTTCAGGGATTCTCAGGAGGGTACTTGATGCGTAAGGGAAAAGAATAATCTAAATCCTGCTCCCACAGTGCCAGACTCAGAAGTGGCACTAATTAGAGGTTAGGAAAGAGCCAAAGCTGATGGCTTTTTGAAATCATGAGATCCGTGTGCGGTGGCAGCCACAGAATCCAACACCATGCTGGGTGTCCTCAGCACCCAGAGGAAAGCGTCAGGAATTGTATACTGCTGAGGAAGTTATGATCGATGTTAGTAAAATCACAAATCAGATGAATGCAGAACTGTTTCTCACCAAATTCTGCACTACTGGGTGGAGGAACTCACTGAAGCTGGTAGAAGATGAGTGTAAGACGGGTGAAAGAACTTACTGTTTCTCACAGCAGGCAGAGAACTTCTGGGATGTATTGTCCAGGGAGGCTGTGGGATCTCATTGTGTCAGCAGGTTCAAACCAGAACTATACATGTTTAATTTCAGACAGTGGGCCCAAAGTAGATATAAAAAAAATTCATGTAAAGCAGTGGTCTCTCCATCCCTATCGCAGTGATTACAGGTGCTGGAGGAGCACAGCAGGCTGTGGGCAGTGCTCGGGCTGACGTGCTCTCCCACTGCTGTGGTCCAAGGCAGCGGGATTTCTGGGCCAGACAGACCACAGATCCAGCCCCTGAGACTGTTTCTTGTTCGTCCAGACTACATCACTCCCATTGCTAGTGTTTAAGCACTAGCCCGATGCTGTGCCATGGAAGCCTCCCTCCCTTGACTGCTGCTCGCTTGTTAAACCTCTGAGAAGCAAGGATAGCTCCCTTCCCCTTGTATATTTTCCCCATGTCTTGTACAATGCAGCCCATATTTTGGCTTGGGTCCGTAGGTGCCACTGTGATTAATACTACTGAAAAGGTTTATGCTCCACACAAATAAATTTACGTACATAATGCAAATTAGCGCATTGCTGTTACGTTGTCATTGAAATATCTGGGCTCAGGTGACTCATTTGAGGTAAGCAATGAAATTCATGTCTTTCAATTATTAAAAGGGGGGAAAAAAACCCCAAGCAAAATGCCTTTCTGCTTTCTTATGTCAGCCCTCTTCCCTTTTGGCATTTTCCTGTCGTGGTGTCATTAATATTTCCACCCCCTCTGTATCCTTAATGATCTACTTGGTTGACCTGCATCATTTAAAATATTTTTTCATTATAGTGATTTTCTCATTTAGGTCCCCAGGAGATCCCAATATGTAATCAGTTTTCTCTAACAAATGACCTCCTTTAACTTCATTAGTTCAGAATTAATTTACTAGCATCCAAGATATTGAATGACTCCGATTAGTAAAATACAGTAAAAAAAAATTAAAGTTCTCTTTCATTTATGGTCAAGGCAAACATTAATTAAAACCCATATTTCTTTGCTAATTTTGTTCAAAGTTGAATTTAATAAAGAGGGAGCGTCTGATGGGCCGTCACTTGACATTAACTGGGGGTGGGGATGGGATTACGGGCTTTCTGTGCCTGTAACATCTTCAGGCGGCTGCATTTTGCCAAATGCTTTGCTTCTCTTGCAGCTTCCTTCACCTTTTAGGGAACTTTTTTAAAAGAGCAAGCCAGGAGGAGCCACTGCCTTCGGTGAGTGGTGGAGAAGGAGCACAAGGAGGGCTTCAGGGAGGACGTGCTTTCTGCTGGGTGATGCTTCTCCACGCACCCCCTGCTGCTTGTGCACGTCAGCCTCAGCTCCCGGGTTGTCTGTTTTATCTGCTATCTCTCCTGAGAGACGTGCCTCCCTTCCCAGGCCTGCGAGTTATTTACAGAATTAGCCGTGCTGCCAGCCCCTTACCCTTTATGGCTTTGCAGGTTCCCAGTTTGCAAATCCGCTGCGGCCAGTACGGGCCTGGTGATGGCATTTTTCTTCCTGTGGCTTGACGGTAAACACATAGTGCTGGCACTTTGCAGGGCACATGGGATGGCTGATGAGGCTGCATGGAATGTGTGCAGCAAACAGCAACAAGGCTGTGCTTAGGGAATGATTGTTATTCCTGGAAAAATCCAGCCGTGTAAGGCAGGGTACCCCCCTTGAGCTGATTAGTCACCCTCATCGCTCCCCATGCTGTATTTTTAGTTTCTGAAAGGCAGAATCAAAAGGTACAGACAGTTTCCAGCATGGTAACAAGGAAAAAGAAAAAAAAAAAAAGCAACATATTATTGGCCAGTTAAAGACTTTATGGTAGTCTCTAACGTGTGTTTTGAAACTGCATTGACAGAAGTTTTGTGCTTGCTCTGGTTTTGATACAAATAAGTAGTTTTGGTGAGGCTCCAGCCATGACTTGGATCCCCACTGAATCCAGAAGAAAGCCGGATCCCCCACCTAAAAAACTCCTTGCAACAAGCTTCTGGTCTCAGTTACCTTAGCTGGGGAGGAAAGTTTCTGACTGAGCATCACTGAAAGCCTTTTGGACAGAGATTAGGGATTTTCATAGAGGTTTGTTCCTCCATACTCATGTGTCCATGTGGAAGTAGGAGCCTGAGCCCAAGCCTTCCCTTTGCTAAACTGTCCAGTTTGCAACATCTGGCTTTTTTAATTGGTCAAGTGACTTTATGCCAGTTCTGCAGCTGACTTGTCCCTCAGCCGGCCAGGAAGTTTGAAAACCAATCTGTTTAGTTTATACACAAGTGATTTTTTTTAGCCCAAGAACTACTTTTCAGGCACATCCCAAGAGTGTCTCTGAGGAGCCTCTGTTATCCCTTGGTTCTTTTGGGTCTGGCTGTATATTTTCCATACTTCTGAGCTGAAAGATACAACAGACCCTGTGCCCCATCCCTCCCATCCAGGCTGGGGGGCAGCACTGATGTGGGGCTACGGGGGCTGCTGCCTTGCTGGACGTGAAGTGTGGTAGTGGTGGCCTCAGAAAGGAGACCCGGAGCTGAAGGGGGATTAGACAGTGCCAATGGCCTTGTAAATTATTCTCCCCTATTCACAAGAATAAAGTTTGTCGAGGGATCCAGGGAATCAATTTACATCTCTTGAAGGAAAAGAAATTGAAAACACTAAAGCAATTTATTGCCTTTTAAATTTGGGGATGAGGGCGAATGTAAGTAGCGCTTAAATTTAACTACCTGAAAAAACAAAGAAAGGAAACTGTTATATTTCACAAAGCCATAATCCACTATACTATAAATGCATTTTCACTTTCATTGTGGAAAATATAAGTTACTACTGCTTTCTGCCTAAGAACTTGCCCATAAAGCAACATCCAATTGGTGGATTCAGTAATGTTTCTGGTATGCTTTTTTTCTTCTTAGTTTCTTACAATTTGCATAAAACACTTAGGTTTTTTTTCCCCTCGTCTCATATTGCAGTATATTCCAAGTTTTCATCACAATAAGTGTTTTGCCTGCAAGGCCTATATCTAATATTAGTTCATTTTGAATGGCTTTTCCCACTTAAATGTCAGTCCAGGAAACCAAAATGATTGTAATCAAATGCGTATACTCAATATATAGCTTATATGACTACAGGGTGGCTTTCTTGGTCTAATTCAAATGCTCTTAGAAAACAGGAGAGTTGATTCAGGAGCTGCTCTAAGAAGAGTCTTGCTTCTGGCAATGTTTATTCTTAGGTAGATTAGAAAAAATAAGAGCTGGCATCTGAGGAAAAGCATGAAAAACAAACTGGGCTAACAGCTGCTCGTTCCGTGAGGGCAAAGCCACGGACACCAATGCAGCAGAAAGCTGTATTTGCCCCCCTCTGCCAGTGAGAGCATTTCAGAAGAGCCCTGGAGAAGTTCATTGTATGAAGGGAGTACAGGAGATAGAACTTGAGCTTCAGCCAGGCCACAAACCCGTACCGTTCATTTTTCCCTCCAGGATAAGTCATTCTCATTCTGCAAGATGAATCATTGATGGCTTGTTTGTGTGGGCAGGCTGATTGCCTGAGCTATTCTGGGACAGCTACAGCTCTACAGGTAGTCTGGAGTATTTCTTGTGTTCAGATAAAGCTAACTTCTTCCTGGCATAATTACTTAGAGAATGGTTTTGCGTCTGTCTTAGAGCAGGTTCCCCGAGGCAGCTCTTGGGACAGCAGCCCCTTTTCCTCTGCTTGGAGAGTTGAGAGCTTGTCCACGTGAAAAATTGCTATCAGCTACAGCTAGGATGGCCAGCCACAGGATCATAGAAGCCAAAATACCTTGAAGGGACTTGTGGGTCATAGAATAGTTTGGGTTGGAAGAGGCCTTAAAGATCATCGAGTTCCAACCCCCTGCCATGAGCACGGACACCTCCCACCAGATTATGATGTCTCTTGAGGCGCTGCTGGTATTCTAGACACTTTATGCTGGACCTATTGAGTCAGCACAGGGAGAAATCAGATATATCTTTCCTTTTAGAAATGCTAGAGCTGCTCTCTGTAATTGTCAACCTAAATTTAAGCAGAGGTATTGCACTGACCCTATCATATCTGCAGGGATTTTGAAGGCACGTTCACGATACAGTTCTGTGCGTAGGGTTTTTAGCTCCAGGGCTGTACAAAGGATAATTTAGAGAGGATGGAGTTTTTCCCTCGTATTAATTCACTCATATTCACTTCAAAGGGAGCTTAGAACCGAGGTGTGCTGTGTGCAGACTGTGTTCATAGGGGTGAGTTTCACTCACCGTGACAGTATTTTCATAGCCTTGCTCAGATGATAACAGAAGATGACTATGCAGAGGCCCAGTTTTCTCCAGAGATGCACTAAATGCCTGCCGCTCCAAGGACATGCGAATCCTTTTAGCCCATTGCAGGATAAACCCTTCAATATTTAAGACCCACTCTGGTGCTGCAAACTCTTAAATGTAATGGGTTCTGCTAGTGTAAAATGATGGAGTTCCATTGGCATCAATCCTTTCCCTGGGGCTGGAACCCAAGGGAACGGAAATGCTGATTTACATGAGAATCTGGCTGTATGTAATTACAAACCAGGCTTTTGTGATCTCTTATAAACACACCTAGTTAGGGGACAGTTAAACCTGAAATCAAACCTATGTTTAGAAATACTGCAACTACAGCTCTTGGGCCCTATGTTTAGAAATACTGCAACTACAGCTCCTGGGTTGCTTTGCTTTGCTTTGCTGCAAGGCTTTTAGAGCATTGTGGCTGACTAGTGACATAAAAAGCAGATTTACTGTTATTAGCTATAAAGATTATAGCTTAACAGAAAAAAAAACCCAAAATATTCACTTGCCATAGCATAAAACATGTACACAAGTCATGGCGATTAGCAATACTTTGTTATTCTGTGCTATATTTACTTTTAAAATGCCCAAACTGTTGGACAAAATATTATCAGCACATGTACTGTGGCTGTGTTGCTACAATAGCTGTCTTCTGCTGTAAGAAGCAGCACCTTCTCCTCTCCCCATAGTCAGCCTAGGATGCTCAGCATGAACGAACCTCTTGTCTACACACAGACTTGGGGAAGGAAAGGTCTACCTGAAGTAAAGCCTTGTATCAGCAAATTTTTTTTGCCGTAGATCTAGCCTAATGATCCAGCCAGTCCCAAATCCCACCCAAGGACTTGCCTTCTGAAGACCACAGCAGCACCTCTCTTGCGTGCCAAAGCTGGTCCCAGAGTTGAAGTGAGCGCCGTCCTCTTTCTTGGCTGGCAGGGATTGCTGAGCACTGAAGTGGGGAGAAATCAGAGCTGATGATGCTGTCTTGAGATAAATCACTTGAGATGAGTGTTGCTGTCATCAGACTGTGATGCTGTCTTGAGATAAATGACTTCAGGTAGTATTGGTTTGCAAATTTTGTCTTTCCAATCACAAAATATCTTTTTTTTTTTTTTTTTTTTCAGTGCTAAATCTTAATCTTCTTGAAATATTTTTTTCAGAAACCTTTCCTAACCATTCCCTCTTCTTTCCTGAAATATTAGAGCATTTTATAAAGATGTTATTTTAAAAATTATAAATTTTGAAAATAACGCTATTTCTAGCCCATTTATTTATTACAAGTTTATTTAGAATAAACTTACTTATTTTTAAATTGTTCCCTAGCTGTGATGAGCTGGAGGAGTGTAGTGATAAGTTACATAGTATGGTTATGCACTCTCTGGAGCTTAATAGAAGATCTGATTCCTGGATTACAGATCTTGTTGCAGCTTTGAAAAAGAGTCCAGCCTGAGCAGTGGTTTCCTCTGGCTTTTGAGAACTTCATTAGCTGGGACTGAAGTCGATGCAGATTTCTGACACTGCTGAAGGGCTGTAAAGTTTGAAAGACTTCCTGTAGACTGGAAGACTGTCTAGCCTGTGGGCTTGGATTAGGTGCAGCCTTACTCCACTAAGAATTTATTGGATATAATATTTAGACCAGCTGAGGAAGGTCTGCTCCAGTTCAAAAACACTGTTTTAGCCTAGGCAAAAGGCAGAATAACACAGGAGGAGGGAAGGAAGGAATTTTTTTTTTTTTTTCCAATCTGAGAATTGTATTAGCACCAAGTCACCTTTGTTAAACTAGCCTAGTTTCTATGGACCTTATTTTCCCTGTATTTTATCAATGTCCAACGTGTCTCCTTTTCTCTCTCTACCCAATGATATTTGTGTCTGCAGCAGTTCTGTGTGCTTTTGTTCCAGGCCCTCATACATGGTATGTGGTGGGGTCTGATGTCCAGCCAACTGCTTTCTCTCATTACAGGAGCCTGGTTCCTGGGACCTCCCAGTCATCTTCTGGGCCTGGCCTGGAACCCCAAAATTGCTGGGTGTGAGATTATTGTGTTGAGTGGGTTTGAGGACGGCTTTAAAAATATAGGGGCCTCTCTCTTGGAGAGGTGACTGATACAGGGACAACCCAGGACCCCTGGTGAGATCAGGAAAATGTATCAGATGGGAGGACAACACCCTGTAGCTGGAAGGGTTAACAGCAGATTCCTGCTTCTCCCCCTTTGCCTTTACTGTTATCATGATTTATATATTTGAAAGTAGGGATGATTAATAACCCACAAACCTTCAGCCTGGAAGGAGAGCTAAGGCACTTAGCATACCAGAGGGTACTATGATGCAAACAGTAAGAAATGATTAACAAGACTAACATTTCCCCTCCTCCCCAAATAACTCAAGAGCAGCACCAATGGTCCCTTGCACTTCATGGCTCCCAGCAGTTGGGTGAGGGCTACCAAATGGCTTCTGTATCAAAAGGCTGCAGCTAAAAGTCTGTGCACTGCAGGTACCATGGTGATGAGTCTGGCAAAATCGCCTGGAAAGATAAATATAGTTAGCATGCTGTTCCTGGAGCTGGAAATAAATGTCTCCATTCCATATGTGCACTGTTACTCTCAAGATAAGGAAAAACTGGCCTATAAAGTCCTTATTGACCTAAGAAGTCAATTAAAGTACCGAAGGAGCTGCTGAGTACAGTGGTGGAATTCATCTACTGTTTATCAGCTCGGACCTCGACGCTTTCCCTGCTCAGCACTGGGTTAAGTGTAGAGGGAGGACAATGGGGCCACAGAAGAGAGAAACAAAACCAGGAAAGTAAATTGGAGGGAATTGGTCTCTGGGGTAATGGCACACTGAATGCCGAGCTGCATCGGTTCCCAATCTCCCTTCAGTTCATAAAGACCGATCACTACCAGCTTTGTTCTGTGGTCTCTGGTGAAAGAGAAAGGATCCACTTAATTCAGAAAATACTTCGGAGGTCAGAAAGTGTTTTTCTTTCCCCTGGGGTTTCCAGTGCCAGCAGGGGGGGGCAGATTTGGTTTCTTAAATACAAAGAGGGAACCTAATAAGGTCCTGTCTCTGTGTTGATACGAAAGGGATGAGGGGAAGTCCTAGTAACCCAGCGAAAAACGTACGGAAGAAAATCAAATGGAGATGTGAGCAGCTCAGCTGTCCCTTTTTCATGTGATGGAATTACACATGAGAAGGTAATTTGCATCATCCTTATGTGAGAAAAGACTAAGGTTACTTTTTTGTGTGTGTGCTAATCCACACCAGTAGCAAGGTGGGTAGACGGGAACTGGTAAGGGTTACCTGTGACCTACTTCTTTCTTTCATAATGGTAGAAACAACTCTTTTAAACAAAATACAATGGCAAAACAGGACCGCAGAAGAGATTCTGAATCCCCTCCATTCCCACCAGGGTCAACATGAACTGAAGGTCTTCAGCATCTTGCCAGGTATCCCTGCAGTGTTAATGGTGACAGCACGTTCCATCCACCTACGTGTTTCTTGTGGTGGAGGGCAAAGGACAGCAGCATCCACGAGCAGTGATGGAGCTACTGCAGCAACACCCATGTGCAGGGATGAGGTTACTACACAGTAAGGGTGAGTGGGGCCCTAAGCAATATCATCTCTGATTTTAATCAAATGTGCACTGTACCCAAGAACAGGCAGGTTTTGGTCTGGCATATTCTTTCATGATCCTTAAGAGGGAAGTGGGATTTAATTTTTAAAGTGAGAATTCTTTAGCAAAAAAGAAAAGTTCCCATCAAGCTTATGTTGGTAGATGCCACAGTTTGCAGAGCTGCTCCACTCTCCTGGCAGCAGCTCCTCCTGTAGATGAAAGTGCCCTCCAGCACGCTCAGCTGGGAGTCTGAAGAAACCTGTTAGATTGGGCTGAAAATGTCCTCTGACACTGTTTTAACAACAAACTGGACTTTCAGTGAAGTTAAGTTTTTTTGAGAAAAGTCCCTGTTGTCCTTTACTTCCCCTCCCTTAAGTCAGATAACTGAGAATAACATTTTATTTAGAAATATTGACAGCATGTCTTATGGGAATTTTATTTCCCAGATGGATTGCCTGTTCCCTCATGCACCACAAACAGCTGTCTCCTCACCCTGGAGAATATTCTGTTCTGTGTGATGGGGATATAATATGACAGGGCACGTGGCTTCTGGAGAAATTTGGAGTATAGGAGCTTTACTCCAAGGAGGTTCCATGGTAATACTTCAGTAGTGAGATATAATTTTTCACTTTCTTTCTTTTCCACAACAAGCTTCAAGGGTTTTTTTCACTGTAAAGCTGTCTAGTCTCATGTCAAATGGGCTGTATGTGTATTTGCTATGGCATTCCAGCAAAGCTGAGCAGAAAAGGTGATTAGCTACTGTACAACCATTGAGCTACACCACAGTTTGGGGAGAGTAGACTCTACACTGGAGGTGGAGCCAGAGAGGCGTTATAAACAAGAGACGTGTGTGTCACCCTGATTTTGTTCCTTAGGGTGGCTTCTCTGAGCTCCCTACCTCTGAACAAGGTCCTTCCTACAGTTCTTTTAGCTGTGTTTTTGCATTTTTCCAGTAGACCAGAGGGACAATGTCATTTCTGCATTCTGTGTAGGTTATACTGAAAACACGGTTACTGAGACTAATCATAGACGGAGGCCAACAGGAAGGTTTTCTTTGGCTCTGCAATTACATTTCATTTAGTACCATGTGATGGTCTGGTCCTTACATAAAGGTATTAATGAATAGGCAGGACCAAGCCATGGCCAACACTGGACTAAATGTCTCTTAGGAGGACAATTGGCAGAGGACAGAAAGACCTGCTGTCTCTCAAAACCCTCCTCCTACTCTTCCTAGAAAGTACAGGGAGTTGAAAGTCTTGTCAAGGTAATCAGCAAAATGTAAAGAGCTGAAAATGTTCTGCTGGAGAGTAACAGTGTTCAAGGATAGGGCAAGGTCCTCCAAAGAACGGCTGAATGATTTAAGGACACGATTCTGTGTTCGGCAAGATGAAGGAAAGACAACAGTGCTCACCCTCTGCAGGATAAAGGGAATGGCACAAACAAAAAGTGGCAGCATGTCAAGGTTTTGGACAACTTCATCGTCTGAGAAGTTTCATCACAGTGGACAACTGATTGCTTTGAAGAGGTTGTAAAGAGAATATGTCTGGTGCACAAAGCTCTGCTGCCTTGAACTGAATAAGGAGAGACAAGGGAGTCTCCTGAGGTTCAGCAGGAGAGTTGCTTGAGAAATGCTTGTTCTTGATCCTGCTTTCTGCAGCAAATGCAGCATCAGCTCACAAAACCTGCTGGTCCTTGAAATGAAATGCCACAGATGGGATTTTACAGTTACCCAGTGAAGCGCTTCAGAAAACAAGATGGTCAGAAAAAAGATTAGTGTAAAGGAGGTGGCTGGTGAAGAACGAGGGAGCTCCAGTTGTTTGGACACATCCACATTGCTCGCTAAAAGCCTTGGCCTTTGGTCGGGTAGAGGAAGGCTGTTCAGGGGACAGACTGCTCGGGGTACAGCCAGACAAGGTGGCTCAGTAGCACAGCAGAGACCTCCTCCGCTGCACTGCAAGGTGTAGCACGATGAGGAGTTAGCACCTCGGGCTGCCAGGCTTCATGACTGAGGGAGGAAGGAACAGTAACAAAAGTATAACAAAATCTAGTCCCTTAATCTCTCTGCTCTCTTCCTGTGGCACAATACACTGTGTCCTAGATTTGAACCAAATCATAGGGAAACTTGTGGTGGCATGGCACATCCAAACTCTGGAGACCCTCCTGCCAGATGCTTCTAGCGTAGCATTGCTCACAGTACAGGCAATCTGGCAGCGTGCTAGGTCCTTTTTGTCCCATGTTCTGTCCCTAAAGACAAACAGCAAAGGGTCAGCGCTGCTCTTCTAGGGTCAGAAAAGCTTCCTGTGGAAGAGCTTGTGACAGGATCTGGTGCATGCTTGGAAAGAACAGAGGTGGGTTAGTGGCTCAGGTCAGCAAAGTAAATCTTCTGAAACCCCAGTGTTATGTGGTGCAAGAGACAGTAGTGTTTGGCCAGCAAATCTATAGAAAGGAAACATTTCAATCAATCAGCTCCGTTTGCTTATTCCTCTTCCCTGTTTCACTTCTACTTTTCCTGCTCCTCTTTATTCTCCGCCATCTCCTCTCAGACCTGACTGCTTTCATTATAAGGTTGAAGGGCAGTGGCGAGTGAGTGCATTAATCTCATACATTTTCATGAATATCAATTACAACGTGGATGCCAGAAGATTTTTCTTACTTTCAACAGAGTCGAGACCTAATTCTTTATACAGACTCTGTCTCGGGTAAAACCTGGGGGCTTTTTTCCAAAGTCAAGCCTGCCATCTCCTCTTCCCACTCCTTCCCACCATGCTGATAGCCCTTTGCTTTTTTCCTGTAGCATCTATATATACAATGGTTATCAGGAAAAGCCATTCCCCTTTCTGCCCTTGAAAGGCAATATCCACACAAGCTCTTGGGCAGAATTTGGAGTGTAGAATCTCTGCTGTTCAATTACCACGGAGCTTAGCTCTTTCATGTGTGACTAGATATTGTATTTTTTTTTCCCCAGCAAGGCTGAAGTTTAAATGGACAGAAAAATTTCTAGTATTTGAGATGGAGGAAAATGTTTGGTGTTGAAATGAGTGGAGTTTATAGGCTACTGGGAAACAGAACTATTTCTGAGGTAATAAATGTTTCTCTTATTTTGTAGTCTCTGTTCCGTTGTTGGTTAGCAGATTCAGATCATCATGACAACTAAAAAGTCAAAAGCATATAGCAAAGTTTATATCTGTTCTTTTTGTACACATGAAGCCATCTTTTGCTTTTCATGGAGCCTATTTTACTCACAGTGAAATGAGGTCTGACTGTACGGCAGCAAAAGTAAGGCCAGAGAGAGCTGGCAGTAAGTCTAAGGTATTCTTTATTTGAATTACAAAAATGCCAGTGAACTTTACTTACGGGTTAGCATTCCACTTTGCTGGCTGCTCTGCAGAAATCAAGCAAAAAAGGCAAATCTACCCAAAAGGGATTTTGGTTTAAGCCAGCGCTTCCTCCCCTTAGTTTTCTCAGGTCCCACTGCTGAAGGAGGACCCTGGTGACCAAAGGCTCCCCATGCCACCTCCAGTGCTGGAGCTGGTCTCCTGGGAGGACACCAAGGGGTCAAGTCTTCCCTGGCAAACAGAGAGCAAACCAGTGGTGCTGGTGTATTCCTGCTGTGGGAGCCTGTGTGCTCCTTGCTGGTGAGCCCCCGGTCTGAGTGCTTGATACCAGTGATGATCACAGCTGTGTCTCCCAGAAACAGTGATCTGATCCTTTTGCAGATCTTTCAGATACACTCCTAAAATGGCTGAGAGCTGGAGAGCGTCTATTAGACACACACAGGCCAGGCAACTGAAAAAAGGGGAATTACATGATCTAAGATACATCTATTAATTTTGGGTCAAGATGTGCCAGCCTACCATGAAGTTCTATAGCTATAGATAGTAACAGGAGCAGTGACCTTTAATTATAGCAAGATAATGGGCACTGCTCTAATAGAGAAACAGCTAAAAATAAAAGCCAGTATAAAAATACAAAGTATCTCAGAATGTGATCACATTTTCCACTAATGGAAAACATAGCTCAACTCTGAATTACTGAAAAATGTTTTCTTTTACAGATACTAAGGTTACATTCAGCTGCTGAGTTGGTACGGTTTAGTTCTTGGTATCATATTAGACTGGTAAGTTTAGAGTAACCAGAAAACTCTGTGGATATTCTCTCTTTGATTTAAGCTGGAATTATTAAATTTTGGTTGAGTTTGATTTGATTTGGTTCAAATTTGAAGTAAATGAAAGCCCTCAGTGTAAAATTAAATTTACTCCCTGTAAATTTAAACAAGAGGGATTCTTTAATGCATTTACTTGAGCTAGTAATGTGGTGCTGTAGATGTGGAGGGTGAAATGGTGCTGAGAACCTGATGTCCTGTGAATACTGTGTGTGTTTCTGGGGGGTTATTTCAGACTAATTCAGTCCTGTGGACTGAGAGCCCGTTAAGGACCAAGGTGTTATTGCAGCTCCTCTGGTGGTTTAGTTTCATCCAAGAGGAATCCAAAGTGTGTGCTCCCAGACTGCTCCGTGGACATCACCCAATGCAAAGTGGGAATGGTCAGAGCAAAATGCTTTGAGAGCCCATTTCTGACCAGGACTAAGATGCAGGTAGAATCATAGAATAGCTTGGGTGGGAAGGGACCTTTAAAGGTCACCTCGTCCAACCCCCCTGCAATGAGCAGGGACATCTTCAACTAGATCAGGTTGCTCAGAGCCCCGTCCCGGCTAACTAAATAGTCTTTAATAAGTTGGTGCACATTTGCATATCAGAAGGGCCCATGAGAGCTCCCGACACCTCACTTGGACCCCGTTCTGTAAATGCCTGGTACCAGGGCTCCCTGAAACGCCTGGGAGTTCCCAGAGCAGCCCTTTCAATTCCTCTGGCTGAGGAGAAACTTTTCAAAGTTTCTGATATTTCTTCTGTAGATTGAAAATACTTTGATAAATTCAATATTTGGAAAGCAAAGCAATCTGTAGCTGAAGCTGCATGGAACTTAATGTTCATTTTTCTCTCAAAGAAAGTTAAACTGCCCTGCTGGAATTAAACCGGTGACCCAAGATAGGAAAGGAGTGCTTACAACTCAAAATGTCTCAAAATAATACAGCCTGTAAAAGCAGACAGGGCTCTCAACTTTGAAATGTACTTTTCACTTTTACAGAAATACGGCCATCTAGGTTTTTGTTATCTGTTGGAAGTGAGGAAAAATTCCCACTTCCCAGGTTTTGCTGACAAACTTTTCTGCACCTATTCAGATAATGTGATTTGTGAACTTTCTTGAAATGCACCAACAACTGCAAAGTGTGAATAGCAGCTCTATTAATATGCCAGTCAGGACAACCATTACGGTACAAATTATAGAGCGAGCTGAAAAAAAAGTTTGAAGAGCCAACTTCTGAGCATTGAGAAGCAATCGACCCCCACCCCTGCCCCGGCACACATCCTTCCACAATAGCATCTTCCCCATATCTGTTGACAAACTTTGGCTAATGTTTCTGCTCGCTAAAAGGTTTTCTGCCAATACAGCAACATATTGCAGATAAAACCTAATGAGCTGAGTTTAACAAAAAAATGCCATGTGGCTTCCTTACAGTGATGCCCATCTGTCGGCTTAGTGAAGCAGCAGTGCGCTGCAGCTGTACTCCTTTGCTTTTTATCAAATCAAAATAAAGCTGTGCACCCCAGAGTCAGGTATGATAAACAGGCCAGCAAATTGCCTTACATGGGTATCATACAGCTCCTTATCTGTCTCACTTTTCAGAGCAGCATAACCAGATGGCTCCTAACGGTGGGTGAAATTTTCTCCGTTATGTTTTTGGCATTGAGCTAGGGGGACGTAGTCCAGAAGTCCACCACCAGAACAACAGATATTTAAATTGGACTGGGACTGAGATTACAGCCTGCAAACAGAACTTTTGAAATTGAAGCAGATTTCATTAATAGCAAAGGAAATGCCTATTTAGAGTGGGTCTGGTGGAACAAAAAGGACACAAAACAATAAAAAAAGGAGGCTTTGTGAGCAGCCCCACGGAACAATGAGGAGGTTGGCCTTCCTCCAACCTCCCGTCCGGCTGGCGCAAAGCAACTGGCCTTTTCACACCTCTGTAATTTATCACGGGGGCAGTGGGAATAGGGAAGACTTCCCTGGCCACTGGGTGGTGGCTGGAGGCATCATTTCCTACCAGTCCACTCTGCGGCCAAGGGTGCAGAGGAGAAAAGCATTTCTGCTGCAATTGGAAGTAGGGACATTAAGAGGGCTTGGGGATATGGAGCATCTGTCCGTGATAGAAATCCCCGCTGAGAGCAGGATGTCACAGGCTAAAGGCTTCAGTTTCTCCTGGCTCATCTTTTTCCTGGTTCATTTGTCAGACCAATCTGAAGTTTAAAATGTAAAAGGAGTTTGCTCTTCCTTTAATTGGCTACTAAACAAATATTAGTGCTTTTGTCTTATCTGTGGTTTTGGCATCAGTTCCAGATTTGGGGAACAATCAAAAAGAGTCTAGATTGAGGGCAGAGGAAGTTCTTGCTTAGTAGATTGGGAAAGGAGACTTTGTTAATGTGCGTGCCACGCTTTTGTTGGTGGGTTTTAAGTTCAGTTGATTCTAGGTCTCAAAGGTGAATGTGACATTCAGTGTTTGCTGCCAACACGTACGCAGGCCCCTTGTATTGCAGGGGACGCGCAGCAGATTTGCATGGGGTTTTGCTGTCACCAGGAGAAATGCATGAAATAGAGCAGATTGAAAGTGTTTAAGAATGTGATTGCTGATGAACTTTCTTGGCACATGACGATTCTGCGAATTTAGACTTCTCTGAACATGTGTGTTGTAAGCACGTGCGTGTGCTGGTGTCTGCTTTGAGGGCTGGCACCCGCACCGTTGTACTAACATTTCAAAGGCTGGAACCTGGAGCTTCTCAGCTGTTTGTGCTCAGGCAAAACAGAAAATAAAAATGTCATATCTAGAAAACTGACTGAATAGAGGCAGGAGTGGCAACTGTTGTCCCTAGGTCATTAAGAATTATCTGAATCTACCATTCTTCTGAAGACCAGACTATTTATATTCATGTGCCTTTGCTTGTAGGTAGGAGCTTTGGTTTAGGCACAGATATCTGGAAAAGCTGTGTGCTTTTCCCTCAGTGCAAACTCTCTATGCCTCTGCTAAAGATGAACAAAGCAGTATGAAATAAACTGTAGAGATGTTGAAGACTGGTACTGTGTCAAACCCCAAAGATACCTAATTCTTGTGCATAAGATGTTTCAGGACTGTCAGTACTGTGGTCATTCCTTGCTGTGTGGATGAGATGGTGAAGAGTGAATCCATATCATATAGCTGAGGCAGGGTAACCTTATCAAAAGCTGTGTGCTTTTCCCTCAGTGCAAACTCTCTATGCCTCTGCTAAAGATGAACAAAGCAGTATGAAATAAACTGTAGAGATGTTGAAGACTGGTACTGTGTCAAACCCCAAAGATACCTAATTCTTGTGCATAAGATGTTTCAGGACTGTCAGTACTGTGGTCATTCCTTGCTGTGTGGATGAGATGGTGAAGAGTGAATCCATATCATATAGCTGAGGCAGGGTAACCTTATCAATGTCAGAATCAGGCAGCCCTAATTCACATGCTTCCTCTTCATTGGGTTGTGGCTGCATCCCATGGATATAACAAAACGAGAAGCGTTTGTCTTGAAAATGGTGTCAGAACTAACATGGAAAAGAATGAGTTATGTACAGTGTGGTGGCATCTAAATGGAGACAAATGGAGTTTTGCTGTGTTGATCTGTTTCGCTTGAGCAAGACTGTACAGTGGTGGCCAAAGTTTGCTGGAAAATATTCTGTAAAATATATACCCTGGGAACTACATGTGCCCATTGCATGTGCTGTCACCTGATTTGCAGAAGGAAGCCCTTAACTTAGGTCAGAGGCAGCTCCCTGTGACCAGAGTAATTTTATTGCTATCTGACCATTGTTTCAAATTCCACCCCATTTGTTATGTTCTTAAGGTTGCGTCTTTTCAACTGTCGCATTTTACCTCCGAGCAGTGAGCTGTACGGAAATCCTCCCTAAACAGAATGAAGAACATTGTAGAAATCCATCCCCTTCCCAGATGCTGCAATTTGCCTAAAAGCGTGTTGAGCAATTTGACTTTCTTCCTGGTATTTTATTCATGATGGCAATTTCTTCCTTTTAGCCAAGCTGTAGACGAGAGGAAGAATGAACAAGATGGCTGAGTTAAATATAGCACTGGGGATGAAGCGTAACAGACTGTCCAGGGCTCCAGTCATAAAAGAAGAAAGAAATTACTTCAGAGAGGATTAAGCACTCTCTCGCTATAGAAGTTCTATATGATGTCAAAGAGTGGAGAGTATCGAACAGCATGCCAGGAAAAGGAAAATCCTGGGATGCTGACCCAGAAAATTAACACACTGCTCAGTGGCTGGCTCAAAATGGAAGAGGAGTTTCACAACTCTTTTTCCTGAACTAGTGGCAGCTGTGACAAAACTGTATCACGGAGTTACAACTTCAGCTTCATCCTGAGTGTGTGTGTGTGTGTCTGTGGGCACACAGTCATGTCTCTGTACAGCTACAGTGATGCCCTAGAGAGAGAGAGCCATGGGGGGAACACAGTGTGGGCTGTACTAAGGCAAGGAATACCACCAGTCTCCCCCCACCTCATAAATCTCTGCTTGACTTCCAGGAGTAATCTTCTCATTCCAGGCTCTGAACCTCCAAATATTAGGAGGCATGACAAAATTACTCCTAGGAGTATATATGAAACCCTTGAATGGAGGGAGTGTGATTGGATGCTGTCCCTGAGCCTTTGCAGAGGCAGAGGTCTGAAGACCTGCTCTGGAAAACCTGTGTTGCAGTGTCTGTGTGTGTGGCTCTGAGGCCTGGTGAGCACTCCCTACCCGTGCTGGCAATATTGAACTATCCGAACCTGAAGAAGAGAGCTGGGCTGCACCCAGACAAGGAGCTTCTGTCAGGGCAAAGGAGGGCAGAGCTGGGTTTGAGAGCAGGTGGTTGGAGCCATAGGGGCTGTGCCTGTTGATGCTACATCTCCATCCCCTGAGCATCCCCCCACTTGCCAAGGTGGCAGGCACGCGACCTTTAGGACTTTGGCACAGGACAGGGGACCACTGCAGCTCTGCAAAAAAACTGTTGTTGTGGGGGTTCTTTGTCTCCTGAAGTCGTGAGGTGCATGGTTTGTGTGAGTAGAAAAATTTATGAAGCAGCGACTGCATTGCCTGTGGTGGGAGCTGTGCAGCCAGGAGTGAGATGGTGTGGTGGGGACAGGAGATGCTCAGGATTGCTGGGTTAGCTGTGCTGGAGGAGATCTTCCACTGCCAGTCACCAACTGCAAGAAAACATTGGAAATAGTTTTCAAACCCTGGCAAGGGAAGCAAGCCTTGGGTGTTGAAGAGGTGAGAGGGACTCGGTCACCTTGTTTGGTCGAACAAAGAGTGCCTACAGGGAGTGACTTCTCTTCTCCTACATGGTGAAAGCTTTACTTTGTTTTTAGTACCACTATTAGATTGTGCTGTGATGGATGCAAGAGAGTCCCTGTGGTGTAAATCAAGCGGTCCCCACCATGCTGATAGGCACTGTGTAAAGACCTAGAATTTTTTATTGCAGAGCTACGCTGGAAATTGAGTAGCTACAGAGAAGAAAATGTTAGATCAGCAAGGGACCTGCTCACTCTGCTGCCTTCCCCTCTCTCTGCATGAATGTAAATGCCCCTTCTGTGAAGAGAGGAATGAAAGAAAATTGGACATTGAGGGCAAGACCATTCCTCTGCTATAATCTATTTATTAAACTAACCTCATAATAGTGATGATTAACAAAATGTTTCATTGAAATATGTCCAATACCTTTCTCTGTACACTATAGTAAATGCTACTTATGTTGAATGAATAGCAAAATCATCACAAAACCTATTGAACAATGTAACCCACACATCCCCTAGCTCCTAGAAAACCATTCCCCTTCAATACCCATCTTTTGTGGAGAAAAGGGGATGCTGGACACTAGTTTCATTTAAATTTGTATGTCTCCAGATCTACACGAAAACCATTTGCCCTGTGAGTTTCATGCCTTTTATTAGGAATGACTTACTGGAAAAGAATGTGTTTCACATTTAGTGACCCTGAGCGTTAGAAACGGGTGAAGAATTGATTTTTTGGTTTGCTGACTGAACTAAGAATGTGTGAGGAAAATGCTTGTGGGCTGATTTCCCCCCCCCCAACATTTTTCATCTTCCCGCAGAAATGGAAAATAAAAAAGCTGAAAAGGCTTGCATTGGCTCAAGCACTTCTTTGACACAGAACAGAATATGTTGTGCTGAAAATGTGAAAATGAATGGCCTAGCATGCTTTTACCAGAAAAACCCAGTATGTTTTCCAGTGAAAAACTGCAGTTTGTGAACTGTTTCAGTTAACCAAGTCTGCAGTGTGTAAATATTCTCCCTTGTGTGCTCACCCCCAACGAATGTAGACAATTCTGCTGGGTGCCCTGGTAGGCCAAGCATGTACCTATTATCCCTGCTGGAGTCTGCACTGAAGCTGGTTTTGACTGTGCTGAGTGCTGTATCACCATCACCCTGCTTAGTCGTGGTGTTCTTCATATTATTTCATTACCAGGATGTGAACTCCTGCATCTCCATCTGATCCTACTTGCTCTGTCATTCCTAAGCATCAAAGACTCCTCCACAAGGCATCCCAGCTCCTGCTTCCGTGAATGAGAAAGGTCTAATCCTCAACTCCAGTGGGTCATCAGTAGAGCCAGCTCGTGGTGAATGCTTCCGTGAATGAGAAAGGTCTAATCCTCAACTCCAGTGGGTCATCAGTAGAGCCAGCTCATGGTGAAACAGGGACAACCTGTGCAGGAGCAGTGCCTAGTTCTGCTGGGCTCACAGAGCATGGATATCTCCTTGTCCTCGGTTGGGAGGAAAGCTGTCACTGCTGCCTTGTCCCTCTTCACTCCTGAACCTCTTGTGTTGGTGTAAACCAGCAGTACCTTCAGACAAAACAAGAGACTAACGTATAGTGCAGTAAAGAGACCATAAATTGCTTCTGCTTGTCTTTAGTGATTATACCTGACTTTGCTGGCACTAGTGCTTATTCATAAACAACAAAACTACTTTGCTAGAATTTTCAGAGGAAAAACTTTAACAGGAATGGAAATTGCACCCAAAATACCATTTTTTGCAGATTGTTTCTAAGCTTTTATTTGAGGAAACATGTGGAAAAGAATGTTTTCCAGCAGTTAAAACCTAAGCTTTTGTGATTTTAAATGAAGAAAATATAAATTTTTGAGTTTTTTTCAGTGCAACTTCAAAAATCCTCAAACTTTTTTAAAAATAGAAAGCAAACTGGTTTTACTTCTTCATAAGAATTTCTCTGAAACCAAGTTACATCTCTGTAGATACTTAAATGAACTGTGGCCAGAGCCCTTAGTTTCTTGTGGTTTTGTACTCATGGAACTCATCACAAGGCTTTTATTCGCTTTCAGCTTAGATACAACTGTACATGAAGCTTTTGTGCTTGCTCTCAGATGAGCTGGAACATTTTATAACATTTTATGATCTATTTTCCAGTCCTGTATGAAGTAAATAAACTCTTTGATGTCACCAGCAGAAAGCCTAATCATTCCTATAACAATTCTTTGTTAAGTTACCTCTTCGCTTGCTGCCTGTGAAGATGTTTTCCATTGCCCGAGTTCAAGATGTTCTCTCTGAAAGGCCGTTCTGTGATAAATTTTAGGAGATTTTCCATAAAAGACTTCGGAAACTTGGAATCTTGGCTATTGAAGGATGAGGTGTTGCAAACATGTGTCTTGAAAGCCAAGAAAGGTAACCTTGAGAGCTTCACTTCTCTTGGAGTCGGGGGTGCTCTTAAGTGGAGAGAAGGGAGAGGCATGAATAAAGAATGACCTTTTGTCAGGCAAGAGCAAATCACTGCAAGGAGGAAGCCTTGTTTGCTGCAGGGCTGTGCTCTCTTACGAACTCCAGCGTGGTTCTGGCTGACTCCAACCCAGGCACCACCTAGCTCTTGAACCTTGATCCTTTTTCCACAGAATCAAATGACCTAGAAAAGTGGCTCTTGCTTGCTACGAGGCACGACATGAACTCTTCATGCTCATCTTCCCCCTGCAGAGCAGAGGAAGCATAGCTTCCACGACTATTTACAAGGACTGTCTGGTGATTTCTACCATGTTATTCCAATGACAGTAAATTTGCCTTCTTGGCTCTTTCCATCAATTGAGTTTCTTTTTCTCAAGTCTTCTCTCTTGCCCAAAGCTGGTTCTCCAGCTGTGTTTGCTTAGCCCCGTTAACACAGCTCTAACACAGAAGTGGCCATTGTGTGGCATTATTAATGCTGTTCCATTTGCATGCGGCATGGAGAATCTTGTTTAATTTCAAGCTCATAGGTATAATTTTCTAGTCCCTCTTTGTTTATTTATTATGCAGAAAACTGCAAGATTCAGCTGGGGGCTATTCCCTACCTTTTGCCTCATCCCTTCATAATTGTTTAAAGCTGTATGATTCTTCCTGCTGCTCTGAATGTGTTCTCCTGTGTTTGCACTTCCTTTTGTTAGTGTTGGAGCGTGAAGGAACACAATGAAATGGTAAATAATATGAGGTCAAGGAGTCAGTCAATGGAATTGATAGGAGGTAAACAGAGAAATTGAGTATAAACCAGCTGCAAAATGAACAGAGGCTGGAAACTGGCAGAGGGCTTTTAGGCACTGGAGGAGTACGGCCTTGCAACAGATGCCACAGACTTAATTAGTTCAAGGAGAGAGTTTGATCAATTGATGTGCAATTTTACATGGAAGAGCTATTTGTGATAGCAGGAGTGAGTCTTAGCAACTTAGAAGGTGTCTTCCAGAACTGGTGTGTTGCTCTTACAGTCAGATACATGTACAGTATTTGCTGCCATGTACAGTTTTTCCATAGGGAGGAAATATCCAGTTTCCTGTCTGACCCACTCCTGCTTGCTAATTTTTCCTTGCCTCAATGGATTAGAAACATCTACTTCCAAGCTGTGGGAGAAGGAGGTCAGTGGGATGGATGGACACGTCCCTCTTTGAGGCTGCATGTTTGGGGCAGGGGGAGGTGACTTTTTGGTAGTGTGGTCTGCAGAGCTGCTTGAGGTATCGAGGGATTCCTACTCTGGTGGCATCTGCCAGAAAGAACTGGCTACTCTGGAAAAGTCTTTGAAACAGGAGAGTGAGCGGGCAGGTTGGGTTACATCTTTTAGGTTTAGGATCTGCGTTGAACAATGGAGTGGGCTGCTAATGAAAAGAAGCCATTCCCTACAGGTTAGCTTTTGCAAGCAAACATCCACGCTGCCAGTGATTTGTTAACAGCACGCAGTGCCTAAGAGAGTGCAGAGCAGCATAGTTCTCTAAAGGGAACAGAGAACAGGCTGGAGTACAGCAGATTTATCATCTAGGTTAGATGTAAAGCATCATGAGTGAAAAGGGAATAAATGGCAAGGGGTTAGTAAATTCTGTGTAGACGGTCCCCAGGCTGTCTCAGCTGCCTGAGGTGCATGATTCCTACTCTGGTGGCATCTGCCAGAAAGAACTGGCTACTCTGGAAAAGTCTTTGAAACAGGAGAGTGAGCGGGCAGGTTGGGTTACATCTTTTAGGTTTAGGATCTGCGTTGAACAATGGAGTGGGCTGCTAATGAAAAGAAGCCATTCCCTACAGGTTAGCTTTTGCAAGCAAACATCCACGCTGCCAGTGATTTGTTAACAGCACGCAGTGCCTAAGAGAGTGCAGAGCAGCATAGTTCTCTAAAGGGAACAGAGAACAGGCTGGAGTACAGCAGATTTATCATCTAGGTTAGATGTAAAGCATCATGAGTGAAAAGGGAATAAATGGCAAGGGGTTAGTAAATTCTGTGTAGACGGTCCCCAGGCTGTCTCAGCTGCCTGAGGTGCATCAAATAAAAGCCTGACAGCACTTGCTCCTGAATACAACAGCTTCTCTGGCTGTTGGGAGAGCTGAGCCAATTCCTTGCTGTTGCCACAAGGGTTGTGCCTTTTCCCCCTCTTCTGGCACCCTTGCTTGTGTTCTTGTCCCTTGGCTTTGTACTGGCTGTGGCATAGGAACCTTCACTTGGCTTTATCCCCCAGATTGGATATCATAGAATCACATAGATTCTATGATTGATAGATTGATAGAATTGATAGAATCAATCACAGAATGGCTTGGCTGCTGTTGCCACAAGGGTTGTGCCTTTTCCCCCTCTTCTGGCACCCTTGCTTGTGTTCTTGTCCCTTGGCTTTGTACTGGCTGTGGCATAGGAACCTTCACTTGGCTTTATCCCCCAGATTGGATATCATAGAATCAAGCACAGAATGGCTTGGCTTGGAAGGGACCTTAAAGATCATTGAGTTCCAACCCCCTGCCCTGGGCAGGGACACCTCCCACCACACCAGGTTGCTCCAAGCCCCATCCAGCCTGGCCTTGAACCCCTCCAGGGATGGGGCAGCCACAGCTTCTCTGGGCCAACTATTTTCTGCTGATGTCTGGCTGCTCAGTGCATAGAGTCAGCTCAATGGGGATGTGGGGGTCAGTATGAGAGCCAAGTAGGGGGTGATGGAGCCAGCATCAGGCAAGGAGGCAGGAATGTACAGATTTAACCTGGGGGAGAGGTGGGAGTGACAAGCTGGGCTACCTGGTTTTGCCAGCAGCCAGTGGCTAGATCAGCTCAGCCCATCTTGTCCTGTGTCCTCAGCCTGTTTGCAATAATTGCACCATGGGTTAGTGGGGAGCGTGCTGGGGAGGGAGCTGGCGTGGGATGCCAGATGACCCTGGCACAGACAACCCATGCCTTTTGTTATGAGAGCAAAAAGCCCTTCAGCTGAAGAAGAAAAAGGAACTGGTGAAGCAAGACAAAGGTATAATAATCCATTGTGAAAGAAAAACCCTGCCATCCCATAGAAAAAAATGTCGCATCACATGCTCTGGCAGAGACTTCAGGTTGGCCTAATTTAATCAAATATTCATGTTGTGGTTTTCCTTCCTCCTGCTGTGATGGCAGCTGACATCGATCACTGAAAGCCTTTGACAGAGATAATTGTCCTTGTTGAGTCTTGCTTCTATTTCAACGTTCCCCTTAGCAGCATCTTTTCACACCTTTACAGATCTGCACATTTACTCCCGTTTCTTGATTTTAGGAGCCTTCACCTTGTGAAGTTCTGGTGTCTCTCCATAAGGCTGTGCACGCACGTGTTGATTTGAACACAGGGCACATCCCCACGGAGCCAGCAGCCTCCTCTGAAAATTTTGATATGACGTGTATTAACATGTCGTGGCCCCTTTTGTACAGCTGACAAGTGTGGCACTTTTTTAAGAGCTAAAAAAAGGCACTCATGAAATCCTGCATCTTTCATTGGCTCTCCCCTATCTTATCGGTATTGTTCCCCCTCCTCGTGCAGAACCAAACTGTGTGCCTGTGGAATTTGATAAACTGGAGCACTTCACACATCTGCACCAGGCTAACTTGATTACAGTAGTTTAATTCTGCTTGATATCAATCAGCTCTGTACACAGTAAGATTAATTATTGCTGTCACTCTGTCAGCGCTGTAATAAGAAAACATAGATGCTGAATGGCAGATGGGAATTTGCTGGGAGAGAGAAAGAGGGAGTTTTCCTCCCCTGCTCCCTGGGGAGGGAGAAAACCTGCAAAAGGTGAGCTGACCCGGGGAGGAGCTGGGATTGTCACCTGCTCCGTGCCACAGGTGGGTGCTCGTTAGTATCTAAATGGGTTCCTCTCTTCTGTCACCACGCCAGAGCATCGCACAATTACATTTGCCCAGGCAGATTAATTTTATTTGCAGGTATGTGATGGCGAGCATGCAAACTAGCTGCTGATAAACGTTTGTCTTAAGGAGACTGCGCTATATATTTCCCTCTCTTTATGTACCTCTTTACAGTGATTTCTCCCCATCCGGAGTGGGTGTAAAATGCCACCAGATCAGAACAGCAATGACTTCCACCTGCTCTGTGCTGCTATAAATGACTACGCAGGAAACTTGGACTGAAAAGCTGCCTGCTGTTGCAAAGGTGACAGACATAGCTGTTATTTTTGCTTTGCTATTGTGCACTGGCATTCTAGTGCAAAACCCATGTTGGGTTGTAGATTAGCATTTAATTCTCCTCATTCTCTACTGGCATGAGGCCCTTCAGTTATCTTACAGGAAGGGAGGGAGTTAGAGCATCCACAAGCTGCTCCAACGTGTGCAGGGTATGGAAGGGAGTAGTGGAAAACTCTTTACTCTTCCAGCTTCATCCCTGGAATAAGGAATGGAGCAGAGCTCAGAGCAGAGCAGAGAAGTCATGTTCTGGTGGGAGCCTTTGTAAAGTTTGCCTTCAGGTAGCACATCTGGGAAAGGAACAGGCTGTTATTTCATGCACATAGTGTGGCCTTTTAAACACTTCTTGTCTTTCTGGATTTGTCTCTTCTCATTTGCTGGGTGTGTTGCACCTGCATGGAGTGGTGCAAGATACAGTTTAAATGCTTCTTTGGGGAGTTCTTTTGCTTATTTGCAAATAGAATTGATATGTAAAATTACACAGGAATTTTAAAAATTATTTAAAATTATACAGGAATTTATTAAAATTGCACAGAAGAAAACAAGTCTGTCTGTGAGAGAGCGTTCACAGGCTAGTTTGAGGTTTCTCACTTCTCTCTGTTGGGTATGTAAGAAGCTGAAGTGCTGTGAATGGTCCCCTGGAGAAGCTGAAGTTGCCTTTGCTGACTGTCAAAGGAAACTTGAAATCTAACTTGGCTGCCCAAGATCTTAGAGCACCCTCGAGCTTGTAATTTGTAGGAAGAGTTTCCATTGCAAAACAACCCATAGGCCCACAACTGAAATCTATGATTAAAAGCTTGTTATTCTGCCAGCCTGTGGATGGCTAAGAGCTGGGGCTGCACACGCTGTGCTCCTCCCTTTCACTGACCCATGGGGTGAACTTGAATCTTCATTTTCCCCCGATGAAATAAACCCTTTATTTACAAATCACACCCCCATTCGTATCAATAAAGAACTAAGAATCCTCTTTTCTCCCGTTTCACTGACCCATGGGGTGAACTTGAATCTGCATTTTCCCCCGATGGAATAAACCCTTTATTTGCAAATCACACCCCCATTCGTATCCATAAAGAACTAAGAATCCTCTTTCCTCCCAAAGAAACAGGCTGCTGCAGTCTTCCCTGCCCAACCATGCTTGCAAGAGAAATGATGCATCGTGCATAATTCCCCTTTCATTTCCTTAATATACAGTGCATATATCACCGCGGTGGCAGGTGGGCCATTATGGGCTGCCCAAGAGCTGCCTCCAATATATCACTTTCATGAGAGGATGATATGATGAGGACTTTAATGTCATATGATGATCCCCTGGCATTGTTTGTCAGACTCCTGCTTTGAATTGGTTTGATGGTAAAGCCTGCTGCTGCTGATTATATCTGCCACACCGCGTCATTCACACTGTCCTTCTCCTCCACGCTGACTGCTGGATGTCATGCATTTAGGGGAAGTGAACGATGACAAACTACAGTAATATATATTTAACCTTAACTGTTATTAAATGATTGCTCTTCTCGCTGTTTCAGCTGTCAGTGGTCAAATAGAGACTCGCTAATGACTTCTGCTTTTAAAGCATGTGTTGAAACTCCTGAAATTCATCAGGGGATGTTTTTCATGCAGCCATAGTGATATTTTTATAGCAGTTATAAAGGACAACGAGGGCAGGAGAGGGGGGAATAAGCACTTGCAGATCATTTAGGAGAAGAGCACCAACTCACTAAAACCCCCACGTTCCTCCCCAGGAGCTGCGCTATGGGCTGTGAACACTGGATCTTCAGAAGGGGCTTATTCCTAGTCCTTCACCGGGAGCAGGAAGGGCTGCCTTCTCACCAGAGGGGTGCCAGCTGGGGAGACCAGTCACACAGGCTGAGCTCAGCACAAGCAATTCCTTGGTTTCTAAGGCTTTTTTTCTCTTCTGGTACCTATGAAGTCATTGAGCAATGCCCTCAGGGTACAGGGACTGGATCAGCAACTTCTCTTTGCTGCCTCCACTTAGAAGATAAACTGTCTTGTCTGGAGGACAGGACTTGAGCTGGCAGCACTGCTCAGCTTCAAGAAGCCAGGGCATTAGCTATGGTGAGGGCATTCCTCAAATGCTTACCTTGATTTAGGCATTAGGTAGGCTGCGAAGAGGTGGCACTGGTGACTCTGATACAACCCTGTTTGTCTGCAAGCACCAAAGAAGGTTGTGCTTCCTTGGAGGCGGCTGGGATAGGAAAGCAGGAGATGGCACTTCTGCTGGTGGCTGATAGTCCTTTCCAGTTGAGACCACCATCACAAGGTTTTGAAGGCCCACAGCCCTCGGACACTGCCTGGGCTGTGTTGCCTCCCTCTCATCCACTCACAAACCAGCAGCTAACAAAACCCATTTCCACATTCTTTCTGTGCTTTTGGGGTTAGGTGCCAAAAATGTTCTTCTGGTAGTGCTATTTATTCCGAAAAATGAGCATCATAATTTTTTTTACAAATCATTTTGATTGAAGTGGCCAAACCTGCAACCTTGCATTGTGCTTTGCTAAAACTGACAGCGACTGTTTTTGTGATGGGGCTGTCTGTCAAACGTAACCCCAGTAGAGAAACATCTCATTTTCCAAAGCTACAGAAGACCCATTTTCACTTTTGATTTAGATTGGACTGAATAGGTGACCCGTCTGAATGGGAAGGACTTTTCCAGTTTCTTCAGTTACTCACTTTATAGTGATTTTGATCTTGCTTCCTTTGATGCATTTCTACTGCTAATCTTTTGTTAATGACACTTAATTCAGTATTTTTCTCAAAAAACTTGCCTTTACTGAGAAGCACCTTGATACAAATCAGCCATTGTTGCATTAGGGAGATGTTCAATGCCTGATACCTCAGGGCAAGCTGATGGCTCGAAACCAGAATCACTAAGAAGTGTAGGTGTCACTTTTTTCACTTTTTTTTCTTTTATCTTTTTTTTCTCCTTCCCCCTCCCTGCTTAGAAAATCACAGAAAGTGTATTCTCAATAGTCAAGAGTACAGGAAGGAGAGGAGGTATTTATCACAGCAGCTTGAGTGCTGGAAAGGGACCATTTGAAAAGGACGGGATAAAAAGCCATGAATCAATATTTCTATGCGCCTTCTGCTGCTGTTTATTTGAATCCATTTGTTTTGCTGACATATTTCCCATGTGGCTGGAAATGCTATTTCCTTTGATAACATCAGCAATTGATGTGTTGCATTTGCTGTACAGCTCGGTGCATTCTAGGCAACGGGATGTCACTCTGACTCTCTAACTCTGCTTTTAAAAAACAAAAAAGTGCATGTTCACTCGGATCACCCCCGTGTGATGGACTCTGGGTTCTGCCATCGGGAGATGCCACCCTCCCCAGGAACAAACTGATGGACAGTGAACAAATTGCTGGTGACCAAGGGCACCCCATTATTTTTGTTGCACGAGGGCTCCGGGGTTTCATGTGATACAAGGTCTCTTGGAGTGAATGCCATCGAGGTCCTGCAGGTCTGCTGCTGGTACTCCATAGCACAGAGTTTAGGGGGCACGACATGGTGAGTTGAGAGAACTTCTAGAAGTTTTGAAAGCTAGAAAGGACCACTGCATCGGGAACCAGAACACATCACCCATTTACTGGTGATGATGCTTGTAACAGAGAGTCTGCTTCTTCCTTCACTGGCCTCAACTCCTAATTACCTTGACTTTTGAAGACGTGTCCTGTAAGCCAAATATATATTTCCATTTGTTGATTACAGTTGTGGAACAAATGGTGTGCATATTTAGTCCAGTATTTTTAAATCTCTACACTTAGAATACAAAGAATGATAAAAGATACACTATTTCACTATTTGTTCATGGTTGGGATAATGGGGAATTCATTTTATAATATTGTATGTACATACATAAATGTACATACCAGCTTTGGGCTGGTATTTTAACAAACCCACAAGTCCTGTGAGAACATAAGCGACAGGTTTTGTTAAGCTGCAAACTAGAGTTTGATGTGTTGTGTAAAAGTAAGAGGAGACAATTTCTATTTATCTGACTTCCTTTCAATATGTATTCTGAGAAGATGTCACTTCTGCTAGAAACTCCTCAACTCAGGCAGTAATAATTTTAATGAATGACATGTTGCTTTATGTAAAAAATGTATCTTGGTCTCTCTCATCATTACCAGTGTATGGAGAAAGCAATTATATATTCTTTCAAGATTCAACAAGGAAAGAACAGCTTTCCAAAGAATCACAGAGGTATTTATGTTTTGGGGGGAGCAGAGAGGAGAGTGAAGAGCAAATAGAAAGCATTTCCTGTGTTTTGCCTGCTTTCGGTGACCTAGAAAAACGCTTTTTTAGCTTCTCCATAGTTACCAGAATATCAATTTTTCTTTTTTTTTTGTTTTGTTTTGTTCTCAAAGCCTGGCACCCGCAGGAGGTGATTTCTGCGCTCTTTGAGCATTGGATCAGTAAATGGAGAAAAGCACATCCTTTCTTTGTAAAAATGTGCAGTCTCCTATAGTTTTTCCTATTCAGGAGCCGCTCAAAAGAACACACCTTTCACATATAATTCTTGCTATTCAGGAGGTGGTGCTGAACAAAGCGGAGGCTGGATACCAACCTCTTAAAGGGAATTCTTCCCTTTTCAACATGAAGCTGGTTGCATTCCAGTTCAGACCGGCTGCTGCTTCTGCTTTTTGAAAGATGAAGAAGCAGATACTGCCACAAAGGGATACGAACTGCCACGTGCCAATTGCCATTTGCTTGAATCTTACTGTGTCCGTTCGTACCGGCAGCGTGAGTCTGTGGCTTCAGAGCAGTGAGGGTGTGGAAGGGGATACATAACCCAGTGTGGTGAGGTTCAGCTTCAGGAGACCTCTCCCATCCTCTGCATTGTGCTTTTTACCCTGCCCAACATCTGCTCAGTGAACTGTGCAGAGCAGAGGTTTGTTGCTAGATGACTCTCTTGCCTAGTGCCAGGTACAACAGGGACACTGGGAGTGTGTTTCCAGGTAGACTCCTACCACAGATAATAAATGGCAAAAGCATTGTGGTCCCTTCCACCAGTGTTGTTCTGACTGGACCAGGCAACATTTCATTTGGATAATGTGAAAAGCCAGAGAGACTTCCTGGCAAGTTGCAGAGAAGGAAGAATTTATGCTGAGCAGCCTGGGTGCACTGGGATCTTTAATCAGCTTTTATAAAAGGAAGGAGACTAAATCTATGCTGAGTGGCAAGTGTGATCCTACTCCTGATAGCCCAGAACAGGCACCTGCCCAAAGTGCATTCGCTTTTCACCAAAACACCCAAGTTTTCCTCCCAGTTAGAGCCGAGCATCAAAGTCAAGATGGAGAGGGACAAGGGCTTCTCATGTCTGAGTCTTATCTTCACAGAGCCAGCCAGGGGATTCCCATCCTGACATCTGGGAACTGAGAAAGGCTCCAGGAACTCATTTGAGGTAAGTGGATCGGACTGGTCACAGTACAGGGTGACTGGAAAAAGCATGGAAAGCTTCACCATTTTTTGGGTGGAATTTTGGAATGTTTGGGTCCAAAGCAACTTTTAATTTTATAAATTTAAAAACTACCGGCCAACTTGTCTCTGCAATCCAACCCATAGATTAGCAGCATTAGTTCATCTCAATGTGTGGAAGGTCGATGGAGCTCTGTGAGCTTTTCAAGACAGTTCACAAAGACACTGAATTATGAGCGCGGGCGTAGTCTTGTGGATGTAGCATTTCTTAGCATTAGCTGAAGCGTGTTCTCTTAAACCAGATTTGACAGGTGAATGCAATAGAGAAAATATGGTTCCAGTGTGTATATTGAAAGCAGATGCACTAAACCGAGTTCAGTGGCTCAGAAGGGGCAGCTGTTGCAAAACTTGACATCGAGGATAAATTATGAGGTGCTATTTCTGGCCTCTGGCAGAAAGAAAGGTGGGTGATGGAAGATTGACTTGAAAACAATCACTTTACATGATTTTGGAATTGTCTGAGCTCGAGATGTGCAGCATTTACACTGATGGATGAGTCCAGAAGCTGACCTAATTCCCCTTATTTTTGTCATACGGGCTTTTCTTTACCTATTCCACTTACGGAAGAAACGTTTAAAGAGAACTCAGAGAAATTTCCTGTGAAGGTAACACACATGACAGTCTACTTGCTGCCTTTTTTATTTATTTTTATTTAAGTAACAGATTACTAAGTATTTCATTTGTTTTGTGTAATTCAACCAGTTCCTCCATAGTGATTTATTCATTTGTGGGGTTTTTTTGCATAGAAGTTAACTTCTTTTATAACGCAGCACATAAAAGCTCACCTACAATAAGTTAATTCTCATTGCACCCCAACAGAGGATGCTTGAAGAAAACTATATGAAGGGGGGTTAGATTCAGCTGAGATTTCTTGCTGTACCAGTAAGTAGTCCCTGTGCTTTTCTTAATTATGCATTGCAGCAGTGAGTTTTGTAGTAAAATTGCCACATGCTTAAGGCACACTAATGAATACACATAAAGAGAAGTGATTTGTTTGTTATTGTCCCACGCCCTTTTTATTCACTGTAAATAAAGTTGATGTTGGTTATATTTGCTCCCACATTGTTTTCCATTCACTTTGTTGTATTGTAGCATCTCCATTAGGATTTTGATCCTGGGTGACGTTTTCAGCTGATATATATCAAACCAAATTCCACCAATGAATTAAGCTATTTAAAAGCAAAGTCTCTCTATTCTAGATTAGGCATATGTCAAACTGGCAGTGTTTATGGTGTAAAGCATCACGAATGCTGTGGCTCTGCTGCTACAATCCTGCCAGCAAAAGTTGCCCTAGAAAAGATTTATAGCTTAGAAATTGTTGTCTAACATGAAAACACAATGTTTTGGACCATAGGAATATGAAAGTGTTTTTCTTTGAATTCTACTTTGACTCCAAGAGAGACCTCTATAAAGCCAGGTGGATAGGTCTCTGATTTCGGAATAAAATCTGCCCTGGGGAATCAGTCTTGAAGCAGGGAAGGAGCAGCTTGCAAGAAGCAGTGGCAAGAGCAGAGAAACTATTTGTCCTGAAGCATAATCTGTTCATGTAACTTATTACCATGGAACAACCACAAAACAGGATGGGATTTGATATTTTTTGCAATGTTGGAAGATGACATTTAAGGGGTGGTAGAGTTCTAGAATCCTTTAAAAGCGCCTCCTTTTCTCATTTCCTGATAAGGTCTAACAGTGGTTGGATACAAACACCTGACAGAAGCAAAGGGGTGAATTTAAGATATTCCTCCCAGGAATGTTTTTGCATGTTTTTATGCGCATGCTCATGTGCTGTCAGGAAGCTCCATATTTACTTTTTCTTTCATTCTGATATGAAGGCAGAATTAGCCTTCAATAACGTTCATCAATGTTCTTGCTGGTTCATTGCTTCCTTTTATGATGCAATGTTTTATGTGTCATTTGTACCTAAATTCCCCCAGTGCATGGTGAACTTGGGACAAGTATTCCACCAACTCGACAAAAGTTTGAAGCGTAATTTTGATGGGAAAAGACTATGGATTGATTTACTCCCCTACTGTTATAATACAGCAGCTGGTCGGGGATGGAGATGGTGGGGGCTGTGAAAGAGAAAGGCAATGTCTGTCCTTCAAAGCCCGAGATGCCACTATCAGACAAGAACCAATGAATGGATATAGACAGGGAGGGAGGCAGAAGGAAATCTGAGCCACTGTTATTCAGAGGGTTCCAGCACACCGGCAGCCTAACACTTAAGGATTTTATTGACATGTTGTAGAAGGGGAATTTTAAGAATAATGAGAATAGTTTCACAGATACTTTTAGCTGCCTGGGAAAAAAGCACAAAGGTGCCTGAGCGAGTGTTTTAACAAGTGGGAGATAAGGGCTTTCATCCTGAATGGATTGAGGACAGAGCTGCTTTCCTGATACTTAATGGAAGACAAGAACTGGATCATAAAGAACCTTGAAAGGGAAGTTTCTGTTTGATGCCATGGAGAAGGGGGTCCAGAAACTCAAGATGGGTCTGAGATGGCTTGGTAACATGGTCGGTTTGATGGATAAGAAGGGGACCATGACCGCATTTAGTGAGGAGGTAAAAAAAGGTCACTGTGACTGAGGAAAGAGGAGAGAATCTGCTCAGGAGACTTGCACCTTTGAGAGGGTAGGAGGAGGCATTTGCCAAAATGTTACTTGCACCAATTTCCAAGAATGGCAGGATGTGGGACACGAAGGTCCAAGCCAGGGCAGCACCAGGAGGGATATGGGACTGTGCCCAAGAGAAGAGGTAAGAGAAGGAGATAAGGCAGTGAGTCTAGAGGGGAATTAAAAGCTGTCTTTGAAGTTGAGCTTACAGTTTTTGATATGTTGAGATTGTATTACTGCCAGAAAGGAAGGGAGGAGGAGAGAAAGTTAAGCCAGGGACACAAACACGACCTGAGTGGGGGAAGAGAGGCTGAAGGGAAGAAATAACTGAAGAAGTGGGAAGAAAATGAGAGAGCACTGAGCAAAGAAGCCAGGCAAGACAAGATTGTGAGTGGGGAATGATGCCAAAGCTCTGGGCAGACTGAGGAGGTTGAGGCTGGAGCGCTAATTGTGAAGTTTGATTAAGATAAGGCCACTTGCCACCCTGGTAAGAACAGTAATCATGAGGGCTAGAGGCTGGCGCCTGCGTGTCTTTGCTCCTTGACTAAGAACACTTAAAAATCTCTTGCATTTGTTATTTCTGTGTTTAAGCCTGTCTGTAAAACCTCTTGCATTTGTATAATTCCTTTTCACCCTGAGGTATTTTACAAAGTGGACGTTACTTTGGCCAGCTGAGATTTTGGAGCAGATCAGAGCAGGTGTTGACTTTTGAACCTGGAGAATGCAGAACGGAAAGCGGGAAGTGGCACCAGGTTCCACAGAATCCATGGGTGGACCTTCCTTTAAGTACCAAATGGAAAACAGAGCAAGAAACCAGGCGATATAGCTGTGATAACCACACAGAGACTGTCAATAAAGCCGTCCCCACTGTTGGCACCTTATTGACATTACAAGTTTTAATGGACCAGGATTTCCTCTCTTATAATTACGGAAAGATAGCGTCCCCGTTTAAAACTTAGACACGGTGAATTCATGCACTATCTCCCAGCAGGAGGAACCATGGATGCTATTTTTCCATTTTCTGAGAAACTGCCAAGAATGAGGAAGTTGATATCCAGTATCTAACGCAAAACAAAGCCTGGGCGCCAGTTCTTCTGTTCCTGCAAGCTGGTGGTTCACGCCAGCCAGATAGGTGGTGCGCAAATTACTCTCCAGAACGTCTCAGATGTGAAAGCAAGTGAAAGATGTGATGGAGAAAGCTTTCCTACTGTCTGATTAAACTGTCCCAGAAAGGCCTATTTTTGGAGCAGCAGGAGAAGCACTGCCTAATGCCTAAAAGCACTAGGCAAGACAGTCATCATTAGTAGGGCTCTATATGGCAGGGCAGCAAAGCATTACTCTATAAGGGAGGCGCTACTTGTTCCCTTCCTGTTTATATATTGGTTTTGCTTGTGCAGTTGTTCTTCCCTCCCCCAGTCTCCGCAGATTTTCCCCTCAAAAATTCTCTTGTGGCTGTCACACACATATCCTAAACCTTCCAGTAATCTGCTGCTTGCCACTGGTGAGGATGTATCACACCCATATAGCCGTTATTCAAGCAAATACACGACTGACTTCTCTTTTCCCCAGTCTTCCTGCATTATTGCTCAGAAAATGTCATTCCTCTGTGTTCAGCCCTGCAGATGACTGGCTCCACCTCTAGGCGAACGATAGCTGGCTTTACAGGGTGATCTGCCCATCATTGTTTACACCGTTTCTTTTTAATTTTCATTTTAGAAAAACCAGACCAGAACGTCTGGTGACAGGGGTGGCTCTCAGTAACCAGCACAATGCTGCTGCTGCACTTACCTGTGGAAAGTCTAGGAGCAATGAAAGTTTTCACTCTATTTCCTCTATTATGAAAAACTCCCAGATATTTCCTAAATTTTACAGCAAATGTGTTGGTAAGGTCCCTTTTAAAAAAGTTCCTTAC
Source organism: Calidris pugnax (assembly GCF_001431845.1). NCBI lineage: Eukaryota > Metazoa > Chordata > Aves > Charadriiformes > Scolopacidae > Calidris > Calidris pugnax. The sequence continues at coordinate 1,332,863 of NW_015090865.1, read as the reverse complement.
TGCTGGGAAAATACTATTGACATTAGTTGCTATCAAAACCATTTTCACTTTTCCTTTCTTTTTTTTTTTTTCCACATGACTAAAATTGTTGTGCTTTTATACCCAATACATCTTTGTATTTGCATTCCCAGCTAAAGAAGAGGAAAGGGGAACCTGGATCGAAGATTAAAGCACTAAAGCCTTGGTAATTTCTCTGAAAATGTTACTTAATGTATTCTATTATTTATCTTTCTTTTACTGGAACCAAAGTTTTCACGGACTCAGGCATATTCTCTGAATACATCGTGAAAAAGAAATGAAATACTTAATGAGACAACAAACAAAATCTGCTCGGAGAAGCCTAGAGTTTCCTTTTTGCTTTTAGTCAAGAAGCACTTGTGTGATAAATGGGGTGCTTTTAGCGAGCTTACAATAGCCTGCACACCCCAGCGGAGGCGGAGGCTCGGCAGAAGATTACCAGGAGATAATGGAGCAAGTCAAATGAGAAAACATGATGAAGCAGCAGAAAATTTACATGCTGTTTTGCTTCTTCCTTTTGCATTAATAAAACTGAAGCTTTTTGTGTTTCTCGCCAAATGCTACCCTGTAAGTGTGTGTTTCTGGATGTGCCCATGTGGCTGATGACCTGCCCAGCTCCTTTTGCATTAATAAAACTGAAGCTTTTTTGTGTTTCTTGCCAAATGCTACCCTGTAAGTGCGTGTCGCTGGATGTGCCCGTGTGGCTGATGACCTGCCCAGGCCCATGGTCCCAGGGGAGTGGGCTGATATCTAATGACCACCTGTGAAAACAGTGTTGGTGGAACAGCCTCTGCAGCTCTTTACTGCATTAAATGCATTGGGACTCTCCTGAAGAACCTGAATCCATCCAGGAGCCAGAATGAGACCCAGTGAGACCACACCGGTGCTGGGTGCGGGTGGCGCAGGGCTGGAGCCAGTCTTGGTGTGGACCCTCGTTGGAGAACCTGCGTGAGCAACACCCAACACAAGGGCTGACAGCCACGAATTTGAAGAAAGCTGCATGAAAGTGGCATCATGTCCCCGGTGAGGACCATGTGGTGCCAGGAGGCCCTGCCAGGAGCAGCATGGCTGGACGTGGACTTTTGGCAGTGGCTCAGCCTGGCTGGTGGGAGCATTGCCTATGGTGGCATCACGCAACGGCAAACATGGGTGATCTTCTGGCATGGTGCTAGCTGCCATGGGTAGCTCAGATGCCACCAAAACCTTGTGTTTTGTCTAACTGCACACAGACATGGTGCACGCTCCAGGCAAGAGCCGTGGCCAGGTGCCTGTGTGCATCCTGGGCTTTCAGATGCTTGAAGCATTCCCTTGTGGTAGGGAATTGTCTTCAATTGTCTTCATATTTTGTGGCGCATAAATACTGATAGATTGCACTCCAGATTCTTCATGTGTGCTGGGGGCAGGCGGCTGGTTTTGTAAAGTGCTGAACACAGTTTCAGAGACTCCTTTCTATGGCTCGCACTGACCAGTGTTATCCAGACATATTAGACTGGCTCACAAAAGGCCCAAGAGATAAAAATGAGATTACTAACGAATCCTAGCCAATACATTTTATTATTTAAACATGAGTTCCTTTTGATATTGGCTTACAGGACAGAATAGTCTGCTCATGCCCATAGTTAGAAGGATTAACCCATATCACATGCCACAAAAATGCATGTGGTGTAGTTATGCTAAAAGAATTGTGCTTTGTATTGGTGCTGTAAAACCAAAACCAAACCCATATGAGCAAAATGTACGTGGAGCTGATGACACAGACAGTAATCCTGTTTAATAATTTATAAGGGAGAGAGTAACACGCAAGGACCTGGTAGAGCAAGGTAACAGGACATGCACAACATAGGACAGGCACAGAGTGAACCTCAAGCTCTGAGCTTAAATGGAGATCCTGGATGAAAGGGCAAAAAGTTTACAGCTGGGAGTCCTAGGTGAAGCTGGTATATATCAATATATATCAATTATAGCCAATTAGTGCACTGAGGGCTCTCACATCAGGCACAGATGATGCAGGGAATGTGACCACTAGTGGGGAAGTTGGAAAATTTCAGTGGACATACTACACTGTACTCATCGTGCTTTTAATATCTTGCTGGCGGAAGTTGGAAAATTTCAGTGGACATACTACTACTGTACTCATTGTGCTTTTAATATCTTGCTGCTGATGGTGTTCAGTCAGGGAAAAGGAAGCTAGTTGGAAAATATATTTTCATTATCAACAGCTTCACACAGTTCTGGATCCTGTTCTCTTTGTGAGGCTGGAGAGGAGGCACACAGCCTTACATGCTAAAGGACAGAAGCAGGTAAGCACTTGAACCTAATGTAAAAGTTTCCCATTTACCCTAAATGCAAATTATCCAGCTGAGTTTTTGCATCCACAGCCAGGGGTAACAGCGAGCAGATCGTGGTGTGTCTCCTACGACTCTTTTGTTAGTTTCAGCAGAATATGATCGATTTGACTCTTTTTGTTGTGCCCTCCACAGCAGGAGTGTACCTATTTGTCCGGCGCAGTACAGGAGAAAGGACAGGCATTTCTGGAGAGCTTGTGTTTGGTTTTGATCAGCACCTTACATCTACTGTTCCCTGCCTGTGTGGCGAGTGTGGGCTTCCAAAGGCTCCACCAAAGGCACCGTGCGGGCACCAGGCTGTGCATAGTTGGTGTTCACAGACCATATATAGTCAAGAAATGCAAAGAGTGGTCTCTGTACCGTAACCAGCACATTTTCATTAAAATTCTACACTGATCAGCTTGCCCTAAGTGGAAGTTGCTGCTGGAGGGGGTATGCCACAGATTGCCAGGCTGCAGATGGACTATTGGTTCTTGGAGCTCGAGCAAGTAATCTCTTAGAGATTGTCAAAGTACGTCTCAGAAATAACTTGTTTTTTCTGCTCTCCGCCAGTATTCAGCAAGGGGCTGCCTTATTTGCCATTGAAAGAGCTACGTCTCATGCTCCTCCTGACAGAGCGCTATTTAAGGCTCTGCTTAGCATTCATATTTCTTTCTTGTCAGAATTATTTGCTTTTTTATTTGGTTTTTAGAACCAGAGCTATAAATCTGGGGAGCGTTTCACGTGGTGTGTTAGGGTTTGATTGAAATCCCGCTGAAATCAATGAAAGCTTTCCTATTGACTTCAGTGGACCAGGTGCTTGGGAAAGAAAGAAAAATGGTCTGTTTTGAAATGAGAAGAACTGTATCCATGTCATAATCTTTATTACAAATAGCAGGAAATAAAACAAAACATCTTATGCATGTCATTTCCCAACAGGTCTCATATATCATTTAACTGCTACCTACATACACCCAGCTGTGACATGGAGTGCAGCAACAGCTCTGCTGGGGTATCTAGTAATTCTGTTTTATAAACACAAATATCTGAGGAAAAAGAAAACACCCTTATCTGATTGATACAAATATTCACATAAAATTGATATTACACAAAACAAGCAAGTGTCACAGGCTGTTTCTGTGAGCCCAGTGGGAAAAGCTCCCCTGTAGCCTCATTTCTACAAATATTTCTTTAAGGACTCACACTTTCCGTGGGTTCGGAAACCTCCATCTTCCCTTGCAGCTGTGATCTGGTTATCAAGAGAGCCAAAAAAAAAAAAAAAAAAGAAAAAGTAAATATTATGAAGATGTATCAAATGCTTCTGATACTCATCTAAGTAATTAAATACGGATTCAGGAGTCTAAAATCAAAGTGTGACATCTGCATGTTGCTTTGTTGGCTGAAGTACCAGAGTCTACTTGTGAGCTAGTTACTATAGAGACAAGTCTCAAGTCTCCAGGGATTTTACGGAGACGTGGGGATACTCAGGTCTTGTCAGAATTGCATTTGCACGCTGTATTCTCAGCTCACATGGAAATAATTACAGCTGTGGTGTTGCAAAATGCAATTTTGCCAAGACACTACTTAAAGCCTGAATCAAACTTTCACACGCTGACGAGGAAAAAAGGAAACAATGCGGAGAAGTCTCTGAAGTGCATGCAAAAACAAGTGCAGCTTTAATGATGAAGTATTTGATAGTGCCTTTATCAGCATGCAGTCATGTGTTTAAAGAGCATGAGCCACGGATGACTGTTGCAGCTTGTCATTCGCCTTACGGGAGGCAAGAAAGAGCTTCTTGTTTGATCTGTGAGATGAGCTGGCTTGTTGCACAAGGCAACAGAGGAGACTCTGTAGAAAACTCCACGGTGAAGTATTTCCTAAGCTGTTTTGGGCTCCTGCCACAAGGAAGTGCAGTGAGTGTAGGCACAGTGCAAGGAACATTGTGAAAGGGATTAGAAGGGAAGCATACCTTTAAAGATCATAGAAAAAAAAAAACCCAAACCAACAAAACCCAAAAGAGAGTAAATTACAGAGATGGTAACAAAATTATGTGTGTGCAACAAGAGTATGAAACAGAAAATAAGAAGTGCTATAACTGAAAAACACTGGGTTTGTCTTACTTTTCCACTGCTCTTTAACATTAACAGGAGCATTTTCAAAATTATTAAGACAAAGATAAAGCTCTATACTGATAAGTTCCCGTTTTCTCCTCAGGTCACAGTGTTTTAAATACTGGCAAACAATCAGAGACCAGTGGAAGCGGAGGAGCAGGAGGGTAGGACGGAGCTGCTCTGCAGGTTGAGAACACAAACATGTCTTACTTGAAGCAGTGAAGATACACAAACTTCATCTACATTTCTTTGTGATTACCAGAAAATCGCAACATTACCTAAGCTAAAAATGCTCTGTTGCCTTAGATGTCCCAGTTTAATATCCATTATGAATGACGCTACTGACATCTGCATCGTATCACAAATCCCACTTAGTAAATACAAAGATGTGGCAGAATCAAAGAATTGTCCAGGTTGGAAGGGACCTTTAAGATCATCTAGGCCAACCATCAACCTAACTCTGATAAAAAACCATCACTAAACCATGTCTCTAAGCTCTATGCCAACCCCTCTTTTAAATACCTCCAGGGATGGTGCCTCAACCCCTTCCCTGGGCAGCCCATTCCAAGGCTTAATAACCCTTTCAGTGTAAAAATTCTTCCTAATATCCAATCTGAACCTCCCCTGGAGCAACTTGAGGCCATTTCCTCTTGTCCTGGCGCCTGTGACTTGGGAGAAGACACCGACCCCCCAGTGAACAAAAATGGCCTTTCTGTCCTTTTCCCAGCGGTGGTTAAGATGTAGAGAGACATAAAACAAGAGCCAAAAGAGCATGTGAATACGCTGAATCCGTAATGGAAGCGTGATGCACCAAATCAGCTTTTGGGTCTCTGAGACAAACCACGACTCGCTGGTGTCTGCCCAGACAGAACACGGAAGGGACCACAGAACTGGTTCCAACAAGCCGTTGGTGTTCCCGGTGTGATCTTTACAGCCAAGACAAACACCATTAGTTCAAATGTGTAAGAACAAAACGCAACGGGGACAAGGTCTTTTCATCGCTTGCCTTTATCAAAGCGACTCAAGACAGACCCGTTCCACCGTGAGACGACATCAGCAGCACCTTCTGCCTTTATAAAATAGGGTGATTTTGTCTCATGCTAAGATAGAAATTGGTATTTCTGTTTGGAAAACAAATGATGTCCTTTTCACTTCTCATGAAGTATTTTGAAAAGAATGGCAAACACATACGCTTTTATCTGAGTTTCTTTTTTTTTTGTGTTTTCCAAGCAAAGAGCAAAACCCACACAGCTGAAACTTATTTTCAGTAAAAACCCACTGTTCATTCTTCCATTGCAATGTCGCAAATGGAAATAAAACCTAAAGTAAGTACACTTGAAGGCAACTAGAAACTTGTTTTTAACTGTTACATTGCCGAGTGACAAGATAAATGGCTTTGCTGCCCAGGGAGGTGGTGGAGTCACCATCCCTGGCTGTGTTTAAGGGCCGTTTAGATGCAGTGCTAAGGGACATTGTGTAAGGGAGGACTTTGTAGAGTAGGGTAGATGGTTGGACTCGATGATCCCAAGGGTCTCTTCCAACCTAGACGATTCTATGATTCTATTTTTACAGGCTTTTCCTCCATTAAGAGGAGAAACACCGCACAGCAGCAGCGTTGTTCAGGCGCTTTACACGAAGTAAGAGCAGGAAGGGCGCTACAACATACACAGCCGTGTTTAAGTATTTTTGTAACGGGGATTTTGCCTTAACCCCATCCCTTTCCCATTCTGTGGAGGCTCATCCCGCTAGAGGGGGACACAGCCACAGGGCCCAGCACCGAGCGCAGGGTGGGGGCGCTCCCGGGGCTCTCAGCGGGAAACAGAAGCCTCACGCGGGACCTCCTAGAGCCTCCCCTCGCAAGCTAACGTTAATCAATTAATTAATTAGTTAGTTCATTAGTTTAACCCCATCCCCGCCCCGCGCCTCCTGCCCCCTCACAGCCCCGGGCCGTCCCACAATGCACAGCGGCCGCCTTCTCCCGCCCTCCCGCCAATGGCAGCTCCTCCCCGCTGGACTACACTCCCCAGCATGCCCCGCGGCAAGGGGGGTGTCCGTGTGCGTGTGCCCGGCTCGCCCGCCGTCTTCCGCCTGTCGCAAAGTGTCGCGCCGCGCGGCCGGGGGCTGGGCTGGCGGCGGCGGGCCCTGCCCGGAGCCGTGCCGCGGCGAGCCCCGCCGGGCGGAGAGCGGCCATGGGCGGCGGGCGGTGATCCCCCGCCCCGCCACGCCTCGCCTCCCTCATCGCCAGGCAGGGCAGCAGCTATGGAGGAGGAGAGCATGGAGGAGGAAGGCGGCGGCGGCTGCGAGGCCATGATGGACGACCAGAACCACAACAACTGGGGCGCCGGCGGCTACGGGCGGCACCTGCTGGGCCCCGCCGCCGCCGCCCCGCTCGGTAACAGCCTCCTGCGCGGCCCCGCCGCCGGGCCTACGGCCGGCCCGGAGCTCTCCGACGTGCCCGAGGCCAACGGCGTGCTGCGGGGCTGCGAGCCGGGCAAGGGGGGAGCCGGAGCCATCGCCGCCGCCATCAACATCAACGCCTCGACCTCCAAGTTCCGTGAGTGACCGACTCGCCCTCCGCCCCCCGGGCCTCGGGGGGTGTCGCTTCATCCCTCCCCAGCCTGTCATCCCCCCCCGAGCCCCTCTCACTGCGCCTGTGGGCAGGCTCGGGTCTGTCCTCTGGCCAGGTCCCTTAGGTGGGTCTTGGCCCGAGAGGCTTCTGGAAGCGAAACTGACAGGGTGAAGGCGCTTTGGAAGGAGGAAAGAATGTCCTTCTGGAGTGCACCCCGAGTTCTGCTGCAGCTCCCCTGTCACGGCACGGTGACGTGGTGTATCTGGCTCTAGAACCGGGAGAGCAAGTGTAGGCAGGGTTTGGGGCTGTATGCTGTGCCTTTTCCTGAAGCTTTTAGCCCAGGTTGCGTTTTCCTGAAGAGTTTTGGTTTTTTTTTCTTTCTGCCTGAAAAACCTAAAGCAGCTGGGTCTGAAGTCGGTGACTGCTGAGGGCAGGTGGCCTCAGATGTGTGCAGAGCCCCGGGAGGGCTGTGCTCTCCTGCAAGGGGTGTGTGTCCGCCAAGGCCCAACGAAAATCACTGAAGACAAATTTACTCCCCCTGCAAAATAGTTCCAAAACACCTTTTGTGTGTAACTTTTAACAGAAATGGGAAATTTTTCTGTTGTGTTGTTGAGTTGGGGTTGAGAGAAGGGAAGATCTTTCTGCTGTTCACTTCAATTCTACTTTTATTCCCCGAAGTCGTGCCTCTTGGCAAAACATATCCTTTTCTTTAATGGTTGTAGGAAAACTTGGATTTGACTAGTTAAAGGTATTCCTGCAAATGTAACCATGTAACTGCTATGGTGAAATTTAGATGGAAAACACACTTTTTTCTTTGTTTTTCTCCCCTTTTCCCCCATGCTAGCTCAGCTGCCCAGCTCCTCAGCGCTCAGCTCTGGAGCTGATCAGAAGCTTGAAGTTCAGGCTTCTGGATCCCTGCTTCTCTGGTAGCCTGGGTTTCGTGGCTCTAGGCCCATTGCCAAGGGTGGCTGCTTTGAAGTTAAGGCTCCCAGACTCCATGAGCTCTGGCTCTCTGCTTGTCAGGGCTCCAGGTACCTTGGGGTGACTCGTAAGCGCTTGAGTCAGTTGAGATGAAACGTCCTTTGGCCTTGCTAAACTAAGCTTTTGAATTCCCAATCCATAAATTTAGAGTCTTAGTTTTTTCCTTCCATTTCAGAATGAAAATGGGTTTCGAGCTGCATCTTCACCAAGTGGGAAGGTGACTCTCCAGCTAATCCACAGTTTATGTCTGAGGGGGAGAAGTGGCTGTGAGTGGTTTTGCTTAGGGTGTGGTTTTTGGGTTCTTGTTTTCACTTCTCCAGCGTTGGTATCCCAACACAGTGTCTGCCTTGCTGATATTAAGTATTGTTTTAAAAAAACCTAAAATTTCTGTAAAATGAAAAATTCTGAGTTAAGTTCATTAGAGCTTTTCTGCACCTTGATATGGGGGATAATTTTCATGATACATGTACATGAACAGAGCAAGTCCAGTGAAGCAGTACAGACTGAGAAAGCACAGGAGCTGATTTGGGATCCTGCCTGTTCTACTCCTGGCTCTGGCAGAGGATCCCTTATTCCCCTCTGTTTAATTATCATGTATAGAAAAAGGGAGAAAGGTCACTTTTGATATAAATGGGCGGTGAAAAGGGAGACAGTGTGTGCTAGATGCCCTCCTGCCTGCTCTGCCTTGGCAGTGGCAGAACATATGCAGAGCAGCTGATTGTCAGTCCTAGGCTTTGATAGGAAGGTTGGCTGTTCTCTGCTGCGTGAAGAACCTCTTCATGGTTCAAGGACTCATGTCTTGCTTTGTGATGCAGCAGCTTAGTCTTAGACAGGTTTTGTACAGGTGACCTTCAAAACTGTGGGCGATGTCCAGCTTCCAGCAATCCTGTGATGAACTGGAGCACCTCTGACATCCAGATGGGTCTCTTCCTCCTGATCCTTTCCTCTAAAAGAGAAAATTCACTGCCTGTGTTCCATAACGTAATTACTTGCAGCGTGTTGGTTTTGTTCATGTTCATAGTTGCAGACTAAAGCTGTCTGATGGACCTTTTTTGGTCTAATTCAGCTGGCAGAATAATGGAGGAAGAAGGTTAGATGGAAACCCTTTAAAATCTTTCTAAGGATCCAAATTGAGGAGTTCTTTGAGATTTTTGTGAGACTCAGAACTAAAATTGGATATTGAGTAGTGTATTTGATAGCTTTTCTTCTAGTTAAAGCACCTTAAGAAAATTTTTCATGCTTTGGTAAACTTATAACCAAACCTCTATTTACAGTTGATAAGCTTCAGTTATGGATTTATAAAACAGTAGTGTTGTGAAAGGTATTTTTTAAAGGCCATAAGGGGAAAAATAAGAGTTTAATACTTCCAGCAAAACTCTTCTGTACTATGAATTGCAGCGTATCTGAATTGTGAAAAAAATGAAGAGTTTTCCCTCTTGTTTTTTTTCATCCCTTTCAGGCAAGGATGGTTATAAATGTATTTAACCCCAGTCCCATTTAGGATGGGCACGTGTGGCTGGGAACGTTGGCACGTCCATTAAATCTGTTGACTGCCCTGTTGTGTAATGTATTTCGGTGCGGTGAATGTGCTTTCCTGTGTAGGCAAATCGTCTGATGGAAAAAAAAAAAGTTACTTTTACTAACCAGCCTTAATGCAGGCTGAGAAACATGTAATAAAAATAGAATAGAGTTAAAAGTAACTAAAGGGCAGACAGAAACTCGCTAATGTATGCTGGGACGTGTCAGGCAGGGGATACAGCAAAATCTAGTCTGTAAATATGCGTGTGATGGCTGAGAAAAAGGAAAGCAATAGCTTAAAGCCTGTAGATTGCTCTCAGACATCTGCTTGAAGAGTTTGTACACTTTGAGGAAATGTTTTAGAATTGTAGGGTGCATTGCTAATTAAGCAGTAAAGCTTCGTCTATGTCACTTTGTGAGATGAAATAAAGCTTCTGAGAGGTGCTTACTGCTTTCTTTGATTTTTTTATTGTCAGAATAAATGACAGATAACTGTCAGACCGATGTCTGCTTACTTGACAGTAGGTCGGGTTACCCGTCCTGCCTTTTTAGCTGTAGTTTTAAATGAAGGGTGGTTTTTTATATGTGAACATAGTAAGCGTTTTGAGTAGCTTTTCAGGGTAAGTTGTCTAAATAACAAAGCCAACAGTATCAATGATTTTTCTTTTAAAATCATTATTGTGTTCTTTGTATCCTGTACCTATTACTCATTCAGTGTCTCTTTTGAGCTCTGTGTGTTTCTAAGTTTTTTCCTAATCAATTTCATGGGGGATATATGCCTGTTCTTGGACTTTTTTTTTTTTTTTAATGTAAAAACCTTAGTGTTTTTTACCATTCTTCTGATTGAAGTTGATATCAAAGAATTTGGTAGCTTGAAGCGGGCCGTGTTTCAGTTATGGCTATGGGACTGAGATATCTAGGTTATGATATGAAGCTCATGCATATTCTTTTTCACTTAAACAGTTTCACTGCTGCATTTGACTTGAACGGTTTTTCTTTTGAACTTTTCTGTATGTAGAAAAGCAGCAGTTGCTTCTCAAGCTTTACTTGTGAAGTCTTACAATTTCCTGGAAAATACTGGCTTCCTTTCCATTCAATCAGAGTGATTTCTCGCCCGGCCCCACCCCAAAGTTGCTGTATTTGGATAAAATCATGCATTCTAGTAAGCTTTGTTACAAAATGTCTGTGTCATTTTCCAGAAACTTAATAAATCAACGAAATGAAAGTCATCTTTTACTGTCACCCTTTCCTTCCAATCTGAAAATGGAGGTTGTTGGGCAAATCCTTTTAAACCTTCAATACTTAATGTAGGGATAAACATTTAAGAATGACATCCAAAAAAGATGGAAAAGTAAAAATCTGAAGAAGTTTGTAAAAGGGCTATCTGTCTCTTCTTTCTAAGGATGTGTGTGATTCTTTTCCTTCTTGGTCTTGAGGTTGTTTTTGCAGAGTTTGTAATTGGAGGGTGTTTCTTTAAGTCATCCCTATGCTTTTTATGTCTCTGTGTGTGCGTAAGCACTGCCAGAAAAAAAGGATGTTACTAACTTGTGACAGTTATTAAAATTTTAAAGCAATTTGTTTTCTGGATTAAAAGAATAAAAATAGTGATTGTTCAGTGTGTAGTCTTTGGACTCTTAACTATATAAATATTATGGTTGGCTTAGTTTCAGAACTGAAGTGTGGAAATCAAATGAAATAATACCCCTAAGAGTCTTTTGAATAAAAATGAAGCTTTTCTAGAATGTTGCTTTGAACTCAGTGCTTTCTAGGCAAGTCTCCCGGGGCTGTTCCTAAAAGCCTTTTTTTTCCTTTACCTGTGCAGCACTTCTAATGGGCAAACCTTCCTCTCTGCTACTTCTTTCTTTTTCCATATTGTAAAATAAATAAATATATAAGAAAATAAAAAAAAAGACATCTCAACAACCTGTTAAAAATTATTTTGTGGTGTTCTCAATTCTTAACTCTTTTCTTTCAAATGAATAGAGCTCATTCAATACGTTAAACCACACGTGGGTGTGATGATACATTGAAATCTTAAATCAAGACCCGATCTGACGTTTATGCTGACTTCAGTTTAATGTTTTCTGTAGAACAGAGCGCTTCTGTGGGGACCCAGCTTCTTTGGGATAACAAAGTGAAAAACAAATGCTCAGATTTTCCTGCTGAGTGTAAGCATGAATAGTAAAGCTGCTCCTGAGAACATCTCAGAGGCTGGGCTCTGCAAGGGACCAGAACTCACTCAGGTCATTGAGGGACAGATGAATAGGGTGAATTTACTGTCAGACGGGTGCTGTGTCGTTCCTGACCTCGTGGATGATTTTACATCATGGAGCTGACTTGCTGGATGTGTTAACTTACGTCCTGGTAGTTGTGTACCCGTGACCTCACTTGTAACCCTTATCAGCCTGTCAGCAAGTGGTGTGGTCCTTCCAGATTGTGGGCTGGGGTGTCCTGACAGCTTCCTGCAGCACTTGGCAGCGGTGACCTGTTCGCTGCTCAGGCACTTAGGAGGTTAACAACATCTCTTTCTGTAACAGATATGGAGCCAGAGTGAACCGATGGCTAGTTGGCTAGAAGATGGGGCTAGGAGTACAGCAATAACATTCTTCACTAAGTGAGGTTTCTGGCCGAAATGTCCTAAAAAGAGAGACATCAGGAATCTATAATACCTGCTCTAATAGATATTGTTCAAACACCTTGTCTCACACCTCTCTATTCCACATCCTCTTTTTACTCTCTTTTTCTCACGATACTGTTGTGTCTGTATTTCCCTAAAATTGTTCTTCATAATGCTGCCAAAAGTGACTTACCCAGCTCCTTCCAACCCCTTGTGAAAATAACTTTTCAGAAGTCTTGCTCCTCCAACCCAGCAGTGAATCTACATTTACATAAGTGTTTAAAATGCAGCCCTATTCAAAAGATTTTAGTGCGATGCCTAAACTGGATTGTTTGGGGTGGGAACCATCTTTATTCTCTGTTCCATAAAGCCCTGACCCACATGTGGGGTTCGTATGAAGAAGCAACTTTAGATTTCCTGATATATTTTGACAAGAAGTGTGCCCTGTGCTGTTTGTTACTGAGGGCTTGGCTTTGAGTCGCTGCTGTGAAGCTGTGGTGGTGTGACAACCCAACGAGATGGTCCTTCTGCAGGATGCCTCTGAAGGGAAGGTGTTAACCCTTCTCCTGTGGCTGCTGTTGGAACTGAGCCACCTGTGGTTAGTTCAGAAATCCTCCCTGAAAAGAGAGAGATAAAACACCTCCTGTGTCTGTGAAGGCAAATGGCATGGCTTGCACAAGAGGGTGCAGTTGGGAGGCTCAGGAGGAAGATCAGGGAGTGATGGGGGAATCCTAATTTAAATGCCTCCTCCTTCCCTGTGGTGATCCTTATCTGGAAAAGGAATATTATTGTGCCTGCTAGAGGGGGAACTGTAATACAGATCCAAAAATGTTGCCTGGGAGCCCAACTGTAACTGAAGGCGGAGAATTGCATCATTTTTTGGGCCAAGGAAGCTTCTGGTCCCACCTGAGGCTTGTAAAATTAATATATCTGCTGGAAAGCAGTATTCTGAAAACTATCAGTCTTGGCTGAAGGTTGTTCTCCTGCATGTGAGGACCAAGCATTAATTGTTGATTCTGGACTCCCACAAAGTTGTGTAATTTATTAATCTGAGCTGACTACTGAAATACTCCTTTTAAATTATTCTTATTAGATTGTCATGTTAGAACTCCTAGGATTTTGGTTTCTGCTGCTACTTGGACCTATAAGAACTATCCAAGCACTGATTTGGCTAGTCTTCTGATTTTATCTTCTGTAAATAAAAGGCTACATATTCAAGTGTGGCCTTTAGTTTTAGATGAGGTTGTCTTAGCGGAATTGAACTATCCCCAGTTTTTTGGCCAGCTTATGGGTGTGATCTGAAATTGCAGAGCATGCACTTGATTCTACTATTTTAGCTAAAGTTACTAAACGTAGTTTTGTCTTTTTCTTGTAGTAATGAATGTTATAACAATTGAAGACTATAAGAGCACATATTGGCCAAAGTTGGACAGTGCCATAGATCAGCTTTTAACTCAGAGTCCTGGTGACTACATCCCTATCTCCTATGAACAAATATACAGGTAAGGAAATCTTTAAAGTGCTATATGACTTTTTTTTTTCTTTGAAGTTAAATGTTTGTTTTATCTTGCAGCCTGTGCATGTGTAATTTTGTATTTATGGGGGGGAAAGTGGGAAGGTTATGTGAAGTACAATATTGTTTAAATAGCTAGAATGACTGAAAAATAGATAGATGTCTTGACATTCCATGTTAACAGGACTAAATGCTAAAGAATTAAAATGCCTAAGTGCTGAAAACATAAGCATTAAAGTAAGCTCTAGCACTTAGTATAAGCTCTGAGTGTAATATATTAAGAAAGGTATTTAGCTTTCAATATCCCTTTTATCAAAGGGGAAGATGAGAGTGGCATGGGAGGTGTTTGACTTAATGTTTCAAAAGGCTTCTTGCCATGTCTAATAGGAACCAATTTGGTGCAGCAGAAGTGCAGAAGCAAATAGAAGCAACTGGTGCCAAGGTCCACCCATATAAACTGCTATTTGTGTGTTTGGCATCAGGTAGATTTGGTCTGATTTGCCCCTTGCCCAGCCATCCCGCTGCACGTGCAGTTAGAGGCTGTCTGAAGGACTGACACGATGTTCAGCCCTTTATATCTCTGTTCTTGTCTGGAGACGTGGCAGTTTCTTAGGAGATTTGAGAAAATGGAGATTGTTCTGTAGGTGACATGTATCCAAGGTGTAGGTAAACAGGGTGGAAACTGGGTAGCAGTTACTGCATTTCCTGGCCAAGACGCTGTTAAAACTACTGGCCCTTGCCAGCAACACAACTAGCAGCACTGCTGTCGTGGTTTTCTTTACCATAATGCTGCACCCTAGGAAATAACACAGGCAGTTCAGTCACTGATCTCTTTTTAGAGGCTTCCAGCTGTATTGTCTCTTGCCCACTTGCTTTTGGCCACTTCATCTCTCTAGTTTGAAATTTTGGATAAGGGAACCAGATACAAGAACGGCAGGTGTTCAGTTTTCCCTCTTAATTCCAGTTAAAATCTTTAATAAATTTCCTCTTTCCAAGCTCTTGGAACTGCTTTTGTCAGGGCTCAGACATCATCATGCGTAGAAGTAATTGAGATGGTAATTTGAATTGAGAGGCATTTTGCAGCTTTAGTGTAAGTAATCAAAATCCTTTCCCTAGCTTGAAGTCCCCAGTGTGCACACAGCCACCAGTAAGAGTTCAGACACAATCTCTTGATAGTCATCTCTGATAAAGAGTAGCTGTGCAAAGGTAAGGTGTTACCTAGAATGGATCTGTACCTAGTCCTGGTTTTCAGACAACTGCAGTTTATCTTCTGTCATCTTTTTACTGCTCAAATGTTTCATTTATTAAAGGAATGATGAGTTTGAAGGTGTCTCCTAGCTAAGCCTTATACATTAGGGTGATGCTTGATGTTGCATGTATTTTATCAAAACAAAAGATTGTAGTTTAGTGTTACTGATAAAGCTGGTGTGTCAGTTTTTTAAAGTTTTCTTTTAAAAATTGTGTCTGTGGATGTAATAACTCTGACATAACCTCTTCCAATCAGCAGTTGGGTTCTTTAAATTTTATTTTAGAAGGTGTCCCTTTGCTTTACTTATAAGCTAGACAAGATAGCTTGAGGATGGAAAAAACACTGCTTTTTTTTTTTTTTTTTAATTTAATGGTGGTGCTTGCTTGGAGTATTACAGAAGGTCTGTAGCAGACTTGAGGTTTAGATCTCCTCTGCCTCCCTAGGCTAGTTCTTTAGTCTGAAAATTGTTTTTAGAAGTGGTTCGGCTACATATCTTCTGTATTTTTTTTACAGTGAAACTGGGCTGAAAATACAGTGTTCTTTTTGATTGTCTTTGTGCTGACCAAAGGAATCAAGCTTTCCATTATGCAAACTCAAAATATGTTGCTAGATGCCCAAACTACTATATTTGACATGATCAGTGGTAGCTGTAGGTGTCTACTCCACAGCAGTGAAAGCCAGGAGATTACTTCAAAGGTGTGTATGCAGGTATTTACTATGGATCAGTTTACCCACAAGGTATAAAAGTGTGATTAGTGACTGTTTTCCAGTCCAAACCCTGTCTGTGCATAGTCACTTCCTATTGAAAGGGTTAAATGTATTGGCAGAGAGGTGGGAAGGAAACTTGGAGATGAGGAAATGTGAGCAGCCAAGTTGTACTTTTGGCAGCTGTTACAGCTGTCTCACAGGTAAAATGAGATTAGATTGTAGTTCTTCAAGTCAAGTTAGAGATCCCAGGTCTTCATCCCTCTCCATAAATGCTTACCACCTTCTTGGGCCTTCCTTTTCTGAAGGTGTCTGGTTGTGCTAAAGGACTAACAAGCTGCTGACTTCTTTTGGGTAACAGCAGGGCAAGGATGATTCACAGAATCAGTCTGCAATCAGGAACTGGAAACAGGATCTGAAAATGGGGAAGGAACCTCTAAACAGATGTGTTCAAATAAAATGTAAACACATTCTGCACAAAGATGTGAAGATTGGTGTTTGACTACAGGATGTGTTGCAGAAGTAGGTATAGCAATGTTGTATGTAACACAAAGCAGACATGTACTCTTTAAAACTCAGTTGAGTTATGTCATTGCAAATGAAGTGTTCAACTTGTGCAAGTGTCTATTCACTGGTTAGTTATGGAGCAAACACACATGGCCATTTGCCTTTGTTACCAAGCTGGCTGGTTTGTAAGAGATCACAGAAATCAGCCTGGCTTTTCCTACCAGTGTTTTTCTCTTTGATCCAAATTAAATTGGTGTGTTTGCTGTTACTGCATCATACCAAAATGTCTTTTTCACTTGCCTGTTCCAAAGTAGGATCTGCTATCAGTAGACTTCACGTGAAAGAAGCAGAATGACTTTTACTGTTACTTAAATAATATCAAACTACAGATACTCCATAATTTTTAAAGGACAGTAGTAGGAGAGGTGTGGGGTGTCTCTTGGTTTGTAAGAAACAGCATGATGTGTCCAACGAGCACACTTGCCTAGGGATGAATGCTGTATTTTTGTGGCTTTTGAAGTTGTCAAGGGGAATAAATGCAAACTTCTAAAAGTTACTGATAGTTCACTTGTAAAACCTTCCTCCAGAAGACTTTGAGAGTGGCAGTTACTGAATGAGCGTGTTGTCTCGGCCCCTGAAGGCTTGGAGCTGGTGCCAAACCTCTCACTTGCATTAGAAAATTCCAATAGCCCATAGCCTACAGTTGGTTTAATCCCAGTTTTGCAGTTTGTCATCCTCCCACCTTCCCAGTAGGGAATTGGAATGTCGTAATTCCCTTGCAGAGGCACAGTGTTGCTGTACCATAGCTGTAGGCTTTTGGTGCTCTTAAAAACCTGCAGAATTCAAGCCTGGGATCTGGACCTTGCTGGAAATTGTTTGCTCATGTCCTACGGAGCAGTCTCTGGCCTAAACTGCTTGCTAGCAGAGGGATATCCATACAGAGGGATGGAAGGAGAGGGGAGCAGAACAGAGGCATGGGGAGGAGCTTTGAATTGCCCAGGGTATCTTGTGTCTCTTGATTTTTGGCAGCTGGCTTTCAAAATGCTGACTTCAAAGAATGAAAGCACTTGAGAAGTAAAAGTAGCTTGGTAAAGATAATGTTGGTGTTAGTCATGATGATGATGACTACCTTAATATAACCTCTTGCTGAAAGTGATATATGTGTGTGTTTTACAACTGTTGTAAATATATAGCTTTATTTTGCAGATAAGTTATGTTGCAGTATAAGAGCCATAAAATGTTCTTAAAAAACAAAGGTAACACTGAAGACCAGAGTTAATGCAGCCAAGCCATGGAATGTAGAATTAAAGTTTTTTTGCTTTTTCTTTGTACCTTTGTTTATTAGGAAAATGTAGCATTTTCTTAGAATTTAAGTAACAAAGGATGTAGTAACATGCTTGGGTCTGTAGAACTTTTGCTGTTTCTTTTTAAAACACTAGCACGGTTTTGATGCATCTTGTCTGCTTTGCCCTTCTTTTAATAAGGGTTTTGCCCTAGAATATGCATATAATTATTAAACTTGCTTATTTTAATGGGGAGTTCATTCACATAGGAGAGACAAAAGCCAGAATGAGGAGTGTGCTGTTGACAGAATTATCCTGGCTGTTCTGAAGGGCTCTGTTAAGAGAACTCCTTGTAAGTTAAAGTGAGGTCCAGGAGTGGGAATGGGATGGACACACTGGGGCCTCCAGGGGGGACTTAAGAGTCTGCTGGACCTCGTTCCAAGCTTAGGGCT
Source organism: Calidris pugnax (assembly GCF_001431845.1). NCBI lineage: Eukaryota > Metazoa > Chordata > Aves > Charadriiformes > Scolopacidae > Calidris > Calidris pugnax. The sequence goes on along the minus strand of NW_015090865.1, from coordinate 1,315,016 downwards.
GTATTTAAAAGTTCATCAATCATTCAATTAACTCTATTATCCTTTAAATTGAGACTTGAACAAAATATTTTGAAGTCTGTTACCCTTCATTGCAAACTGTTGTAAGTTCATTGTTTGTTCCTATATTTGTTTCTGCAGTTGTGTGTATAAATGTGTATGCCAGCAGCATTCGGAACAGATGTATAGTGACCTAATAAAAAAGATAACTAACCACTTAGAGAGAGTCTCAAAGGAGCTGCAGGTAAGAAGCTGCACAATCTAATTCTGTCTTTCCTGGGATCTGTGATTATATCGGAGCAGCATGTAGATGGCCCACGGAGGGGATTGCCTTTAAGACTGATTTACATTAGCTTATTAAATTGCAGAGAACTTCATTCACTAACTGGCTGGCAGACAGAATGCGAATTACTAGATCCAATTGCATGGCACTGACTAGCCTTAGAGATCAGAACCACGTGGAGAGCAGTGGCAAAGGTTGAATATATATAATACAGAATCAAAGACTAGAGAACAGGAAATCTACAGTGTAATCTAAAATGTAAATGCTTCAGGCAAACGTGGTCTGAGCACATGACATGGATGTCTGCCTTTGCTGTGTTAATCTGTATAAACTTTTTGAACCTTGTGCATCACAAGCAGCACAAAAAGGAAGATCTGAAGGAAAAAAAAATGAAGTGACTTAAATATGAGTTGTAAAATATAAATTAGGAATTATTGCATATGAAAGTTTTTGTGCTACAGTTTATTCTGCATTTTTCTTGCCTATCTCTAGATGTCAGTGGTTTACAGCAGTCCTAATACACTTTGTATATCCCTATCCTTCCCTGCATCTCATTTGTGCATCCATGTTTGTTTTCATGCGTGTTCCTTGTTGAAAATTCCTTTTAGGCTAGAATCTCCAAACATTTCCTTGAAATTGTCATTGCTGTAGAAGCAAGGCTGTTTTGTTCCTTGTTGAAAATTCCTTTTAGGCTAGGATCTCCAAACATTTCCTTGAAGCAACGCTTTTGTTTCCCTACAGCTTTTGTCACTTCCATAACTGTCGTTTGAGTTCTGTACTGACTTGCAGTGCATCAAGTCGAGATGCCAAATGCAAAGGAACCCTAAACTACAGCAGCTCCTGCAGCGCTTCTAACAACTGATAACTAATTTCTGTTAGTCAAAAGCAGTCTTACTACTGCAGTAGTCTTACTGCTACTTACAGCCTTAGTGCTTTTAACTGTATCAAGTGCTTCTGGCTAAATGTGCATTCTCATCAAAATATATAGCACTGTGATGGCTCTGGTGTCCTTCTCATTTCACTCTTTTCCTCCTGTTGCTTTCCTTATAAAGAAAAATAACTGTGCGTTTAATGGGGACGGTCTGTGGGGCAGTCTTTGACTATAAAATACCTAGGCTGTCTGGAGCTAGGTTCTATGCTTCTTTTTTCTTTTACAACTTGTTATTCCCCATGGAGTGACAGCTTTGCTGTTTTGTAAATATTGGCTAGAGTACCTTATAAAGAAAAATAACTGTGCGTTTAATGGGGATGGTCTTTGGGGCAATCTTTGACTATAAAATACCTAGGCTGTCTGGAGCTAGGTTCTATGCTGCTTTTTTCTTTTACAACTTTATTCCCCGTGGAGTGACAGCCTCACTGTTTTGTAAATATTGGCTTGAGTGTGTGGACATAGTATTTAAAATCAAGCCTTCCCTTGGTTCTGCTGGTGCAGCCTGTACGTTTTCCTGCTGCTTGTGAGAACTACAAATCATTGCAGCTGTACAGGTTTGGCTAGTTCTTCTGATACATCCCGTGGTAGTGTACTGCATTGCTTTGCTTTGAATTTGGGAGTACCCCAAATTCTTTTCGCTGTGGTAGTCCTTGACTGTTTCCTTTAAAGTTCCAAAACTGAGTGAGGCAGCTGCTTTTAAGGTTTGCTTTAGCACATATGTGCATCAAATGCTTCTGCCTAAAAACAAAGCCGCCTTCTGAGCATCAGCTGTTGAAAGAGTAATTGAGACAACTCTTTAATGCAATCTTTGTCTTGCGAAAGTTCCCTGACGTAGGTTGGGCACACCTTGTGGCAGGTGGCAAGAGGACTGTCAAGTAAAGGGATAACATCTTTGGGTGTTTTACCTGAGTTTTGTCTGATGCGAATGTGACTCTGGTTTTGGATGGTGAATCCATCTTTTTGAGCTGCTTGAAGTAAAACTTGTGTATTAGAAAATTGTCCTTTAAAGAAATCCTTTAACTGTGGGTTGTGAAATTTACTCTTAAGAAACTACTATGATATATTTTATTATCCTGATACCTGTTTGATCTTGATACGTTTTGATGACACTCAGTCACTTGGGTTTTATATTGAAAATGTGGTGCTAGATCTTTACTCTATCAACAACAACAAATTACTTTGTAAGTGTTGGTCACTTGGAAGTTTCTGTTTTACGCAGGCAAATAATAAAAAAGCCCTGTATATGCAAATCCTTTTAGTGCACAATACATGGTGTCTTGCTTTCTCTGACATAAACTCATTCCACCTGCCAACAATATTTGATGTAATTGCAGAGTTCTGTCTAATTGGCAAGGTGTGACTTGATGCAAGATAATTTTTTTTTTTTACATACAGAGATGCAAATGTAGCCCAATATAAGCAGGAATGTTGGTTTGTGTAAGAAAGCAGATGGTGATGAATACTGAAACGGCAGGCAAGTGCAGTGTCTTACTCTGGGCAAGCCGAGCAACTTCTTTGCATAGAAGTGCAACAGTTTAATGGCAGGTGGATTGCAGAACATCTGCATGTAACCAACGTGCCAGAGCAAGCTGTTTTCTACAGGAACCACTCAGCAGCAGCAAAAGCAGTAAAACTGTCAGATACCAAATAATAAAAGTGGGAGCATCTCAGGGACCGGTCAGACTTGCTCTTGCGTGCTTTCAGCCTTATTGGAGTTTGTCTTCTTTCTTCCAGGCATTCATTGCAGAAGCTCCCTATAGTTTCCCCCACCCCATGTGCTTAGCCCTCAGCTGGAGACAGCAGAGTGGGGGGCACTTGGGGTTCTGGAGCTGGGTGTCTCGGGTGCTGCTGCTGAGGTCCCATGGTCACACAGGGGTGCACACACTCCCTGGGCATCCCCTGCGTGACTTCTGCTCTTCCAGACTGCAAAACACATTGTCTGACACTGGTATTTGTCACCAGGTGCACTCCCAAAGGTCTGCTTCACAGGTTTTCACC